>NC_134788.1:16210886-16261272 GCF_046742065.1 Oratosquilla oratoria | reverse complement strand
TAACTTATGGGATGATACATTCCAAACTATGGAACCATTTGGGTGTGGTCAAAGCTTGTTTCTTTGTTATTGTATGCTTAAAGGGAAGCAAGAGGGTGAGTATCAAGTAGTAGTACAGACTCTAATTACAACTTTGCATACTTTCAGTTTTAGACATTTGTCTGAACAACTTTGGAACTTGAAGCTGTTAGTACTTACCTGTCTGCTATAAGTATAAAGAATGCTGATCCTTAAACCTTGTTTGTAGGTAAAATAAAGTATATGGTTACCAATGAACATTTATTATTTCCACATTACAGACATTCTTCCATTATTTCCTATTTTCTTTCAGACATCTGGAAAAAAATTATTTCTTCCAGGAAAGAAAAAAGAAGAAAAAAAAATCAACCATGTACGGAAAGGATCTGTTGGGAAAGAATTCTAATGTATCTGGTGTGAGGCCACTAGATGACAAGCAGCTAATGCTGCATTAAAGGTGGACTGATACATGTGAATGAAATATACAGGATAACTTGCACCATTATGAATTACAGTTAACATTGCAACAATTTCATGATCTCTGCACGCTGCAAGTGAATCTGGTTGTACAAAATTAATAGTTACTTTTATCTAATCATGTATTAACCAAAAGTATCAAATAGATCAGTTACAATGATTTTCTGCTCCTTAGGAAATGACATAAATCAGGGCAAAAATACATAATGTCATCGCGGCATTGAGTTAATGGTGATGATCTGCGGATCTTGGACTGGGACTGGCGTAAGGAGCAAACCATGAACCCCCCCCCCCCACTGACACTGACTGGCCTCTTCACCTCATTGCCTCTCTCTCCATGCTCTATTCTGACTGATGCCTGCCACTTTCATTCAGCTCAATGATGTTACCTCAGCAAAGGCTATTTCACCTAACCCCTTTACATATCTCTGTTCAACTTCAGATCACTGGCAAGAATGGAACTAATGATCCACCGACCTACCACATGGAGGTCTCTCCCTTACTTTTTGTGAACAAGCAAAACTTATTTATATACAATGGGTTTCCCCCGCTGTAAGAGAGGTAGCCTATTCAAAAGCCATATACCCACTCCCCACCCACCACCCTTTCCTCCCTCTCATTGTAGCTCCTCATGGATGACAGGTTGTCCCTGTATCCTGCCAACTACCCTGATAGAAGCAGTGCAGCAAGACAGTACATTCACAGTAAGGCCGCTTCACTTAATCCGCAACGCCCCCTCTCGCAGAAAAAAGAGATGGGGAGAAACCCCTTCATGCTCCATCAAAATATCATTCACACATAACTACTTCCTAACCTCCATCCCCTCCCTTCCTGGCATCACAGTATCATCTATACACAGCCACTCTCCACTCACCCCTACGTCATGCCTTCTCCCTCCCTTGCTCAACAGATGTTCTCCTTTTGCTCAACACCCCTTTCACCCCTCCATCTATCTCATCCTGTCATCATCACTGCAAGTTCACTTCATCTACCTCTGCCCTCCACACCTCTTTTACCAACCTTTCTTCACACATTCTTTCCATGTGTCCAAACCATCCCAGTACTCTTTCATCAGCCCTATCTGCCATCTCCTTTTCTAACCCAGCTCCCTTCCTCACTTCACCCTTTGTCCAACCTTGTAACTTTTCTCTTCTGCCTCTCTTAAATTCCAAGTCTGCTCTATACAGTGCTTTTGGCACAATCATCCCTTCATATAATCTCCTCTTTGCACCCATTCCCAGATGCCTATTTTACACCATGACACTTTTTAATCCCCCAATGTATTTACTTGCTTCTCTCGATATACAATTTACCTCCATTCCTCCCTTTCCTGTCACATGCGACCTCAAATACCTAAAGTTATCCACTTTGTCCAGCCTCTCTCCTTTCAGAATTACGTCCAACTTGCTGCCATCCTTTCCCCTTGTACATCTCATCACCTTACTTTTACCCACATTTACCTTCAACTTTCTCCTGTTGCATACCTTCCCAAACTCCATCACTAATTCCCTTAATCGCCTTCTGACCTTTCCACAAGTGAGGCATCATCAGCAAAAAACAACTGGCTCACCTTTCACTTTTCCCCATTTCCTTTAACAATCTCCTATCCCATGCCCATTACCCTTACCTTTACCTCCTGTACCACCCCATCCATGTACACATTAAACAGACATTGCAACATGAAACATTCCTGATGCAGGTACACCTTTACCTCAAACCACTCATTCTCTCCATTTCTAATTCAAACACAGATTCTACTACTCTTGTAAAAAAAAATCCTGACTGCCCTAAACAACTTTCACCCTATCCCAAATATCTGCCTTCCCGTCTACCCTGTCATAAGCCTTTTCAAAATCTAACCCATGCAATCCTTATCTTCCCTAAAGCCACACTGTTCCTCACAATTACTCCCTCAGTTCCTCTCCTGATCCTCTCAATTAAAACCCTCCGATAAACCTTCCCCACTACTCACAAACTGATCCCTCTGAAACTACTCACATTTGTCCCCTTTTCCTTGTAAAATAAAAATATACAGGCACTACCCTCCCTTAGACACACATTAAACAAACTCACTAGCCAGTCCACTATTACTGAACAGTACCTCCCTTATTCAGACACTCCACATGACACCCATCCAATCCAGGAGCCTTACCTATTCTCATCATTTTCAGAGCTGCTTGCATCTCATCTTTTCTCATTTCTCCTCCATTTTCCTCTCCCATCGCCATCATTTTCTTAGCACCTCTCACTGCTACCACCAGTCCCTCCCTATCCTCCTCCACATTCAACAGCTTTCTAATATACCCTGCCCATCTTCCCCTCACTGTTTCCTCTTCTATTATCATCTCTTCATATGTGCTTTTTTACCTTTTCTTTTCTACTTGACTCGCCTCCCTTTCCTCTCTTAACTTCCTTCCAAAACATCTTTTTTTTTAATCTCAAAATTTTCTGTCATACTCCTTCCCATTTTACATCTGCTCTCTTTTTTTGCCTCCTTTATCTTATGTTTTGCTTTTCCTCTTTTTTCTTTGTGCCCCTCACATGTTTCTCTCATCCTACTTTGCAACCAGTCTGTGAATGCTCACTTCTCTTCTACAACCTTCTTCACTTTATCATCCCACACTTATTACCCTTCTATTCCCTCCCATCCTCCTTCTTCCATATACCGTCTTTGCACACCTTGTCACTCCTACCTCTACCCTATCCTTCACCACCTCCCACACTTCTTGTTCTCCAGCTCCTTTTCCTTATCTAACAGTTTACTCTAAACACCTCCTTACTTACTCTCTGTACTTTTCACATTTTTCCACCTATCCTCCACTCTCAACTCGCCTTCCACCAAAAAATTATCTGATATTCACCCACTCTCTGAACATGGACATCCAAAACTTTACCCACTCTTTTCCTGGATACCACTACATAGTCCATCAAAGCCTTATTAACCACCCTCTCCCATCTGTACTTATACTTGAATTTATTCCTATACACTGTGTTAGCTATCATTAACTCTCTAAACACATCACCATTAACTCCCCATTATAATTTTTAAATGACACTCCTACTCTAGCACCAAGATCTCCCAATACCGCTACAGTGGCATTTTCACCCAAACTCTGTAAGCACTCATTTCAATCTATCCAAAATGCCTACTTTTCCTCTACACTCTTCTCACCACCTGGCCCTTATACACTTACAAAGACCCACATCTCCCTTCCCAGTTTCACCTCCATCTGCATTAATCTTGAACAAAAAGCCTTCCACTCCACCTATATCTTCACTTACTAGTGTAGCCACCCCTTCCCCCCCTTATCCTCTCCTCACTCCTGACACCCTCACCACTGCACTCCCAAACTCAAAATCACCATTTCAACTTTGTTTCACTTAATGCCAACATATCCATCTTCCTGCATAGTGTACCACACCCACACACATTAAAAGACCAAAACCTTAGGGTTCAGGTGGGAAAACTTCCAGGTTCTATTATGCCTCAACTTTTTGTAGGAATGTACCACTAATGGTTACAGAGGGCTTGATGCCTAGTCCCATCACTCCATCTCTCTCTATTTTTTTTTTTTAACTACCTATTACAATCACAGTGTGAAAACTCTGTGGAAATATTTTGTCTTCCACAGGGGATTAGGTGAAAATGGACATAGACATATATATTCAGAGATATTGTACAGGAGAGCATTAAGAGTGGTGGTGGGGGGACAGCATAATGGAGGGGCACTTGCAGTACAATAAGGTAGCATCATTTCTATGAGTAGTTAGTTTCTCCATCCCTGACAAAATCATGTGTGACTTTGGTCCATAGGGGCACCTCATATAGACCCTAAAGTATCAGCTGGATGCTACAGAGTATATTTTACCATACAATAGCATGCAGCCAGTACCAGTGACAGGGAGCAAAACCCTAGCAAAACTTAATCATTTATATTCATTGAACTGTGGATGTGACAGAGAACAGGGGTTTCATTTCCCTTTGCAGAAGCTTACCTTCGTTTTGATTCACAGAAATACAGGTCACACGAATAATTACATGAACTTGAAATGCTCACATTCCCTACTGTTTGACTTGTTGCGCTTGCAGGAAATAAATAAACTGATGTTTTTGGACAAAACATTACCTTGTATTGTTTATCCTTTTCTGGGCCAACTGGCTTTGTAAAAGTAAACTGACAATCTTCAGAGGTTGCTGTGCTAACAACTTCACTCTTATCATCCACTATTTTAATAGTTCCACTACTGGGTGCTTGCATGTAATGAATATATATATTCCTGTTACTCACAAGATTTTCGATCAAGCTCTCATCTGAAGAAGGAGAGAAAGTATTCTCATAAGAATATCCATAGTTATAGCCACCTGAGAAGTTAATGCAAGAAAGCACCTCTCTCCTACTGAGCCTCATATCCAGGCTGGATTCAAAGGCACATTCTCTGGGATGGACGAGGGGTCAGCTCCCCTGATGGCCCTCAGTATGTGAATACACTCTGTGTGGGTCAGGACGTCAGTATCGATCACATTGTCAACAAACTCGTTGCAGGACATGTCAAGGAATTGGATCTCCTTCAGTAGGTCCCCTATCTTCTCCCAAACTGCACTCCCCGATGGCTCCTCCTGCTGGGCTAGCTGAGCTTTTCCCCTGCCATGTGATGAGTGATGATGGCTTTCAAAGTATCTTAATGTGTGAGCTTGATGGACTAATACTAAAATATCACTACATACTATAATTGACAATGCAAATACATGGAAGCATCCATCATTAATCAAAACCATGAATAGTATATGACTACTGTACTTACCAGGCAATCAAGGCTTTAAAGGGGACAATCTCGGAAGAAAATTTTAGGCTACGATCCATCAGCAAATTCTTCAAGCTTTCTTTGCTCAGATATAATACAGTTTCAGACAACAAGGAAGTATCAGGTTTAAGATCCAGCATCTATGAAGAAAATTTGATTAAGTTCTATTTTCACATATATTGACGAATAATAGGAGAGGAAGCAATTTATACAAACATTCATACAATGTCACTATCAACAAGTATTCAGTTGTGCCATTTGGATAATATTGGGTAACCAGAATCATAGTGAACGTGCTTGCTATGGCACAATGGTTTCACTCATGCTTTGTATAGTGCAAATCCAGTTTCCAGTCCAACAGATTCTATTGGATGCTATCTACTCTCCTAACCTGAACACATTGGGTGACTGCCTCAATTGAAGCAAAGTGCTTCTAGTACAAACTCCTCACCTTCTGATGGCAAAGTTAGCATATGATCACTACATCAATCCATCCATGACTTTTGTCTTATATATTTATTCTGAGTAATGCTAGAGGAAGAGCTTAAATGTGTTTGAGATACATACATATGATGCTAAGATAAGAGGGAGGGAAGAGAGTGGAGGGGAATGGAGTATGTAGGGAATGGAATGGGTGGGAATGATTTCTATGCCTTTGTTTTTGGCTCCTCCTGTGTAAGGGGGAAAAAGCCTTGGTTGTATGTATGTGTTTGAGATGAAATGTCTTAAAAGCATGGTAGGGGTTACTAGGCTGGATAGAGTAAGAAGTGAGAAGGTGAGGAGGAAAGTGGGTGTGGTGTGGAAAAGGAGTTGGGAGACAGGGTTGATGAAAGAGTATTAGGATGGTCTGGACACATGGAAAGAATGAGTGAAGAAAGATCAGTACAAGAAGTGTAGAAGGCAGAGGTGGATGGAGTGAACAAGAGGGGGCAACCAAGGATGAGATGGATGGAGTAAAAGGGGTGCTGAGAAAGATGGAGATATCTGTTGAGGAAGCAAGGGAGAAGACAGAAGATAGGGGTGAGTGGAGAATGGCTGTGTGTGGATGATGCTGTGATGCATGGAAGGGAGTGAGTGGGAAGGATTTGGGGGTTAGGGAGTGATTATGTTTGAATGATATTTTGACACAGCCCAAAGGGATTTCTCCCATCCTCTCTTTTTCTACATGAGGAGACACTGATTAAATAAAACAGCCTTACTGTGGATGTGCTGTGTCTTGCTGCATTGCTTCTGAGCCAGGGCAATGGGCTAGATGTAGGGATGACCTGTCATCCAGGAGGAACCAAGAAAAGGAGAGAGGGGTGGTGAATGAGAGTGGAGTGGGTGGGAATGGAATTATGCCTTTTGACTTTGGCTACCTCCCTTGTAATGGGGAAAAAAGCCCTTGGTATATGTATCTCTCTAGTGGATTTTAAA
Organism: Oratosquilla oratoria; assembly: GCF_046742065.1. NCBI lineage: Eukaryota > Metazoa > Arthropoda > Malacostraca > Stomatopoda > Squillidae > Oratosquilla > Oratosquilla oratoria. The sequence continues at coordinate 16,254,558 of NC_134788.1, read as the reverse complement.
GCACATCTAAGTCATTTGCCTGTGTCACCATCCTACAAGTTTATTTTAGGTACTACTGAGTGATTTTATTCAGATGATTACCTCCACCCCATCCCCTCTGGGTCAAAGCTTCCCAAGGAAGTATACCAACTGCCCTTCCTTATATAGTCATACATGTCAAAGTACAGTATTTTTAAACCTATACTTTTGGCTGCAGACATGTGCTGCAGTATTTTAAGCTGAACACAGCATTAAGTTGTAATGAGATATCATGGCAAACTTTTACCTAAAACAAACACAAACTGTAACACCAACAAACAGGCCAGTGTACCTCTTTGCACTTATTGTTCAGCACCTTGTCCTCATAAACAAAAGAAGTTTCCAGGGCTGCAAGCAATGTCTCCTCCTTCATGTTAGAGATAATGTACTGAAAAAAGTTAATTTGTTCAAGAAACTGGGGAATGCCGATCATATACATAATTCATTAATACATCCTTGTCAAAGGAGAGGTATACAAGATCATGTGGTGTTTAATGATGCCCTGTAGCCAAGCCCTTCCTTACTTAATTATTGTATATATTTATTGTATATGTATCTCCTTTAATGTATATGTCACACTTCTTTATTATACATGAGTACTTAATATCAACATATATCTATTGTAAATGTATTGTATAAGTAAGCCTATGTAGTCATTACATTATATAAGTGCCCTATACATAATTATATAACCGAATATATATACGTCATTAGGCGTACGCCAAACGCGTATGCGTCTATGCCAATTGTACACGTCGTAGAATTAAGGAACTAAATATATGTTACCCTTAACCATTTTGCATGCATATTCATTATTATATGTAATTGTTCTCTTGTTGCTGTATATTTCTATGTATATACCTAGATATGTTAGTATGTATTGTTTTGCCCAATCTTTTTCCCGCCTAGCAACAATGTAACAGAAAGTAGGCCACGGGCGCGTCTTAATGCCCAGCTAGGCCCCCCAAGCATTCGCTTGTGACAGATCACTTCCTGTCTTACTTGTGTGTAGACCTCCGCAATAAACTCCTACCAAAATACTGCGTGTTTGGCACTTACCACAGTGGTGACCCCGGAGCGACTGTGCCCAAGTGACCCTAATACCCAGTGCTCCTTACCTAAGTGATTTAGGGTCATACACATTACGTGGTTAAGTGCCTATGCGTATTCATAAACTGTGACTCGTCACGCGCATGGAACTACGCATTTACGAAATTCAAAGTGCGCAAGAAATAATCGGAGTGTGCGGCATTGTTAACAGTTCTGATCTACACGCAACACGTATACGATACGCAACACGTATACTGGGAAACATCCGACAACAACAACATGAATTCCAATACTCCGCCTACAACCACTGCAGCCACTTCAACGACGACAGCAGCAGCAGGAAGCACTTCTTCCTCTAAGCATTCCACGACTTCCGCCGCCGTCGCTGTTCGACCTCCACCATTCGACGAAGCATCGCCGGCAAGATGGTTTTCGTTGCTAGAGGCGCAATTTGCACTAGCTAACATAACCGTCCCCCAAACTAAGTTCAACCATGCACTTGCGAACTTAACCATCCCTTTCCTCAACCAGCTTGACGACGATGTCGTTACTTCCGGTGACTACGACCGCTTGAAGAAGGCGCTAATCGACGTCCTAACCAGGTCTCCGCCGGAACTCTTCGATGCCTTGGTCCACCAGAACAATATCATGTATGATAAGCCGACGACCTTCCTACGAGAACTTCGCACCATAGGTAAGCAACTCGGTGTCGACGACGACTTCCTCCGCCTAAAGTTTTTACGTGCAGTGTCAAGTGACATACGACCACTACTTGTTACACATGCCGGTTCCCTAGATGAGTTGGCCCGTGTCGCTGACACTCTCATGGCCCATGGCCACGGAAACAAAGGGATAAGTGCGTCATCGGTGAACAAGCCTGTGCCAAGGGCTCCGCGTAGTGATAGTGTGCCAGTGTTTCGTAGTGGTAACCCCACTACACGTGTTTCAGTACCCACTACCTTTCCACTCGGATTAACTCCCTTCTATGACGGTCAAAGACCACGAGTGTGCCGTTACCACCTCTTCTACGGCAACAGTGCTAGAGCGTGTAAACAATGGTGCATTCTATCCCACACTAGTGCTAACGTGTTACCTAGTTCACGCCCCAGTTCACGACCTAACTCACGTTCTTCATCCCCAGGACCTCAGCTTAACACGTCGGGAAACTTGACGGGCAGTCTGTAGAAGTATCCCTTGCAACGGCAGGACTGCCTCTTGTCATTAGTGCCACTATAGGTTGCAAGAACTATGAATTCCTTATAGATACCGGTTCTCAAGTCTCGCTCATTCCCTACGACTCAAGTTTAACTCCACTGCTCCGTTCCACGGTAGTACAACTTACTACTGCTTCCGGTACCCGTATTCGTACGTACGGTGAAGTCGACGTGGAACTTGGGATTCGACGTATCAGACGTTCTCTCCCATGGTCCTTCGTCGTTGCTGATGTTGTCCGCCCAATTCTTGGTACCGATTTTTTAACCCATAATTCACTAGTAGTTGATTGTAGAAATCGCCTCCTCTCTGATCCTTCCACTGCATGCACCATTCCCCTTAAGGCTACATTTTGAATAAAGTACCAAGACCTCACTCATCATTTGCATTGCCACAAGAGACAGATATATTACCAATCATTTGGTCTCCTGTTCCATGATATAAAGGAAGGATGATGGTCCATTTCAGCCATGCATAGCTGGATGGGCTTCACTTATGCTCTGAACACCAACACTGTTAACTGGTGTACAGGAATGACTGTAGCAAAACAACAAGGGGTGTTTCTAGTATTTTGTAGATAACTAGCACTTCTTTCTTTAGGAACAATAAAAGTTCAAATAGGTAGTCACTCAGGTGTACATTGAAAAGAAGGATAATAGAACTTAAAAAGTAATAAGCATTTTTTTAGGTTGGTCTTCAAACATAAAAAAAAATTATTTGTGATTAGTCTGCAGTTAATACTCCAAACAGTGAAGGGAAATAATAAGAGTTTACATTTTTATTCAATCTACTATCAAAGCACAAGTAACATGAGAGTAAAAATATACTGTAAAGTACATCAGGTAATCTTTTAATGAGTACATTGGATAATCTTTTAATGAAATACATAGGAGTACAAACCTGTTATAGACAGAATGCTCAGATAATTTACTCAGAAAGTAAAGCCTCAGGTAGGTGAGGGAACATGATTACCCTTATCTGCATATGTGGCAAGTTGGTTTTGGCGCGTATGGTGACCCAAAGAGTGGCGTGGCTTGGACCTGGTTTGGCGCCAAAGAGTGGCGTGGCTTGGACCTGGTTTGGCGCCAAGAAGTAGCGTGGTTTGGTCAGTGCCCACGCGGAATGCTGGTCAGTGCCCACGCGGAATGCTGGTCAGTGCCCACGCGGAGTGTCCACGCGGACAATGAACGCACCCTTGTCCGGGCTGATTCCGCCCACCGTAGACCGCGTGGGGTAGGCCTGGAAGTTGATTGGACCACGCATAGCATCTGGCCGCTGGGCAGCTTTAAAAGGCAAGCACTCCAAGCACTGAAGGTCAGTTCAATCGTGTAGGTCCAGGGAACAGACGCGACGCGGTGCCAGCTGACAGTGAAGCAGTCCATACGCCACGTGTAAGGCAATCTCCAGAGTAAGTACTTGCCACAGTTCAGTGTCCCCTTATAGTCAGACTCCGAAACATTTGAGACATAATAAAGAGAGCCAACCCACCTGTGTTTAATATAGCCCAGCTCTGTGCCAGTCCTGGCCGAGTGGTATGTCAACATACCACAGTGGTGGCGGCGGTGCTTGGTGATATTTCCACATACCCACACCTCCTACTCAGTGAACACATTCTCCACGTACCATTTAACACTGATAGGACTACTCAGTGAACACAAAAGGAGTACTTATTTGAGCTAGGGGTTCTTGTTGTTTTTAACGATATCATGTCTCGTCGGGCCAACGTGACCCACGTGGTCGGTGCTGTGAGCCAACAGGTTAGGGCCTTTCAGGCCACGGCCGACGTTCCTTTTTTTCTCTCTTCCAGAATAAACCACCATCCTTTGAGTGGTCTCCCGGCTTGTATTGACGCGACCTCGTGGCTTTCCTTATTAGAGGAAAGGTGGTCTCCAGAGGTCTCCGACGCTGATAAGATCGCTGTCACTCAGCAGAAATCAGCCGGCGACGCTGCTATCGCTGCTCGCCTAGCAAAGGGTCAGCATCCTAATGATTGGGAAGCTTTCAAACTCGCCTTCCAAACTTACTTCTATGCACCTGCATCAGCAGATGCATTGGCAAATAGTCTCGATGAGGCAGTCATGCTGCCATCAGAGACACTCACTTCCTTTGCCCTCCGATTGGCGGATATGGTTTCCTCGTATACCGTGTTCCACCCAGAGCGGGTACCTTGGGCTACATTTACGGCACTGACGCGTATTAAGAAGGTCATGCCGCAGCAGTTTGCGAGCTCTCTTACTGGCGAACAACAATCTCCCATTGTTGCTGTCCTCCATGCAGCCATCGACTATGCGCAGAGGCATAGCTGTGATGTGAAGACCGTCTATGCGGGCGGGGCTGATTCCCCGATGGCTTTATATCCTGCAACGGCCGCTGTCTCCCACCAGTACCCGGCCGCGGGCGTTAGTTCCACTCCACCTTCACAATCACATTCAATATCCACATTACACACAGTCAAAGACTTTTCCTCACCTCGCACTTCGTGTGAGAAGGAGGCATACCATACATATCCTCAAAATTTGAGAGGATTGGAGGCGCGTCCTCGCCATGGACGTGACGCCGAGGCACGGCCTCGTAGGGACCTCACATACTCTCCTCGCAGAGCGGGGGGAAACAAATACACGTGGAAGCGTAACCGGGGCCGTGGTGGTCATAAGCGTCCATTTTGCACCCACTGTAAAAAGGTGGGCCACGAGACCGATGCTTGCTACTATAAGCCACGCGGTCGTGAGTGCACAGATTGCCACTCATGCAAGGGTGCGGGGCGGATTTGGAAGAGCGAAACCGCTCATACGAGTGTTGACCACGAGGCTCAGAGAAGACTCGCGGAGAGTGGCTCGTCAAAAAACGGCCAGCGCAAGGGGAAATATACCCAGAGGTAATGGTCGAGCGACGGCCGCACGTGGAAGTTATTCGCGTCGATTTGGCCAGCTCCCACACCACTGGTGGCGGCTTAGCCATGGTCGATGTCACATTGTTGGTGCCCCATGCTCCGAAGTCAGTTTGTGCTCTCCTGGATACGGGAGCGGCAGTATCTCTTATTCATAAGAGCATTTTGCCTGCCACCGTAGAAGGCTCCCAGGTCGGTACCACTAGAATCATAGTGGCCGACGGAGCAGAGATGCCAAATCTTGGCAAGGTCGACGTTCCTTTTCGTCTCGCTGGGTTTCCGTTCCGCCATTCTTTCTTTATCATCCCTGCTGAAGGTCTTCCGTCGAAACTCATCCTCGGGTTCGATTTCCTCGCGGCTCATAAGGTGTCGTTGACCTTTAGTCCTCTCACGTTCAAGGTGAACGACAAGGATGTCCCTGTTATCCTCACGAGAACGGTCCAGTCCTCAACACCGTTCATCGCCGTGTGCGAAGAGCAAGATAGTTTTCAGGGGTTAAGTGAGAAAGCCACATTCCCGGTCAAGACCGGTGAGGCTCACTGGGTTTCGGGCTTCTCAGGAGGCACCATAGCACTGTTTCTTGAGAAAGCAGACAAGCTTACTCCCGCAGGTCAGGCCGTCTCGGCGATGTTTACAGCATGCCCATACGTCGAAGGCGCCAGCTTGCTCGGTCAGGGAGTAGTAGAGCTGCTCAGGATGGAAAATGGAAAGGCTTGGTGCAGAGTTCCATTCCTGAATTTGAGCCCAGATACCCGTGAGTTTCACAAAGACCACGTGGTTGGCCACCTAACCCTCTTAGGAGAGATTGCGTTAGTAGACGGTGGAACTAACGTCTCAGTGGGAACGGTGCAGGCATCGAACGTAGTGGATAGCTCGCGTGGTGATAGGAATAACTGAGACATGGTTAAATGGTACAGAGTTCGAAGCTGAATTTAATATTGCGGGATTTAAACACTTTCATCAGGATAGAAACCACAAGAAAGGTGGGGGTGTTCTATTGTACGTTAAAAACAATGTTCATGCTTGTGTTTTAGAGAAAGTGAAACAGGATGCATATGATAGTTTGTGGGTTGAGTTAACCCAAACAAATGGACAAAAAATGAATACAGGTGTAATATATAGGCCAAAGACATTATCATTAGCAGACGACCAACTGTTATTTCAAGAACTGTCTAGTTTCTGCAACCGGGATTTATTGATAATGGGTGATTTCAATTTTACTGACATTGATTGGATGACCCTTGAACATGGCCATATAGGTAGTCGCTTGATTGATTTTCTTGGTGACAATTACTTAATTCAGCATGTAAAAGAGCCCACAAGACATGGAAACTTACTCGATCTTTTGATCACTAGCCGCGAAAGCATGGTAACTGATGTAGAAGTCGGTGAATCTGTTTTAAATAGCGATCACAACTTAGTTAGATTCAAACTCCTAAACAATTTTAGAATAGATACTTGTTTCTAAAATACCCGATTTCAGTAAAGCTCAGTTCATAGGACTACGTCAGGAGCTTCAGCTTACAGATTGGGAGGCAAAATTAAACGAAAGACCTGTAGATCAGATGTGGGAAATATTTCAAAATACGTTCACTAAGATGATTCATACTTACATTCCTTCTAAGGACAGACGTCCCCCAAATCAGGCTCGCCCAAAGTGGCTCGACAAAGAAACTGAAAAAAGTATTGCTAAAAAGAGACAGGCTTATAAGAAATATAAGTGCTCGGGTGCATCTAATGACTATGAAAATTATGTATCAATATAGAAAGATTTAAAAAAGACAATATGGAAAAGAAAACGACAATACGAAATGAACATCGCTGATAAATCCAAAGAGAATCCCAAAGAATTCTATAGTTACATTAGAGATAAAAAGGTTGTTAGGAATCACATTGGTCCACTATTATCTGCTGACGGTCAACTTGAATATTCAAATGAAGGAATGTGTAATATCTTAAACAATTATTTTAGCTCGGTATTCGTAAACGAAACACCTCAAAGTGAATTCCAAACTGAAACCTGTGAAAAGTCTGGGGTAAACTTACTCACTACGGTAAATATAACAAAAGAAACAATTAAAAGGTGTATAGACAAACTCAAAGTTAATAAAACACCAGGCCCTGACGGTTGGCATCCAAGAATCTTAAAGGAAATTAAAAATGAGATTGTTGTTCCATTAGAAATTATTTTCAAGAAATCCATCATATCCGGAGATGTCCCAAGAGAATGGAAGCTAGCTAACGTTACTCCCATATTCAAAAAAGGTGACAAAAAGAAACCAAATAACTATAGGCCTATCAGTTTGACTTCAATCGTAGGAAAAATAATGGAAACTATCATCAGAGATGCTATCGAACATCATTTAGAAAGTAACCGTTTGATAAATGATAGCCAGCATGGTTTCAGACGGAAACGTTCATGCGTGACTAACTCGAATTCTACAACACAGTTATCTCGAATTATGACAAAAGAAACAATATAGATTTGATATATCTAGACTTTGCAAAAGCTTTTGATACCGTCCCACACGAAAGACTACTTACTAAATTAGCTTTGCATGGAATAAGTGGTAGCCTATTAGGTTGGACTAGTAATTGGTTGAATGGTCGAAAACAGAGAGTTGTTTTAAATGGAAAAACTTCTGGATGGAAGAATGTTGCAAGTGGAGTTCCTCAGGGTTCCGTTCTTGGGCCACTTCTATTCATAGTATATATAAATGATATAGACCATGGACTAAAATCTACTGTTTCCAAATTTGCTGATGATACAAAACTGTGCGGAGTGGCAAAAGATCACTCAAACCAATTAGATATTCAAGTAGATTTAGATCAATTACAGCAATGGTCTGAAAAGTGGCTAATGAAATTTAAAACAAGTAAATGCAAGATTATGCACATAGGTAAAAATAACAGTAAGTACGATTACAAGTTATTTGGTAATTCGTTAACAAAAGTGGATAGTGAAAAAGATCTCGGCGTAATTATCAGTAACGACCTCAAATCATCCAAGCAGTGTATTTCAGCCTCTGAGAAAGCAAATAAGATTCTAGATCTGATTGCGCGATCTTTTGATTTCAAAAGTCCATCACTCATTGACAAGCTATATAAATCGTTAGTTCGTCCACATTTGGAATATGCTGTTTCTGTATGGTCACCGAATCTCATTAAAGACATTGACAGACTGGAAAAAGTACAACGGCGAGCCACAAAACTGATTCCAAATATCAAAAATAAATCATACGAAAATCGACTAAATCACGTGAATCTGTTTTCCCTAAAAAAGCGTAGACTCAGAGGTGACTTGATACAGGTCTTTAAGATTTTAAAGGGAATTGACAACATCAAAAGTGACAAAATTTTCACATTGAATGAGAATCAGACAAGAAACAATGGTCTCAGACTATCCGGAAATAGATTCAATTTAGAAGTAGGTAGAAACAACTTTGCCAACCGTGTAGTAAATGAATGGAATAAACTTCCTGAACAGGTAGTGCAATGTAGTTCAGTTCGAAGCTTTAAGAATCAGTTAGATAAATACCTAAGTAAGATGCTGTAATGATTATAATTTATCTTATATTATTTGTTTTTGTTTTGTTATCATTTGTCTGTCTGATTTTCATTTATTATTAGTTATATGTCAATTTATTATTATTTACTATTTACCTGTTTGTTTATCATTTAACTATACCTATGCATTTATTTATGTATTTTATTTGTTATTTACATTATTATAGTTTTTATTTATTGTTTTATTATTAATATGATTTTTTTTCGCATCCGACCTAGATATGGATCAAAAGGTCTCCTGTCGGCATGCTCCGCCTTTGTAATCCTTTGTAAGTTGGGAAATTTTTTCCCAATAGGCATACCAAGGAATACGTTGCTCTGACCGGTTTAGTGGTCAAATATGGCAATGTTTTCGCCTTGCCAGGGGATCCACTTACTGTGACGCCTCACTTCCTACACGAGATCCGGACCATTGGACCTCCAGTCTACCGCAAATCTTATCCCATTCCTGAGATGTATAGAGCGGAGATAAGGGAACAGATTAGTGATATGCTCACTAAGGGGATCATTCGCCCATATCGTTCTCCTTACAATGCTCCTGTTGTTCCGGTTGTTAAGAAGGATAAAAGCCTTCGTCTTTGTCTTGATTTTCGTGCTCTAAACAGACACATCCTTGATGATAGGTTTCCTCTTCCACACATTGACTCCATGCTTCGAAATCTCTGCTCCAGCGTCATATTCTCACTGCTTGATCTCAAGCAAGGGTATCTTCAAATCCCATTAGCGGAAGGTAGCTGTGAGAAAACGGCGTTCTCGACGCCTGAAGGGCATTACGAGTTTACGTCTCTCCTTTTGGGCTTAAAGACGCTCCATCGTGCTTTCAGAGAGTGATGAACCAGGTGCTCTCGGGCCTGTTAGGGGTTAGTGCGATGGTGTACATGGACGATATTATCGTTCTGGGGACATCTTGGGTCGACCACCTCAAGAATCTTGAGGATGTCCTTCGGAGATTGCAAGAGGCAAGCCTCTCTTTGAGGTTGGAGAAATGTCATTTCTTCCAGAAGGAGGTCGCTTACCTGGGTCATGTTATATCCCAGGAAGGGATAAAGCCTCAGAATGATAAAGTCCAAGCTATCAAAACTTTTCCCCGGCCGGTGCGTATGAAAGAGCTACTTTCATTTCTCGGTTTAGCGGGATACTACCGCAAATTCATTCCGAACTTTGCGGCCATTTCCTTGCCTCTGGTAGATATGACAAAGGGTGACGTAGCAGGGAAGCACAAGAATCCTGAGCTTGGTCCTTGGACACCTCCTCAGTTAGATGCATTTGAGTTCCTCAAGTCCCATTTGTCATCCACAGTGGTCCTTCCTTATCCTAACTTTAATAGGAAATTCTTGCTTACTACTGACGCCAGTGATTCGGCGATTGGGGGCGTGGTTCAGCAAGAGGATGACGAAGGTAGGAGACGCCAACTCCCCTATTTCAATCGCACTCTGAACGAACACGAGCGTCGTTACAGTACAATAGAGAGGGAGGCGTTAGCGGCAGTGTACGGTCTCGGGATCAATCGCCCGCTGATTATGGGATACCCGGTAAGACTTTTGATCGATCACAGACCGTTGGTCTGGCTCTTCACTGCTAAGGGCACAAACACTCGGATTCTCCGGTGGCAAATGGCGATCGCCGACTTCGATATCGAAGTCACATATATCCCAGGAAGACTGAATGTTGTCGCGGACGCACTCTCTCGGATACGGGGGGCTGACCATCCTATAGATGATTTCATAATTTCCCACATATCCACGCGTGGACGGGGTAACTCTGAGCCAAATTCTGAGGAGGATACCATCACGTGAGACCAGGTAACCATCTGCAAGGAGCAAGATGCCCACCCTGATTGGGGTCGGATTAAAGAGTACCTCCGAGGGGCCACGTCAGGAGTTCCTAAAATTCCGCGCTTACGAGTTCCGATCGGGGAGTTTCGACTCCTACCCGACGGACTCCTATATCATGCGCGTAGAAATGCGTACCAGTTAGAGGAGCTTCGACTGGTATGCCCTGAAGGAGCAAAGGCAGCAGCCTTACGTATTGCACATTCCCTTCCTATGGCGGGCCATGGCGGGCCATGGCGGAGTCCAAGTTACTCTGGAACGGCTACAAAAATTTGCATTTTGGCCGAGAATGACGGAGGATGTGAAGGAATTCTTAAAGAAATGCAAAATCTGCATCATGTGTAAACCTTCCTATGACCTCCCAGCTCCACTTAGACAGTTCCCTGACGTAAACACTCCATTTGAAAGGGTCCATGTTGACCTTATTGGCCCATTAATCACCACCTTACATGGTGCGAAATACATTTTGACAGTTGTCGATGTTCTGACCCGCTTCTTGGTTGCTGTACCAATCAACTCTAAAGAAGCGCGGATTGTAGCCAAAGCCTTCCTGGACCACGTCCTGGCAATACATGGTGCTCCGAGACAGGTGATCTCTGATGGGGGAGGAGAATTCATAAACGACACGTTCAAAGAGGTGATGGAAATGGCGAACATCAAGCATCACAAGATCACTCCTTGCCATCCCTCGAGCAACGGGATCGTTAAGAGAGTCAATGGCACCATCATAAAAATCTTACGGTCCCTTGTGCAGGACAATCAAACAGGCTGGGATCAAATGCTCCCTTTAGCGGTCTTAGCCTACAATTCTGCATATCATAGAGTCCTGCGGGATTCCCCGTATTTCCTCTTGTTCCACAGAGACCCTGCCCTCCCTATAACGGAGTTCACGAGGCCAAATGCCCCATTGTATAATATGGACAAGTTATCGGCCGAAACAATGGCCGTAGCAAATTCATGTTTTGACCGGTGTCAACAGTTCATCGAAGCTGCCACAGTTGAAAGGCACACCAAACGGCCGAGGACACGCATAAAACAGCTTGCCCTTGGTGATAGAGTTTATGTCACAACAAGACCTAAACAGGGGGTAAGTAAAAAGCTACAACCATTGTTCCAGGGCCCATATAGGATCACCAAAAGGATGAGTGATGTAATATACTCAATCAAAAATATAAAATCAGGACGTGAGTTCTCTGTCCACACGGACAGAATCCGGCAAGAAGGAAATCTCTCTGTGTGTGAGAACAAAAACGTAAGGAGAGCATTCCCCACACACGAGAAGGAACCCCTGGACCTCCAGGAGGATAATGGCGGCTCACATTAGCACGCCGATTCAAAGGTCTTATAACTGCTCCGTGTGTCACATAGCACGTGAGATGATCATTAGAACTATGTTTTTCTCATTTTCAGGTCTTCTTCTTTTGTCCATATTTGGTTTGCAAGCCCCCCCCCCAAAAAAAAATAATAATAATAGTAATAATAATAATAATAATAATAATAATAATAATAATAATAATAATAATAATAATAATAATAATAATAATAATAATAATAATAATACATTTTTTTTTCCCCTTCCAAGGGAGGTAGCCAGAAAGGGAAAGGCACAAAAACACTCCCACCCATTTCATCCCTAAATACACTCCACACCCCTCCCACCCTTCCTCTCATCTGAGCACCTCCTGGATGACGGGTCATCCCTGCACCCTGCCCACCGCCCTGGGTCAGAAGCAGTGTCGCAAGACACAGTACATCCACAGCAAGGCCGCTTCATTTAATCGGCGACCCCCCTCTCCGTCCCCCTTTGCATATAAGGCGAGGACGGGGAGAAATCCCTTCGGGCTGCGTCAAAATTTACTCACACATACTACCCCCCCCCCCGCCCATTCCTCCTCATGCAGTCACAACATCATCCATATACAACCATTCTCCACTCACCTCTGTCTTCCGTCCTCTCGCTTCCTTCCTCAACAGACATTCCCCTCTTCCCCAAAGCCCCCTTCACCCCATCCATCCACCTCATCCTAGGACGTCCCCTCATGTTCACTCCCTCCACATCTGCCTTCCATACCTCTTTTACTAGTCTTTCTTCACTCATTCTTTCCATTAATAAACACAATCTTTGATAAATTTTTTTTTTTTTTTTTTTTTTTTTTTTTTTTTTTTTTTTTTTCATGTCGGCGCCCACGCCATCCATGGAAACAAATTTCTGCCGTCTCTTTTTGTACTTCTCCACATATTCCCCATTCACCCCGAGTCGGAACAGCAATTTCCTGCCAGCGGGGGACCACCATGGAACAGCACGTCACAGCATCACAGGCGAGAACGTGGAGCATGGAACACCTCTATGAGATCACTGGCAAGGCGCGTAGTGCATTATTATCCTACTGTTAGCAATTTTCTTGATAATAATGACTCTTGATAATAGTGTATTCTGTACATATCCATTGTGGTTATGATCCACGCATATACCCCTCCTGTGCAAAAGTTTCTGCCGCTGATACTTTTTACAGATCTGCGAAGGACAAAATTGCAGCCAGCAGCATTATGAGCACCAGCGCGGAGTTCCCACCACGTTGTCAGAAGGACCTCACGCCTACGCACGACCAAGACATCTGCTCCGTTTCTTCTTCCTATTTTTTTTTTTTTTTTTTTTTTTTTTTTGCATTACCATTATATTTTTTGTTGGCACGTGTGTCGCGAAGGATTTTTTCATCGATGTGATTGCTGTCTTTAGGGAACGCACTTTGGTGTGTTACCTCCTGACGCGTACGCATCGATTTTTCCCTCACGCCAGAGTAGATTGTTTTTGTTGTTTCGGTAGTCGTTGACTTTTTGGCGGGGGGAGGAATGTGGCAAGTTGGTTTTGGCGCGTATAAGTGACCCAAAGAGATAGCGTGGCTTGGACCTGGTTTGGCGCCAAAGAATAGCGTGGCTTGGACCAGACTTACCTTGAAGGTTAACTCATACTCTGGAAATACAATGTCTAGGTCACTGTTTTCCTCCTCCGATGTGTACACATACTGCAGACGCTCCTTACTATTCTTCATTTAAAGCTCCCACTCCTTACCCATTCCTGAATCAGCTATTTTAGCTCTTCAATTGCTGTCTGAAAATATCCTATGATTTAGTTATGTCAGTGAAAATACATAACCACTGGCCTTTCCATCAGTGATTCCCTGGTTGAATATACTTGTATGGTGCATAATTTGAATTATGTGTCCTTATTTCAAAACAATCTATTTTGATGTGAACTGCATTCCAACACCTATATTCTGTCGTATCCAATATAAATTCATCAACAGTGTTACTGTTTTATTGCTAAATGGTGTCATGAGCACAATCATGCAAATGTGGTTATCAGGTGTGGGAGGGTTCTTTCTAAGGGGCTTATGTCTAGGGGTTGTTTTTGGAGTATTGAATTTGGTGGTCTGTCTTGAAGCACTTGTTTAATGATTTCAGTGTATGTGCTTTTTCTCCAGATGTTTTCTGTGGTATGAGCAGTCTCTTATAATATTTGAGTAATATGGACCTGTTTAACTTATTCAATTTTTTCATTCTGTTAAAGGTGCTTCTAAAACATAGTGTGCAGGGTGTATAGTGTGTAGGGTTTTGGTGAGTTCCTGTTCATTTTCAAGTAGTTTTCTATGGGGAGGATTTCGGTTTCTGTATGCAGGTATTCAATAGGGGTGGTTATGGTGAATCCTGTCATTAATCTCAGTGTTCTATTCTGTACATACATTAATACATATGATATATGCATACAATGGGAATAATAAGAAAATGGGAAACCTTTCTTTACATTTACAACCTGGGACTGAACAAATATGTGCCAAAGATTAATGGAAGGAAACAGAAACAGGCCTGGTTCAACAAAAAGTGTGAGATTGGAAAAATGTAATTTTCACAGGAAAATTAATTTTTCCCTGATATCAACCTGAGGTACTCCTTACCAAAGGATACTTTCGCATAGCGCAAGTTTTCTACCGCTAAACACTGTGTGTTGTTTTAAAACACCTCACTCCGTGGGCCTGGGCAACGGTTATCCTCAGTAAGGGGCCCTACTAGGGCAAGCCCCCCCCCCCCTTCCCCCACAAGTCTAGCACGCTAAACTCCATTCTCTGAGCCATGTATGAAATTAATCACAAGGTTTGACAGGCAAGGGAGAAGGAACTATTAGAGGGGTGGCTGAGGAGGGCCATTAGAGGTACGGAGTACCTCAGGTTTCATATTCAGTTCACTACTGAGGTGGAGTCTCACGGCCGCCTGCCTCTTCTAGACTCCGAAATAATCAGAAACGGTAAAGAATCTCTTCACAGAGTTTACAGGAAGCCCACAAATAAAGACGATTTAATACACTTTGTAACACTTCTACAGCGCACATGATGAAAGAACAAAAACAGAAGTGGTAATAGGTTTCTGAGAATTTGCAGTGTAGGATCTGTTGGTATATTCCTTAATCGATTTTACACTCGG
The DNA here is from genome assembly GCF_046742065.1 of Oratosquilla oratoria. Taxonomy (NCBI): domain Eukaryota; kingdom Metazoa; phylum Arthropoda; class Malacostraca; order Stomatopoda; family Squillidae; genus Oratosquilla; species Oratosquilla oratoria. The sequence goes on along the minus strand of NC_134788.1, from coordinate 16,239,516 downwards.
CAGCTACACAATAGACCATAATTTATTCAATTTTCTCACAACCATTCAATAGATTCAATGTTTAACAATGGCGGGTGAGCAGCTAAGTTTGGCTACTGATACGTCACACCTCCGAAATTTTCCGACGATAGCCGAAGCTGTTTTCGATGTGCAGACGGGTTATTCAGTTGAAAAATAGAGTTTCTGTGGCCTAAATTCAATTTTGAGAGCAAAAATATTTAATGGGAATGATCGGCAATGCTTGTTTATTTACTTTCCTTGGAGTTTTGAAAAAAAGTGTCTCCCTTGAGCATTGTGACCTTTGAACTGCGAAAGCTGTTTTGTTTATTCATTTATACTCGTACTGTGTTGATTTTATTTTTCTACTGTACTAAATTTTTAGATGTCGAATTTTAGTATAAATAAATCACAAGGACTGATGTAATAATTTCTTGATCCCCCAGCACTGAGAAAATAGCAACAGACAGTGTACTGGCGTAGGGTTGCCGTTTCGTAGAATTTTGTACCAAAACGTTGAGAAATAGCGGCATGTGGCAACTGCACAAGGGCATGAGGAATTTTTTTCTACATATCAGTGGGCTGTTCAAAACATTCAAAAACTCAAACTTTTGTTTAAAAATCATAGAACTAGTTATCAAATAATAAATGGTACATCAAAATATGACTTTTATTGGTAATTGTGTTACTTATGAAATATTGCACCCCAAAAGATACGTTATCAGCTGAAAGAAACCTGCACAGCGAAGCTATAGCGATAATCCCATACCACACTCCTGGTCATATGGCCATTTCCCGAAGGTTGAGTGTGGTTTGAATTTTCCGCCAAAATCATCGGAAATTTAAAATTCCCGGCTCTGTGCAGGCATGCGCATTGTCGACCCCACCTCCCCCTCCCTATCCCCTCCCTTCTTACCCGGCTAGCTCGAGCCGGGCGTCGCGTCACTTAGATCGCGGAAACGGGACGGAGTGGTTAACTCGCTGCCCACATGGGAGCAGGCGGTCCCGTTTCCTGCTGGTTAATCGTCTGTTAGTTTTATCGCTTTCCGCTTGGCTGCTGGTTTGTCCCATTCTTCGACTTTGATTTTATACGAGCACAATCCGTCCCCGTCTTCGAGCCGTCCCTGGTAAACAACCCGGGTCCTCTCGGAGGACAGGGGACGTGTCTTATGGTATGGAGTGTGGCGCCCCAGGGTCATCAGGCCTCTCGGCAGCGCCATACCTCCGACCATCATCGGTCCTCTATTGCCTCACGGTTTGTATCAGGCCCTAGGCGTAGACTTTGACCATATACGATCGCAATACGTCCGTCTCCAGGCCGTCCGTGGTAAGAACCCGGGCCTCTTTGAAGACAGGGGGACGTGTCTTATGGTACGGAGTGTGGCGCCCCCCAGGGTCATCAGGCCTCTCGGCAGCGCCATACCTCCGACCATCATCGGTTCTCTATTGCCTCACGGGTAGTATCAGGCCCTAGGCGTAGACTTTGACCATATACGATCGCAATACGTCCCCGTCTCCAGGCCGTCCGTGGTAAGAACCCGGGCCTCTTTGAAGACAGGGGGACGTGTCTTATGGTACGGAGTGTGGCGCCCCCCCCAGGGTCATCAGGCCTCTCGGCAGCGCCATACTTCTGACCATCATCGGTCCTCTATTGCCTCACGGTTTGTATCAGGCCCTAGGCGTAGACTTTGACCATATACGATCGCAATACGTCCCCGTCTCCAGGCCGTCCGTGGTAAGAACCCGGGCCTCTTTGAAGACAGGGGGACGTGTCTTATGGTACGGAGTGTGGCGCCCCCCAGGGTCATCAGGCCTCTCGGCAGCCCCAAACCTCCGGTCATCAATGGTCCTCTAACAGCCTCATAGCTTGCTTCGTCAGGCCCTAGGCGTAGACTTTGACCTTATACGATCGTAATCCGTTCCCCATACGTCTTCGGGTCGTCCGCGGTAAGAACCCGGGCCTCTCGGAAGACAGGGGGACGTGTCCTATGGTAGGGAGGGGGTGCCCCCGAGGGTCATCAGGCCTCTCGGCAGCCCCATACATCCGACCAATAATGGTCCTCTAACGCCTTAATGGCTCCCTTTGTGAGGCCCTAGGCGTAGACTTTGACCTTTTCCACTCGTAATCCGTTCCCCATACGTCTTCGAGTCGTCCGTGGTAAGAATCCGGGCCTCTCGGAGGACAAGGGGACGTGTCCTATGATACGGAGGGTGACGCCCCGAGGGTCATCAGGCCTCGGCAGCCCCATACCTTCGACCAATAATGGTCCTTTAACGCCTTATAACTTTCTTTGTCAGGCCCTAGGCGTAGACTTTGACCTTTTCCACTCGTACTCCGTTCCCCATACGTCCTCAAGTCGTCCGTGGTAAGAACCCGGGCCTCTTGGAGGACAAGGGAACGTGTCTTATGATACGGAGGGTGGCTCCCCGAGGATCATCAGGCCTCGGCAGCCCCATACCTCCGAGCTTCAATGGTCTTCTAACGCCTCACGGCACCACCCTCCTTCCAGGTTTCTTTAAAAAAAAAAAAAAAAAAAAAAAAAAAAAAAAAAAAAAAAAAAAAAAAAAAAATCACCACCCAGTCCTTCTCATGAGCCACAGCCAACCTCTTATCAACTTCACTTGGCTTGAGTTTAAAGATGACTTACCTGATGTTCCACCCCCAAGTAAAACACAAAAGAACTTTAGACTTAGGGAGTCTAGTGTTAGTTAAAATGAGTATAAATTAGTTCAAAGAAACTACAATCATTTAGTGTAATGAGAAGAGGAAAATCAGTTTTAAATAGTACAGTTTAAGTTGGCGCAAAGTGCTAGGTATTACATAAATAAAATGCCTTGACCTTGAAAAAAAAAAACACAGGTCGAAATGGACATGACTTCTCCTATTCAACTTAAGTTAATATATAGTCATGATGGTCAAGAATTTTACCATGTTGAAATTAATTTCAACGCTCACTGTAACTCAGATCGAAATGACCATGACTTTTCCTATTCAACTTAAGCTAATCTACAGTCATGATGGTCGAGAATTTTACCATGTTAAAATTAATTTCGACGCGCACTGTGACTCAGGTCGAAATGGACATGACTTTTCCTATTCAACTTAAGCTAATCTGTAGTCATGATGGTCAAGAATTTTACCATGTTAAACTAATTCAACGCCCACTGTGACTCAGGTCGAAATGACCATGACTTTTCCTATTCAACTTGAGCTAATCTACAGTCATGATGGTCGAGAATTTTACCATGTTAAAATTAATTTCGACGCTCACCGTGACTCAGGTGGAAATGGACATGACTTTTCCTATTCAACTTGAGCTAATCTACAGTCATGATGGTCGAGAATTTTACCATGTTAAAATTGATTTCGACGCTCACTGTGACTTAGGTCGAAATGAACATGACTTTTCCTATTCAACTTAAGCTAATCTGTAGTCATGATGGTCAAGAATTTTACCATGTTAAATTAATTCAACGCCCACTGTGACTCAGGTCGACATGAACATGACTTTTCCTATTCAACTTAATTTAATCTACAGTCATGATGGTCGAGAATTTTACCATGTTAAAATTAATTTCGACGCTCACTGTGACTTAGGTCGAAATGAACATGACTTTTCCTATTCAACTTAAGCTAATCTGTAGTCATGATGGTCAAGAATTTTACCATGTTAAACTAATTCAACGCCCACTGTGACTCAGGTCAACATGAACATGACTTTTCCTATTCAACTTAATTTAATCTACAGTCATGATGGTCGAGAATTTTACCATGTTAAAATTAATTTCGACGCTCACTGTGACTTAGGTCGAAATGAACATGACTTTTCCTATTCAACTTAAGCTAATCTGTAGTCATGATGGTCAAGAATTTTACCATGTTAAACTAATTCAACGCCCACTGTGACTCAGGTCGACATGAACATGACTTTTCCTATTCAACTTAATTTAATCTACAGTCATGATGGTCGAGAATTTTACCATGTTAAAATTAATTTCGACGCTCACTGTGACTTAGGTCGAAATGAACATGACTTTTCCTATTCAACTTAATTTACTCTACAGTCATGATGGTCAAAATTTATTTTAACGCTCACTGTGACTCAGTGATGTCACGGTATGATAAGATGACGTCATTATGTGATAAATTGACGTCACGATGTAGTCCTATGACGTCAATTTGTGTCCCTGTGACGTCACGAGACGATCCTATGGCGCCATGATCAATCCGGTGACGTCACAGTATAATCACATGATGTCGCTAGGTATTAAACATATAGAAGTCCGCTTGTGGGTGATGAGACGTCACAAATTGCCATAGCACACTATTGGATGAAGACGCTCGCCACGGGCTTCGAGGACTTCCCGCGGGAAGACTTGGGGTGAGTTGGATACATACCGAGGGTCCAGGCCCGTCTTCGTAGGAGACGCTCAGGGAACGTCTTCACCCAGGACGAAGCCTCTTGACTAACGCCCACGGACGAGGTCGCTCGTAAACGAACTTGGCCTCGCATACTCCCTTTCGGTTTCTCGCTTACCCCGAGGATCTTCACGAAACTAGTGAGAGTGGTAGGCGTACGTTGGACGGAAGCAAGCGTCTCCACACTCATGTTCCTAGACGGCTAGTTGATGCATTTGCCCACCGGGGAGGGTGCATCGGCCGACATCTCAGTGGCTCTGAGTGTGTTGGCGGACGTGGAGTTCGGGGTGGACTGGGACGGGTCTGCCCTTGCTCCCACACAGAGACTTTATTGGCTCGGGATTGAGTGGGACACAGTCAGCGTCCTTCGGGTGCTCCCCTGCGCCAAAAGAGCGTGCTTCTCTCACACGTCCTCCCTCCTTCGGTGGCGGGGGGGGGGGGTGCCTCAACTTCGCGACCCCGGCCCTTCCACTGAGCCGCTTGGGGCGCCGACGGCTGGTACGGGAGGTCGATAGGAGCATACTGCTTCTCCCGCGTGACCTGCCCGGTCCGATACCCTCAGCACTCCACAGGTTGTTGCGTCCCTGGCTTCGGTCGGGGGCCCTACGCCGGTCGCTCTATCCAGGTTTCAAGAGATCTACGTAGTGTAGCAACTACGCCCACAAGTGTTCGAGTCGTTCTCCCTCCGCTACGGCACCCCAGAGGTGGACCTGTTTACCTCCCCAAACACGACCCAGCTCCCCCTTTACCTCACCTGCATCCAAAGGACACGCACAGGAGGCCCAGACGCCTTCACGGAGGACTGGAACAGCTGGAGGTACGTATTCATTTTCCTCCTCCAGTGACACTAGTCCTCCTGAAGGTGATGCAGACCCTCAGATCCTTCAAGGGTCAGGTCCTCCTGATAGCTCCCTACTGGCTAACCCAGCCGTGGTTCGGGGAGCTAATGAGATGGGGCCCTTCTCCCCTTCTACTGGGGTCAGCCTGCCTAGCCAACAGCCTTACCGCGCCTCTCCAAGCGTCACTCCAACTTGATAATTGGAGTTTCTACGGGGAGCTCTCAGCCAACTCTTCTCTACAGAGGCAGCAGACAAGATGCTCAGAGCTCACCTTCCGTCCTCAGTGCGGCAGTGTGGGTCCTGCTGACGGAGATTCCGGAACTGCCTTCGGAGACGCGCGATGGTGACCATCTCCGCCAGCATGGTCCCGGACTTCCTGACTTGGCTGGCTACCTCCACCAACAGGGCACCGGCGACTATCTTGCCTCACTATACAGCCCTCACTGATCCGCTACTCTTTGGCATGAACATCCGAGTGCCACAGAGGGCGTGAACCCTCCTAATGAAGGGGATCAGCGCCTCGAGAGAGCCGAGACATCAACCGGTCCTGGCCTGGTCCTTGCATCGTCTTCTGCAGTACCTGGCGTTCGAAAGGGCCATTATGGAGGAAGAACACTTCCCTCGACGCGTCGCCTTTCTGCTCGCCTTGACTACGGACTACAGGGCTTCACAGCTGGCGGCAATCACCCGCCACCCGTCCGTCTCCAAACTGGAGGAGGACAGCTCGGCCCTAACCCTCTCTCCATCACCAACATTCCTGGCCAGGAACGGCCGAGCGGACGATATGATCGGCCCTCTCAGAATACAATCCTTCCGGGAGGGAGGACGCCCACATCCACTGCGCCCGGTCCGTGCGTTCGAAGACTACGTGGACCACACGGAAGAGATTTCTGAGGATCATCTCTTCTACAACTCGAAATTTAGGATTCCCCTAACCCCGAGGTCCCGGGCGCACCTGCCCTTCCGCTTTTTGGGAGAGAGCCGACCCGGGCCATGCCCCGCACGCCCACAGCATCAGGGACTTTGTGGCATCGCTGGAGTTTCTCCGCACCCACTCTGTGGAGCGCGTGCGGGACCTAGGGACTGGACATCGACGACTCCCTTGGGGACACGGTGTCTCTACCACTCGGTCGCCCCTGTCCCATGTGTCGCCATGGAAACGGCTCCACCCCTCTCATCTCAAAAAAGTGGAGGGGGCAAAGGGCGACCGAGGAGTGGGGAGGGGCCAGGAACCGTTGAACAGGATACAAATTTCGTATAATTTACGCATTGTGTGAACAGTGCAATGTTGTGCATGTCACATTCTTCGGCGTGGGTACTTGACGTTTCTTTCTCCCCTCTACTGAGTGATAAAATGAATAAGTCTCCCATAGGAAAGACACACGTAATAACGGTTTGATTCAGGCTTCACCTCTCCTCCCACCTGTCCTCGTCTCATGCATAGCTTCGCTGTGCAGGTTTCTTTCAGCCGATAATATTTCTTTGTCGCGGCTCGTGCCGCTTAAATTCTTCTTATCGGCTTAAGAAACCTGCACAGATTTAGGGTCCCTCCCTCCTCCCACAGGCGAAGCCTTCATTTCTCATTGAAGTGACGCGACGCCCGGCTCGAGCTAGCCGGGTAAGAAGGGAGGGGATAGGGAGGGGGAGGTGGGGTCGACAATGCGCATGCCTGCACAGAGCCGGGAATTTTAAATTTCCGATGATTTTGGCGGAAAATTCAAACCACACTCAACCTTCGGGAAATGGCCATATGACCAGGAGTGTGGTATGGGATTATCGCTATAGCTTCGCTGTGCAGGTTTCTTAAGCCGATAAGAAGAATTTAAGCGGCACGAGCCGCGACAAAGAAATATTTTTACGGTGTAGGAAAAAAAATCTACGCTAAAGTTTCAGCTTTCTTTTAGAGATAATAATATAAAGAAATATATTTTATATCTTACTGAATATGTTAGGGCATGGGGGCCTTATATACATTCAAGAATAAAAAAAAACTAGAACCAACATTTTGTCAAAGTTTGACAAGTAGATCTTGCTATGAAAGTCTGCACACATCCGAGAAAAATGAATGCCCAGGTATGGCAACACTCCCGTTCTACACGGCAGTGTAGAAAACGCGGCAACCCATGTCAGACTACAAAAATAGTCTTTGCAGTGAAGTCTTTCACTTAACCACACTCAGGATCAGGTTAGCGCTTGGCTTTTGTTTGACTTCCTTTGTTTACATCGTCTCTGCTCCGCCCGCTTCTTTCATTTACTTTTCTCTTGTTTTCCAAGGTTTGACACTATTTGATCATTACAAAATTTCTTCTCTAAAGGAACCATGGCAAGGATTTGGGCATATTATTGTGTAAGATGCATTACCCTCAGATAGGGCCATATACGAGCCCAGAGCTCACCCGAGAGGGTAATAGCCGTCAATCACGTGTCCAACACGTGATCCAAGGCTGTGGTGAATCACAGATGGCTTGATAATTCAAAGAACTACTTATATGATTTTTATAAATTAATGTAATGAAATATAGACTGACATTTGAGTTTAATGTGAAGGTCGTTTTATACGCCGGAATATGTGGTATTTCTTCCACCTCCAGCCATTGTTGTTAATTTGTAATCTGTAGAGGTACCCTCAGCCTGTTAAAAGGTTAATGAAACCTTTAGATATACGCAGTAAAATTTTACTTTCCCTACATATGATATACAGTATATATATATATATATATATATATATATATATATATATATATATATATATATATACATATATATATATGCTTTGTCAATGGAAAATATAGGTAGGTCCTGAATTAAAGTGGGCTTTCAAGTCCTCATTGCCTTACACTCTAAGCCAATATTTGAGGAAGAATCAAGATATAATTGAGGTAAAAATTAATGTAGATAATTATTTCTGGCACTGATATCAGTACCTAGTTTTACTTATGAGTTGTTTTACAGTAGTTTCTATCGAAAAAAATATTTATTACTAATTGGTAACAGTAGTAAAGTTGCACTTCAAATTCAGATGTTGTCCTTCTTGTTAGACATGATTAGGGTGTTTCCCATGTGTATCATCATGCTTCTTCTCGATGTGTTTGGGCCTCGTCGCGTGATGGGATTTTGTTTTGTGGACAACATGATCTTTGTGAGGAGGGTCTTCCTTTTTGGCTTCCACTTTGGCAGTCTTCAGTTGTTTCACACGGGCGGGCATGGTACAATCAGAGGTGTCAACGTTGTAAGGCCAGTCACAGGCAATGGTGGCCTCGTTCCACAAAAGACCTGGTGGACACTGCTCTTCATGGAGAACTCCATCGAAGCACCAATAGTACTGGAAAGAAAGAAAAAATAATGGGTCTCAGTAGTCCTTATATGGAAAGTCGCTCCTGTGATAAGTGCTAAACACGCTGTACTTTCTGGTTGGAGTTTATTGTGTAGGTCTACACACAAGTATGGCCGGAAGTAGGGCACGGACGCGTCATGATGCCAAGGCTGGGGCTCCTAGCATTCGCTGGTGACATATTGTTTCCGGCCATACTTGTGTGTAGACCTACGCAATAAACTCCTACCAGAAAGTACAGTGTGTTTGGCACTTACCACACTCCTGTTGGAAAAAATTGAATGAATCTGTCTCAATAGTCTTTATCTATATACAAAAATAAAGTGTTGGGTGGGTGAGTGCTTGCCTTGACTGCCTACCTCCTTTACAAAGGGAAAGAAACATTTTGGTGTATACTTAGATACATGGACCATAGAGAGAGCCAACACTCTCACCTATATGTCCCCCAAGGTCTCAATCAACTCTGATTATTTTCCCCATATTTTCACAAGAGTAGTATCTGCTTGCTTCCTCCTCGTCCATCTCCTCTTGTTAGCCCATATCACAGGAACACATTCACACTAATACAACACAAACAATAGTCCAAAGTTTCTTCCCTGAGAGATCTAAAGGAAAGCCTCAAAGATCGTTTACTGATATTAGTGTATTACCTTATCACACATTTCATGAGGGAAGTAGTCTTGAACAGTACAGTTGATTACACCTGGGGGAGGAATGGGACCAGGCGTGGTGGTTGTGGTACTAACATTAGGGTTCCATGTTGTAGTGGTTTGGTGTCCATATCTGTGGGCCATAGAATGTATCCATTAGTCACATGTCGATCAAGCGTGGAATATAGCTTATGAGGATATTAAATGGCTTATTTAATAATAAAGTTAAGGAAGCTTACTCCTTCTGTCGTTGTCGTTGTTACATCGGGAACGCCGGGAACAAAATAGTCCTTCATTCCTTCATAGAGGATACTGCAAGAATAAAATCATGTTGTGTGTCATATCCATGATTTCATATTATATATCAAGACATGTAAAACAGTGATTCTCAAACTGAGGTCCATAGACCCTCCCAGGGATTAGAGTTCATAAATGGATGTTAAATGATTAAATTCACAATTGAATTGGTCTAATCGAGGATGAGCAACAGCAATATACAAACATGAGATACAAGAGAACCAGAGTTTCATAAATGGGACACCACAGATAAAAGAATATTGGGAAGTAGTGGATGATAGATAATCAAATTCATAAATGGATGTTTAATGATAAAATTCACAATTGAATTGGTCTAATCGAGGATGAGCTACAGCAATATTCAAATATGAGATACAAGAGAACCAGAGTTTCATAAATGGGACACCACAAATCAAAAACCAGCGGGAATTATTGGATGACAAATGATCAGATTCATTATTGAATTGATTCTCAGGAGGATGAACAACAATGATACATAAGTATAGGATATATAAAAACACAGGTTGAAAATCCCTGGTGTTTGTAAAAGATTCAGATTTCCTTTCCAATAATATAAAGTTTTTGAAATTAATTTTTTTCTACTCACGTCATCATTGGGTTCTTTCCTAGGCCACACCAGTTGTGGAAGTCATCTTGGTCAATAGCCCAGGTCATGGCACCAAGGAGACCCATATCTCTAATGTAGTCCATCTTAAGTTTTAAGCTGTCTGGGTCTTCATATCCTACCCATTGGTCCCCTGCAGAATAATGCCAGGTTAATTATATTGTTCTGTTTTATAGTGGAAACACTGTGAGTATTTATTGTATTTGTAGTTCTGACTGTGGGAATAAAGAAGAAAATAGTGGATACGTTACCATTATGAGTGTATGGAACGAGCCCAATATCATCGTAACACTTAGACCAGTTGGTATCTTCAATCATCATGCTACAGATCTGGTAAGAAATCAAGTAGGATACAAAGTGACCACTCCCAATCTAAATTAAGAGTATGTATATGACTTCAATTCAAATTCATATATCATGCTATAGCACAGGTTTTAGTTTCCACATTTCTTTGGTTATTTCTTACCTCGAAGTAAGCCAATGTTCCTTTGGCACCGGTGTAAGGACCAGCATTTCCTCCTCCTTCCCATTTTTTGATGTTTGCGTGGAGGCCGTTGTGGTCTGGGCTGCCCAGAGTGTAGGTTCGTCCATAGAAGGGTGTTCCCACCACCAGCTTATCTCGTGGACATCCAAACTCTTCCCACAAAAGAGCTCCGTCGTTCTGGCGGTAGTGCATGTGAGGGAATGTAATAGCATATAATGGGACAGAAATTTATATGTACTGAACATGAACTCCATTAGTCTCAATAAGGATTTTACCATTAGTAATTGTCTTTCCTTATGACTTTTATCCTCGACGAAGGATTATGTTTTTTTTTTTGTATTTTTTTGTACACATGATGTTCACTGATCTCTAATATAGCAAATGGATCTAACATTTGCTTATTGTGGCATTCAAGAACTTCCACAATACTGCAGCAGATATCCATAATCCACTTTGAATTTCATGTCACATTTTGTGTTTTTGTATCTAGGTATTCATTCGTAAAATACCATGAAGTTTTAATACTACAGCTTCAGAATCCTTTATTCGAAACGCTATGGGCCAGAGACAAATCCGAGTTCGGATTCTTTTCGGTTTTCAGAATATGTGTTGATTCTATATCGACAACTGGGGTAGTCTGGGAGTGGGGTTGATTTACATATAATAAATCAGCCTATACAGGAACGCTGAGGGTAGTTAAGCACATATTCATAATTATTTCAAGGTTATACATGTGTTTTCAACGCTAAGATTTTACATGAATATAAAGAATAATGTTTGTGTACCTCGCCTAGTTTGCCTCCCTACTAGTCCATACATTCGACTTCCGTTTGTTCGAAGATAAAGTCGAAAATATTAATTGGGAAAACAACCGTGTGATGTAACGAACTTTCCTTTTATTGTTCTTGTAATCTGAACTTTAAATGTTATCATTGAATACCAGTCATACGAACGTTTCCCCCCAAGAAATATGTAATTTGCTATATATGAAGTCTTTTGTTATTAAATTCTCCAATTGTAGAGGGTCGTCCTCACTCGAAAAGTGTTCGGTTCTTGGAAGTTTTCTATTTTTGGAATTTCGGATAAAGTATTCTCAACCTGTGCTACATTTTTTAATCAAGTATGAAGTGGTAGGTGAGAGTAGATGTGGCCAAGAGGGTCTTGTCTCTATGTCTATCTGTTAAAGGTGGTGTGTGTGTGGGGGGGGAGGCATGCATAACAGTACCAACCACGTTAAGTTTCTCGTATGCCCACTGGTCTAGCCCTGGTCGCTGATAAAGCATCGAGTGCACATCTGCGAATCCGCACCAGTTCCCACGTAGATCGTAGGTCATCAGATGGATAGCGTCCAGCAAGCTTTTCAAGAGTGATAAAGAAAGAGAGAGAGAGGGATAATAAGACTGTGTTAAAAAAATAACCACTCACTGATGGGGATGTTGCTGACACACAAGTTGAGAAATGGAAGGAATTAGTGTGACATTGTAAAGAGTTTCCTAAGCTGTCCTGAGTTAGTGCTCACACCTTATTGGTCATTTGTGAGCACATGGTGTTTACAGGCGTGTGTAGGAGAATCCACATGGATGAATGGAATCACCAAGACAGATGGTTAGACCTGTGCCCCATAGGCTTAAACAGGATAGGTATGATCCTGCATCGGGTACTTCCAAGAATTAGTGAAGTTACCTTAAGATAACCACGACAAACATACAAGTCGATCTGTTCATTAAAAAGGATAACGCTTTGGAATGTAAGTATGGGCATAGGGAATGCTATTCCAAGGTAATTGTCAAATATAAAACATATGAGGATGGAGCCTTCATTAGTTCGACGTTTAGCTTGTTAGATTTATCTACCTGATCAGCGAAACGTCGTAGTTAACAAAAGCTCCATCCTCATATGGTGTTTATTTTGACAGACTTGTCGACAACTCTCAATTTCACCCCCACTGGCAAGTACCAGCACTAAAGCTTACCTGCACAGCTCTGGCACATGGTAGCCCTCCTGCAATCGGAACTTGCCCACGGGTACGGCGCAGGTGATCTCCCAACCGAGCCCAACTGAGGTGAAGGCTTCTCGCAGTTCTTGTACCTGCAAGAGGACAGGATAAGATGAAGGAACACTTAGCGCAAAACATCTTTGTGATGCACATGAGGAAGATTGGTGTATTTGGAAAACAAGTGTTTTATTTACCTATTTTATTCGTTGGTTGATTAATTTATCTATTTGTTAGTTTGTTCATTTATGGGGGTCAGACTTAAGGAGAATAAATCATTACGTATGTGAGAGCTGTTAGGCATGATGTTGTATCGGTGATATAAACGCTGGTCAATTGTGATCGACGAAATCTCGTATAATATAATTACACGAATACTCTCACTCTCTCTCTCTCTCTCTCTCTCTCTCTCTCTCTCTCTCTCTCTCTCTCTCTCTCTCTCTCTCTCTCTCTCTCTCTCTCTCTCTCTCTCTCTCTCTCTCTCTCTCTCTCTCTCTCTCTCTCTCTCTCTCTCTCTCTCTCTCTCTCTCTCTCTCTCTCTCTCTCTCTCTCTCTCTCTCTCTCTCTCTCTCTCTCTCTCTCTCTCTCTCTCTCTCTCTCTCTCTCTCTCTCTCTCTCTTTACGAATTCTAGAATTAAGTTGAGACAACATACAAACGTGAGGAAGTTCTTCTTGTCGGCATATGTGCCACCGCGGTCCGTGGCGCCGGGGTATTCCCAGTCCAGATCGAACCCGTCGAAGCCATAGTCTGTCAGCATTTCTGTAGGATAAAGGAGACGCCGACATGAGCGAGACAAGAGCAGGAATCAAGAAGGAGACTTGTCTTACCAAAGTGATGTGCCCCTGAAAGCATTGGTGACTATAAAATGCCATACGTCTCTCATCGCTTGGGGTAGTCTCCCCATAAAGCCCTCTCTAACTCTAATGACAACACTTCATCTCGGCCTCGACCCGCCACTCACCTCGGAAGGAGTGGAGCGGCACCACACCGTCTCTCTTTCCGAGGCAACCCTCAGCCCCTTGGAGCTGCCTTAAGTTGAGGGGCGCCCTCACATTCTGATCTGCGGCCACCGCCACCCAAAACAGTGGCATCATGTGGACACCACCTCCTGATTTCATGTAGGAACTGCTCAGGACCGCCGCAAAGTTGAGATCCGAGCGGGTGACAACCTCGCAAAACCTAAATCTGCCCCTTTCTCTTCTGGATGACAACCCTCAGACGGGGTGGAGCTCAGCAAGGAGGGAATGACCAAATATGGTGAGAAAGACTGCATCAAAACTGTCATTAAAAACGGGACGAATGTCACAAAGCAAGATGGAAAAGAAAGGAGTCCTTTTTCAGAGGATTTAGGTGGAGGGAGGGGAGGTGGGGAAATAGCATTGGCCTCCATTAATGACCTGACTTACCTCTCCCATAGGTTGCCTAGCTTGTCAGGGAAGTTTGCAATTAAAGTTAATGTTCATACTGACTATTTTGGATTTTGTTATGCGGCCAGAAGCGAATTTTTACCCGTTCTCTGGCGTCCAATTTAGATAAAAATCAAACTACTCCAGAGTTTGCCTTCAGCCAGGCCTACATCCCCTACATTCCTGACACACTTACGGACAACACTCCTGATGAGAGTCGATCGCTTTGAACAGAAGAACATAAGAATGGAGGAGCCAAACACTTACGGACAACGCTCCTGATGAATGAATCCCTGCGTTCTTTGCTTCCGACCATCTGGGAGTACTTCTTTCCTCCCTCGGCCCAGCCACCAACCGCTATGGCTGTCTTTATGTTAGGGAACTTCTCCTTAAGTGCCACAAATCGCTGATAGCCGTTTTGGTTGATGTCAAGCTGCAAGAGGATCCTAGAACTGAATTACTGATGGTATGGAATGAGAGCCACTAAAGGCTTGAACTTAAAACCTACCAATGCATTCCCAAGCTTTGTAATAGTACATTTGAAAGAACGAAGTTTTTACTCTAGGCAGTTTCATGCAACTCTCTGAAGACTTATAGGCTGACAAGGTTGCGTATTTCCCCTCATTCTGTCTGCCGCTATACTATTCCATAAATCTCATTGACACCCCTTAGGTAGCGAAGTGATCATGTTCAAAAGATCCGCGTTTGGTATTCTTTCTACCCATTCAAATGTGACTTGATAACATTCCTTCTTTCTAACCTCCATGTAGTGAGACTCTATACTAGTTATAGTGAAGCTTTTAATCTCTAGAGAAGTAATGGTAAAACCTTTAGCCCCCATATCAAAACTAGTAGCATTAACGAATGGTTTATTAAAGAACCCTCATATACCAAGATACTTCCATGAATCAATCTAATGTCTCTTGTTACACAATCCCAGAACCGCCCACCGTCATGCTTTCCAATAAGAATCTTACCTCAGGGTCAAGAATGAGGACTTCCCAGGTGACGTTAGAAAGGCCGCAGAAGGAGTATATGAGATGTGTGCACATGTCGGCGGGGATGTCGTCGATGGTGTAGCTCCCCTCCCCTGGACGGTATATTGCCCACGACTCGAAGTAACAGACGCGGCGTCCCTGACGGGGGTCGACACGTGGCGATGGAGGCTCATGTTCTGAAGACAACAAAAGGGGTGGGGGGCGTTAGTTTTTGGTACAAACTTGGGTTAAACATTAAAGAAAATAAACATGTTACTTAAAACGATGATAGTGGGATTGGAGTTGGACAGCCAGGGTAGTGGTCACTCACCTCCAGGTCTGGCGTTTCTGGGATCTGCTGTGGTCAGGGCAAAGGCAAAGGCCAGCAGGACCACTGCCACAAGTACCAGGCGCTCTAGCGAGCTTCCTGCCATCTTCGATCGTTGTTGTTAGTTGTCACTCGTCTTGGTCTGCAGTGCAAAAGGAAAAGATGTACAGTAACTCGATTCGTGATGTAAAGTGACTGACGCACTACGTGTCCTACGCAGGGACAGCGTTAGGGCTCGTGCGCAAGAAAATCAGGTTTACCCGCGCAAAGCTGTAATGTCACATGAAAGGTTAAGGAGCCTACGTCAGGAGACGCTGAGTAGCTGCTGCCGAAGACGTTTCCTTTGCCTCACCCCCCCCCCTTTTTTATGTTGGGGCTGGTAGCTAACAATCACTGCTGGAAATCGGAGAGGAGTTGGGGATTCAAACCCACAACTAGGTGAATGCAACACCAGAGCGCTTCCGATTAAGCCACCAGAGAGAGCTCGAGAGTTATCCATTTTAGTATATGTAGTGCCGGTTCTTGTCTTATATTATCATGTTACAGCTTCTTGAACTTTAAACCAGGTCGTGAGGAGATGGTGGTGATGATGTGTCGTGATAAAAGGTCGAATGGGAAGATAGGGTTCTTTTATTCTGGGTTTGGTTGCACTGATAACAAACCTTTGAGATTCTCCGACACCAACAGACTCCTTATCTCGGCTCCTATTTCCTGTAGAGATATGACGTGTGGCACAATCTGCTGTAGATTTTTACTCTTTTTGATACGCCCTTTGTGTCCCTACCTTCCGAAAAGTAAGGAAACCATAAGGGCGCCGTTTTTGTCAGTTTTAAGCGGGCCCTACACGATCAATATTACTGCGCAATATTACGTATTGTGCAATATCATTGACGGTGTAGGGATGGTATTGATGAATAACACAATATATTGAAGACATCAAACGTACAGGCCAAACACGTGTGTTTCTTCTGTATCATCCCTATATTGTCAATAATATTGTACAATACGGAATATTGCGCAATAATATTAATCGTGTAGAGTCCGCTTTAGGCCGAGTGAGGTTAGCTGTCTGTAATGACGTCACGGATTTAACGCCTCCCATTTGGCCCTGTTCATACTAGCGGTTTCAGCAGCGGCGGTTCATTTACAATGTAAGTCAGTAGAGGCGTTCACACACACAACCGCGAAAAATTTCCATGACTATATGGTACCGCCGCGGCTTCCGCGCAGTTCAAACCTCTATACTATTTCTATTATCTCGTGACCCACAAGGTGTTGTCTGCCGTGTTGCCACGTACTGAATCAAAACATTCAGCATATACCGAAAGCTGTCCACTACCCTGAGTATGTTAACATGGAATATTCTATATACATGTTGATTTTTTCATTAAATGATAGGTGATATGAGTAATTGTTTTACATTTAAAGAAAATAAGAGACTAGTTAAGCGATGTGGCATCTCAGGTCAGGCGACGTTGCCCCGCCAACTTTCTTCGGGCCACTTGCAGTCTCTATACCGGTCATACATGCAAATATAAAGAAAACGGTGTCTCCCCCGTTTTATTTCAAGATGGTTTAGACGTGGCAACGCTGCTGGTTTTGCTGGCCACATCTTATGGGTCAGCAGATAATGGAAGAAGTATATTGTGAACAGGCCCTTAGTCTATATTCAAAATGAGGTATAACGTACCAGGAATTCTTTTCTTATTTTTAGTTTTTGTCCGTGAGGTCGTCCAGGGGTAAAAGAAGAATAAAAAGATAGAAGTTAGAAGAGATTTTTTTTTCAGTGGGGATTAGTTTTTTATCGTAAGAAAATTCTTGCATGGCCTTGGTCTCTAAGATATTAACTGAACAACACTTTTGCGGTCAATACGTAATTTAGTTTTATTATTATTATCATTATTATTATTATTATTATTATTATTATTATTATTATTATTATTATTATTATTATTATTATTATTATTATTATTATTATTATTATTACTATTATTATTATCATTATCATTATTATTATCATTATTACTATTATTACTATTATTATTATTACTTATTATTATTATTATTATTATTTTTATTATTATTATTATTATTATTATTATTATTATTATTATTATTATTATTATTATTATTATTATTATTATTATTATTATTATTATTATTATTATTATTATTATTATTATTATTATTATTATTATTATTATTATTATTATTATTATTATTATTATTATTATTATTATCATTATTATTATTATCATATATATTAATACGATAGCGTGTGTGTTATTTTGTGTGTCACGCTTCTCGAATGGTTGAAATAAGGCATGTGTGTTCCGTAGACTTTATCATTATTATATTATTGTTATTTTGTGTGCCACGCTTCTCGAATTGTTGAAATAAGGCATGTTTGTTCCGTAGACTTTATTATTGTTATTATTATTGTTATTATTATTGTTATTATTATCATTATTACTATTATTATTATACGATAGCGTGTGTGTTATTTTGTGTGTCACGCTTACATCAAAAGCAACGACCTTCCATGGTGTCGAAGTTCTCGAAGCTGCCGAAGTTCTCGAAGGTGCCAAAGTTCTCGAAGGTGCTGAAGTTCTCGAACGTGCCGAAGTTCTCGAACGTGCCGAAGTTCTCGAAGGTGTCGAGGTTCTCGAAGTTCTCGAAAGTGCCGAAATTGTCGAAGGTGCCGAAGTTCTCGAAGGTGCCGAAATTCTCGAAGGTGCCAAAGTTCTCGAAGGGGCCGAAGTTCGCGAAGGCGCCGAAGTTCGCGAAGGCGCCGAAGTTCCCGAAGGCGCCGAAGTTCGCGAAGGCGCCGAAGTTCTCGAAGGCGCCGAAGTTCTCGAAGGTGCCGAAGTTCTCGAAGGTGCCGAAGTTCTCGAAGGTGCCGAAGCTCTCGAAGGTGCCGAAGTTCTCGAAGGTGCCGAAGTTCTCGAAGGTGCCGAAGCTCTCGAAGGTGCCGAAGTTCTCGAAAGTGCCGTAGTTCTCGAAAGTGCCTAAGTTCTCGAAGGTCTCGAAGTTCTGGAAGGTCTCGAGCTTCTGGAAGGTCTCGAAGATCAAATGAAAATGAAGAAAGAAAATATGGACAGCTCTATATAATTGAAACAAATGAAGCATTAAATCTGAGGTCAAATGCTAATCATAATTCTAATTGCTTATATTCAGTTTTCGAAAAAAAAAATCTCAAGCAATGGTCGATAATCTTTATGTAGGGGCATATAAAAACATGAGAACTGTCGAACTTGAAGAGCAACAGAGAGCTACATTACAAAATATCCCCCCCAGAAAAATAACCATGCAATTTATTGCCGGCCCTGATGCGAGGAGATATAATAATCCAACAAATGATGAAATTGCAGCAATATTTGTCGGTGATGATGGAGCATCTCCTGTCCAGCGTGACATTATAGTGTACCCTGAAGGACAACAGAGGGAGAGGATATCCTACCTCTCTTGCCATCTTGATGCAATAATTTACCCTCTTCTCTTTCGTGTAATTTACACGGGTTCCGCTAGTTATTATTATTATTATTATTATTATTATTATTATTATTATTATTATTATTATTATTATTATTATTATTATTATTATTATTATTATTATCATCATTATTATTAACATTATTATTATTATTATTATTATTATTATTATTATTATTATTATTATTATTATTATTATTATTATTATTATTATTATTATTATTATTATTATTATTATTATTACCACTATTATCATTATTATTATTACATACATACATATACCCAGGCTTTTTCCCCCTTCCAAGGGAGGTAGCCAAAAAGGGAAAGGCATAAAAACACTCCCACCCATTTCATCCCTAAATACACTCCACACCCCTCCCACCCTCCCTCTCATCTGAGCACCTCCTGGATGACGGGTCATCCCTGCACCCTGCCCACCGCCCTGGGTCAGAAGCAGTGTCGCAAGACACAGCACATCCACAGCAAGGCCGCTTCATTTAATCGGCGACCCCCCCTCTCCGTCCCCCCTTGCATATAAGGAGAGGACGGGGAGAAATCCCTTCGTGCTGCGTCAAAATTTACTCACACATACTATACCACCAACCACCCCACCCCTGCCCATTCCTCCTCATGCAATCACAACATCATCCATATACAACCATTCTCCACTCACCTCTGTCTTCCGTCCTCTCCCTTCCTTCCTCAACAGACATTCCCCTCTTCCCCAAAGACCCCTTCACCCCATCCATCCACCTCATCCTAGGAGGTCCCCACATGTTTACTTCCTCCCCATCTGTCTTCCATACCTCTTTTACTAGTCTTTCTTCACTCATTCTTTCCATGTGTCCAAACCATCCTAATATTCTTTCATCAAACCTATCTCCCAAATCCTTTTTCACCCCTGTTCTCCTCCTCACCTCCTCATTTCTCACTCTATCCAGCCTAGTAACCCCCACCATACTTCTCAGACACCTCATCTCAAACACATTCAAACTCCTTCTCTCTTCTTCTCTTATGTTCCACGTTTCTGCCCCATACAGTGCTGTTGGCACAATCACTCCTTCATACAGTCTCCTCTTCGCATCCATTCCCAAATGTCTATTCCTCATTACACTCTTTAATCCACCAAGGCATTTACTCGCTTCTCTCAATCTACATTCTACCTCCACCTTCACTCCACCTTTTCCTGCTACACTTGCACCCAAGTATCTAAAACTATCCACTTCCTCCAGTCGCTCTCCCTTAATGTTCACTTCCAGTCTACTGCCACTTTCACCCCTTGTACATCTCATCACCTTACTTTTACCCACATTTATCTTTAGCTTTCTTCTATCACATACTCTCCCAAACTCTGACACCAGCTTCCTCAATCCCTCCTCTGACCCTGCCACAAGCGCAGTGTCGTCCGCAAACAACAGCTGGCTCACCTCCCACTTTTCTCCATTTTCTTTAACCATCTCCAATCCCTGACCCACTACCCTAGCATTCACCTCTCGCACCACCCCATCCATGTATAAGTTGAACAGCCAGGGCGACATAACGCATCCTTGACGAAGTCCCACCTTTACTTCAAACCACTCACTCTCTCCATTTCTAATCCTGACACAAGCTCTACTACTCTCATAAAAACTCTTGACAGCTCCCAAAAGCTTTCCTCCTATCCCATAAATCTGCATAACCTCCCACAGTGCCTTTCTGTCTACCCTATCATAAGCCTTTTCCAGATCCATAAAAGCCCAAAAAACATCCTTCCCCTTTCCTATAGCTTTCTCACATATCTGTCTTACCACAAAGATCTGATCTACACAACCTCTACCTGTCCTAAATCCACACTGTTCCTCACCAATTACTCCTTCTGTTCCTCTCCTAATCCTCTCAATTAAGATCCTCCCATAAGCCTTCCCTACTACACTTAACAGGCTAATCCCTCTGAAACTACTACATTCACACTTGTCCCCTTTTCCCTTGTAAAGAGGAACTATACAGGCACTTCTCCAGTCCTCCGGTACTCTACCCTCTCTCCAGCAAACATTAAATAACCTCACCAACCAGTCCACCATCACTGAACCTCCCTTTTTCAGACATTCTGCATGGCATCCATCCAGACCAGATGCCTTACCTGCTTTCATCATCTTTACAACTGCCTTCACCTCATCCTTCCTTATTTCTCCTCCATTCTCCTCTCTCATCACTCTCATTTTCTTCGCATTTCCCACTGCAGCTATCTTTCCTTCCCTATCCTCCTTCACATTTAGCAACTCCCTAAAATATTCTGCCCATCTTCCCCTTACTGCCATCTCTTCCATTATCATCTCTCCATCTGTACCTTTTACCTTTTCTTCCCTACTTAATTCGCCTCCTCTTCCTCTCTTAATTTCTTTCCAAAACATCTTTTTATTACTTTCAAAATTTTCTGTCATACTCTTACCCCACTTCACATCTGCTCTCCTCTTTGCCTCCTTTACCTTTTGCTTTACTTCTCTTTTCTTTTCTTTGTACGTCTCATATGACTCCCCCGTCCTCTTTTGTAACCAATCTGTGAATGCTCGCTTCTTCTCTTCTACAACCTTCTTTGTTTCCTCATCCCACCATTCATTACCCTTTCTTCTATTTCCCCCTGTCCTTCTTGTTCCACACACCATCCTTGCACACTTTAAGACTCCCTCCTTGAACCATCCCCATTCCTCCTCCACACCCATCTCTGCTCCATCCTTTACTCCCTCCCACTCCTCCTTCAGCTTCTTTTCGTACTCCTTCTCCTTTTCCTTTTCATTCAAGGAGTTCACTCTAAGAACCTCCCTACCTTTTGTCCCTTTCCTCTTTCTCCATCTATCCTCCACTCTCAGCTTACCTTCCACCAAAAAATGATCTGATATTCCCCTACCCTCTCCCCTTAGCACATGTACATCCTCAACTCTTCCTATCATAATCCTATTTACCACTACATAATCCATTAGCGCTCTATCTACCACCCTTCCCTCCACCACCCTCTCCCATGTGTACTTATGCTTGACTTTCTTCCGAAACACTGTATTTGCTATCATCAACTCTCTTTCTAGACACATTTCCACCATCAACTCTCCACTACGATTCTTTCCTGGAACTCCACACTTCCCAACCACTCCATCGATTGGACCATTTCCCACCCTAGCATTAAGGTCTCCCAGTACTATTACATTGACATTTCTTCCTAAACCCTCTATGCACTCATTTAAATCTATCCAAAAGGCCTCCCTTTCTTCCACGCTCTTCTCACTGCCAGGCCCATATGCACTTACAAAGACCCACATCTCCTTTCCCAGTTTCACCTTCATCCACATTATCCTTGAGGAAACCTCCTTCCACTCCACTACCTGTTTACCTATCTCCTCACTTACTAGAATAGCCACCCCTTCCCTCCCTCGCCCTCTCTTCACTCCTGATAACCTCCCACTTACACTCCCAAACTTACACTCACCCTTCCCTTTCAACTTAGTTTCACTCAAAGCCAACACATCCATCTTTCTTCTCACAAACATACTACCTATCTCTTCCCTTTTACTCTCATCTGTACCACATCCACGCACATTAAAAGACCCAAACCTTAGGGTGCTGGCCCGAGGCCCTCCAGCACCCCTTATGCCTTCACTTTTCTTTTTAGGATATGTGCCCCGTGGGGCTACAGGGAGAAGGATGCCTAGTCCCTCTCCCCGTCCCTTTCTTCTCGCCTCTTACGATCCAAGTGGGATACTTGGTGGCAGTATTCTTTTCCCCCACCACAGGGAATTCCCCCATCACAGAAAGAGAATACTCAGAGAAATGGTACAGGACAGCAACAAGGGGTTGGGGGACAGCATAACGGAGGGACAGTCGTAGTATAAAAGTGTCATCATTTCTCTATGAACAGAATTTCTTCTATCATAGACAAAATTATGTGTGGCTCTGGTCCGTAGGGGCGCCCCATATAGACCCCTATTATTATTATTATTACAATTATTATTGTTGTTATTATTATTATTATTATTATTATTATTATTATTATTATTATTATTATTATTATTATTATTATTATTATTATTATTATTATTATTACTATTATTATCATTATTATTATTACTATTGTTATTAGAACAGGATAAGTCGAATCACATGGTGTTAGCTAGAATAAAAATTCAGAAAGGTGACACTTCATCAGAAATCTAAATCAAGGTCACATTCAAATTAATAAAATTGTCGGGCATTGACATCAATTTCTGTTCGGTGTTCAAGACGACACAAACCGTTATTTTCAATTTCAAATTCATTTTTCCAAATTAGTCAGAACGATATGAAGGGATGAGGTGGAAATGTATTCTCTATTTATTTACTTATTTATCTATCTTTTTTTCGGAATATGAATTATTGTTTTTGTATTTAGCACTGAAAGGGTGGGAGGGAGGGAAGAGAAAATGTGCGTAATTGTCATAAGATAAATTCCCGTTTTCTGTTAAACAAATTTCAAAATCCTTGTGTTCACCCACCGACACTGTTCAACGAAACGTCAGCAGGTCTGAGATTAAAAATCGAATTTCTGCCTCCAGGTCTTCAGAAATCTAAAAAGAAAAAAGAAAAAAGAAAGAAAAAAAAAAAGGCACGAAAGAGGTTTAGTGAAAACTTACCTTTGGAGTTGGGACGTTGCTTGGCCAACGGTCCCGGGAGGAATGGCGGGATTAGTGAAGCCGACCTTGCAGAACGCTTTAGCTGAACTGCATTATCAGTTCCAAAACTCCTCCCTTATTCCCTCAGATCTCCCCCACCCCTACAACTCCCTCCCTCACACACACACACACACACACACAATTGAATTTGAGGCTAGGTATGATCCTTTGGAGAGACAGGACCCCATGAATGTTGCCTTTTTCCTGTATACTGCAATTAGGTAAACACAATTAGGTGCATACAATTAGGTAAATACGCACATGCGCATACACAAACACATACACAAATAATGATGAATCTAGATTAACATATAGAGAATTCATTAGCATTAGAAAAAATACAATGATGGAAATATTTCAGCCGAAATTATCATACTAAATTGATCAAAAAACGATGAAGAAATTGTTTGGGGCGAAAGAGTAAGGAGCGTTGGTGTTTCCCATCATGTGAAAAGAAGATGGCGGGCGAGGTAGCAAGGGAGCGGGGGCCGCCTTGCCAAGGCAAGTCTGTCGCATTGCTTTCCTCAACTTTCCTCTTTCCATCCTCCTCCTCCTCCTCCTCCTCCTCCTCATCATCATCATCATCATCATCATCATCATCATCATGGGATCGGAACAGCTCGGCTAGGTCGAATCGTGCAACACTTCCCCATGGGCCTAAATTAAAAAAAAAAAAAAAAAAAAAAAAAAAATTCCACACCTCCCTGTTATTTCTTTTTCTCTCCCTCTCTCGATCACTTTCCCTCTTTCCATCTATGAGTCACCTGTTTATAATTTTTTCACCTATCCATCTAGAATAAATTAATTCTCTTCTTTGCCTCTCCTTTTTTTCCTCTTCCTTAGCCATACGCCAAGTTCTAGAATCATCAATTGCTCTCTAGCTGTTTAGTCTGTACAGCCATGTCTACTCTGCCTGGCTCATTATTCAGAACCATGCTTCAATAGGAGGGAGCGGGGGAGAGTGGGAGAGGAAGGTGGAGAAATGGTGGGGAAAGGGAAGTGGAAAAGTGGTGGAGGGGAGGGAGAGGTGGATTGGTACATTCTGGCTTGGGAGGGAAAGAATGGGAGAATGTAAGAATGTAGTGTGTGTGTGTGTGTGTGTGTGTGTGTGTGTGTGTGTGTGTGTGTGTGTGTGTGTGTGTGTGTGTGTGTGTGTGTGTGTGTGTGTGTGTGTGTGTGTGTGTGTGTGTGTGTGTTTACCTAGTTCTATTTTACGGGAAGGGGAGCTATGCTCGTGGTGTCCCGTCTTCATATCTCATTTTATCTAAACTATCTTTAAATTTATGTATTGTTTTTGCACACACCACTTTCTCATCTAACTTGTTCCAACTGTCTATTACTCTGTGAGGAAAGCTGTTCTTTTTCAGATCTCTTCTATAGCTGTCTTTCTTGATTTTCTTTCCGTGTCCTCTTGTATTTCTATCATCCCATCTTATCAGATTCTCTCTATCAATAATTTCTATGCCTTTCATGATTCTGTAAATAACTATCAAATCTCCTCTCTCTCTTCTTTGCTCTAGTGTCTGTAGTTCAAGTTTTGCTAGTCTCTCTTCATATGATAGTTTTGAGAGTGTTGGTGCCAATTTTGTATTGCTCTTTGTATTCTTTCAAGTTTTTTATAAAAAAAAATTGTACTTGATGACCATATCGTTGCTGCATATTCCAATATTGGTCTTATCAGGGTGATTAGGATTTTCTTCACCATTTCTTCATCCAGGTATGTAAATGCCACTTTGATTGTTCTTATTAAATTATAAGTTTCTCAAAAAATCTTATTTATATGTTTCTCAGGTGACATATCATTCATAACAATGACTCCTAGGTCCTTCTCATTTTCTACTTTTTTTATTCCTTCTTCTCCCAATTTATATGATCCTATTATTCTGTTTTTGCTTTTTCCAAATTCCATTATACTACACTTTTTTGTATTGAACTCCATCTCCCACTTCCTAATCCATTCCTGTACTTTATTTAGATCACTCTGTAGTGACTCACAATTTTCTTCCGTGTTCACTTTTTTCAACAGTTTTGCATCATCTGCAAAGAAGCTCATATAACTTTCAATTCCGTCATCCATATCATTGATATATATAGCAAACATTATTGGGGCCAGAACTGTTCCTTGCGGAACACCGCTTATTACTTCATCCCATTTAGAGTGTTTGTCTCTTATCACTACTCTCATTTTTCTTTCTTGCAAAAAGTTTTCCATCCATTTAAGCAGTTTGTCCTGTATTCCTCCTTCAGTTTCTACTTTCTTAAGCAACTTCTTATGTGGTACTTTGTTAGAAGCTTTTTTAGGTCTAGAAATTCACAATCAGCCCATCCATCTCTTTCTTGTATTATATCTATTAGCCTTGAATAGAAACATTAAATTGGTGACGCATGATCGTCCTTGTCTGAATCTAAATTGCCTTGGATTTAGCACTTTGTTTTTGTTTGTTTTTTTTTTTCTAAATATTTTACCCATCTACTTTTGACAATTCTTTCACAAATTTTTGCTATTGTACTTGTTAGAGAGACTGGTCTATAATTGGTAGGGTCTTCTTTATTTCCTCCTTTATATATAGGTACTATATTTGCTTTTTTTCCAATCTTCTGGAACTTTTCCTTCTTTCAAGGAACTGATTATAATGCTATGTATTTTGTCTGCCAGTTCATTCCTGCATTCTTTCAAAATCCAGTTTGCTATTTCATCTGGTCCATGCGATTTTCTGACATCAAGATTACTCAAGAGTTTCAATATTTCATTCTTTGTTACTTCTATTTCTTTCATAGGAGGGACTTTCTCTTTCCATTCGATCTCTTCAGGCTGTATGTTCTCCCTTGTAAATACTGATTTAAAATGCTTGTTCATGATTTCCGCCATTTCAATTTTCTCTGTGTATTCAACTCCTTGTCTTAATTTCTCCAAATCGTGTTTGTTTTTCAGTTTGCTGTTTACAAATCTGTAAAATAGTTTTGGTTGATCTTTACATTTTTCTATGACATCTTTTTCATATTTTCTCTTTTCCTTTCTGCACGCTTGTACATATTCATTTCTATAACAAGTATATATTTTCCATTTTTCAGGTCTTTTGTCTTTTTTTCCTTTGGTCCAAGCTTTGTCTCTTTTGTCTTTTAACTCCCTACAGCTTTTGTTATACCAGCACTTTACATATTCTTTTTCTTGTTTTTGTCTTGGGACATACTTTTCCACTCCTTTTTTATAATATTTTGTCATAATATTCTATTTCTCTTCCACTGTTGTTTCTTCTTTGTATATTCCTTCCCTGTTTTTCTTTTAAGAATTCTCTTATTTTATCAAAGTTTGTTTTTTCATACATCATTCTTCCATTTCTATATTGGTCATTCCTTTTCATGTATTTTTCCTCATTTAGTTCCAGTTCAATCAATATATGGTTACTTTCACTTATTGGTGTTTTATATTCAATTTTTTCCATTATTCTAGGTTCAGATGTGATTATTAGGTCTAGCCTCGATGGTTCTTCTTCATTTTTATACCTAGTGTTCTCCTGTATCCACTGTGTTATTGTATGGTGAGTGATCATCTCAAGTAGAGCGTTTCCCCATGAGCCGTCTCCACCCTTTACTGTCATCTCTTCCCAGCAGACTTCTTTGCAATTAAAGTCGCCCATCATAACTATTCTTCCTCCATCTTCCATTATCTTATTTAATGTTATCTTTGTGTCCTCTAACATACTTTTATGTTCACTCTCTTCCCACGAGGCTGTTTTTGGAGGCACATAATTCATCACAAACTTTCTGTTGTTATCTGTCTTCCACTTCGATCATAATCATCTCTACTGTATTCTTTCCATATGTGACACACCTCACGTTCATATCCTTCTTAGTCAGGAACATAACTCCACCCCCTTGCTTTGTCTCTCTGTTTCTAATCTAATGATTATATGCGTCATGTCCTACACTGTTGGGTGGTAGTGGACCTTCTAATTTCGTTTATACAATTCCCATTATGTCCGGTTCTTTTTCCTTCAGATAATCATTCAGTTCATTCAATCCTGTTACTAATTCATCTATATTTGTGTAAGACACACTTAGTTTTCTGCCACTTCCATTGTGTTCTCTGTTTCCCTTTTGTTTTTCTCTTGTATGTCGTATTTCCTTACTTTCATATTCACTACTCTCCAATAGAATTTCTCTTTTTCTGACTCTGTTCTGTTCTCGTTTTTTTTTTCCTTAGCTTGTTGTCTTTTCATTTTTTCCTCCTCTCTTTCCTCTTTATTCATTTCCCTTTTATCCATACCTTTTTATATTGTTCACTTGTTGCTAGTTTCCCTGTTTTTGATAAGATATTCTCTGCCGTCGTTTGTGACCTGAATTTAATCTTAATTGGTCTGGTCTTATCTGTACTCTACTTTCCGAGTCTATACTTCTCTTCAATTTATTTCATGATTTCAGGTTCATCTTCCTGAACTAATTCTAGTAATCTGCTTACTTTTTCATTTTCCTCATTGATTCTTGTGGTTCTATCTGGGTTATGTTTCTCTTCCATTCCTAATATGATTACACATTTTATCTTATCTGCCAAGTCTCTTACTATATTCTCCTTCTGTCTCATCACTTTAATAACTGAGTTTTCAGTTTGTTCTTTCATTTGCTGTTTAATCATGTCAGTAAATGCAACTTTACTATTTTCTTGGATTTTTCTCCAACCCTGTGCTTCTTTTGCTATGGCCTCTTTGTTGTCTTTGTTATTCCTCTTTAATTCTTCATTTTCCTCTTTTATTCTTTTAACTGTCTTTTTCATTCTTCTATTTCATTAGTTAAGTTTTTGTAGTTCTTCCAATCATTCAACCCTTTGCGCAATTTTTGACATACTACCGAACCTAATCTCCCAATGTTCGGTCATTTGATCAAGTTTTTCCTCTAGTCTTGCCAGTCGGGGGAGGTTGGTATCCGCCCCCCCCCCCTCATTAAATCCATTGAAATTATTATCCTCACCTTCTGTGGTGCTGTTCCTATCTATGTTTCTAATCTTTACATTTTTGTTAGTCCCTTCGTCGTCACTAAATTGGTCGGGCCCGCGTTTGTTTATATGGCGTCTGTCTGCCTGGAACAAGTCCTCTCCTTCCTTATTTCCTTCCATTTCC
>NC_134788.1:16123386-16208386 GCF_046742065.1 Oratosquilla oratoria | reverse complement strand
GCGCAGAGGGGAAATGAATATCCAGAGAATGGTACAGGACAGTCACAAAAGTTGGGGGACAGCATAATGGAAGGACAGTCGTAGTATAATAAAGTATCATCATTTCTCTACAAATAGAGATTTCCTCTACCAAACACAAAATGATGTGTGGATCTGGTCCTTAGGGGCGCCCCATGTAGACCCTAAAGTATAAGCCGCATGCTACTTACCAGCTTTTAACCCCACAATAACGTACAGTCACCACTTCATTCGCGAGCCGTACAAAATTATCAATTTAAAAGTCGACCTATTTTGTTTTGTTTGTTTGACAAACAGATTATTTTAAAAGTAGAATTTATGCGTTACTAATTTGATCAAATTATAATAATAGCATTTTATACACTTATGAATAAATCTTAGGACATAGATTTATTGAATTTCAAGTCGAGCCTTGTCATGGCGGGCTTCACCAAATCATCAAATGCTTACGCGTCAGACGACTCACCCCAAGTATTGGTAGCTTCTATGATTTCCAGCAAGAACGCAGTGGGGGTTTAAATGTCAACAGAATATTTTGTAAAAAATGGATGATTTATAGCGGAATTTAGTAGTGTCATCTATTATTTCCACTGTGATATCTGGCCAACAGAAATTCATTGAAGACTTGAAGTCTCGGTGAGCAATGCACGGTTGCATAAACACGAAAATATGTGAAGAAGATAAAGGTAAGACAAAGCCAATACAGTTTTATAATTTTATAGTTTGGTCTTTAGACAAATTGTTCAAGGATTTTTTGTAATGTGTGATTACAGTATTGCAAATATTCTTATATAACTATGTATACCGATGTACAATGCGCAATAAGACGACTCAAACCCATTTTGTCATCTTCAAAACTATTTGGGGTTTTTCCTGTGTAAGTTTTCTGTTTATTTGCAAATTTCATAAGTGTTTATTTTTAGACTTTTAAGAGTTCTATGGTAACATTCGAAAAAAGGAAATATTTGTGTAGATTGTGGCGTGGGCTGCCAAGGGACCAGAGTACTGTATACACAAAGGATTACAAAGGATTACAAAGGCAAAGCATGCCGACAGGAGACCTTTTGATCCATATCTAGGTCGGATGCAAAAAAAAAAAAAAATCATATTAATAATAAATTAAAACTATAATAATGTAAATAACAATTAAAATACATAAATAAATGCATTGGTATAGTTGAATAACAAACAAACAGGTAAATAGTAAATGATAATAAATTGACATATAACTAATAATAAATGAAAATCAGACAGACAAATTATAACAAAACAAAAACAAATAATATAACATAAATTATAAAATTACAGCATCTTACTTAGGTATTTATCAGGTACTACCACGTCCCAGCTATGCATACACCACCTTACGGCGGTACCACGCCAGGGCATGCTACTTGATTTTGCCATTTAATTTCAGTAGAAACGACTTCGGTTACAATATTCTAGACTTCCGTAAGAACATCTCAAAAATGTACATTCGTACAGGTTTAACTTCTCATAGTTTGTCATTCAGCTTCTCAAAAATTTGAAAAACACAAGATCGTAACCGAAGTCATTTGTACCCAAACAAAGTAGTAAAACCAACTTGCCTCATTACCACCTCCTAAATAAAATAAAATAAAGGTCTTTCCATTTTACGGCATAAAGATTTTTTCACCAAATTTTCGCCAGTGATACAGATTTTAGTGCTGAATACGAATATAACATTTATTTTGTGGAGAAATGAAAGGAAGTTGAAAAAAAATGAAAATTAATGCACTCTAGTTTACGCGGCGCAATGCACAAATGACAATATTCATTGGCGATTCATTGGAACTGGG
The DNA here is from genome assembly GCF_046742065.1 of Oratosquilla oratoria. NCBI lineage: Eukaryota > Metazoa > Arthropoda > Malacostraca > Stomatopoda > Squillidae > Oratosquilla > Oratosquilla oratoria. Next base: position 16,206,548 of record NC_134788.1, on the reverse strand, counting down.
ATATGTCAAATAATATTTTTTTAAACAAATCCTCATTTCTATTTCGTTTCCACCACATAATTATATACACAGATACGAGTCTAGCATCTGACGGCGAGTACCGCCATGATTTTCATTTCTGTATTTGAAAGCGTGCCATGTACTCTCAATTTCTTTAGTGTGCGCTCAGCTGGTTGGGTCAGGTTAGGTTAGGTTAGATTTGGTTATGTTAGGTTTGGTTTGGTTAGGTTTAGTTAGGTTAGATTAGGTTATATTTGGTTAGGTTTGGTTTGATTAGATTTGATTAGGTTAGATTAGATTTGACTAGGTTAGGTTAGGTTAGATTTGGTTAGGGTAAGTTAGATTTGGTTAGGTTAGGTTAGGTTTGGTTAGGTTTGGTTTGGCTAGGTTAGGTTAAGTATTTAGATACAACCACTGCAAGTTATATTCGACATCGTCCTCTCCACGGTCTCTTCACATACTACCGCGTAACGCCGAACTTCGCAAGGGAGCCCAGCGCGTGATTGCGCTTCGCAAAATAGTGCGCATTAAATGTCCATTTTTTCATCTTCCTTTCATTTCTCCACAAAATAAGTGTTATATTCGTATTCAGCACTAAAATATCTATTACTGGCGAAAATTTTGTGAAAAAAAAATTGCATGCCGTAAAATGAAAAAGATCCTAAAATAAATCAAAATAAACATGAATAAAATAAATTAAAGTGAATTTAGCTGTGCCGTTGTCACAAACATTGCGTTCTGAATTTCGACCAAATGCCTGAACTTCTCAAACAAATGACGTCATAACGTCACACTCTTGTATTAACTTGAATAAAAGAGTTATCACTGGACTTCCTCGCCAGCCCCGACGGTTGAGAGTTACTGAGTAAAAACGGCTTTGGTTACAATATTTTATTTTTCAAATTTCCAAATATCAAATTATCTTTACGTCATTTATAGCTAAGCTGAATGGTGAATTATACGAATGTTATTCATACTGTTTAAATATCCTTAGTAAAGTCTGAAAACGAAGTCATATTCTAGTTTTTCCTAATGTGTAAGTTTTGTATTTATTCGCAAATTTCATAAGTGTTTATTTTTAGACTTTTAAGAGTTCTATGGTAACATTCGAAAAAAGGAAATACTTGTGTAGATTGTGGCGCGGGCCAGTAGCATGTAACCGTCACCACGCTAGTATGTTTGGTGTCATACACAAACTGTTAACAAACTCAAGATGATATATTTTCTCTTTATGAAAGAAAAGACTGAAAAACAAAATGAGAGAGAATATGCAAGACTAACATAACACCGCACAAGATAAGAGATACAAATAAGATCACTGTAACTGGGAATTAGATAAAGAGTGCGGGATTCGAACCCACAACTAAGCGAATGCAAGACCAACACGATTTTGATGACACCAACGTAAATTAAATTAGAATAAAATTCAATTGACGGAAGAAGATAGTCGGGAACTTGTGAGCATATTTCTTACTGTAGGCTATTACGTACAATAGGGTAAATGATGCGCGCGCGCGCACACACACACACACACACACACACACACACACACACTTCACCGAACGGACGGCGTAGAGGACGTTCTGAAGAAAAAGTGAAATTTTCGTGGATCCCAAAGCAAAGGAAGTACCTTTTGTATTTACAGGGTGGGGGGAAATTGCTCGTGGTGTAGTGGGAAAGTGAGGAAAAAAGGAGAAGGGGAGGGATTACTGAGGGAAATGGAAGGGAATGAGGAAGGAGAGGACTTGGCCCAGGCAGGCAGACGCCATGTAAACAAAAGAGGGCCCGACCAATTTAGTGACGACGAAATGTCTAACAAAAATGTAAAGATTAGAAACATAGATAAGAACAGTTCAATGGAAGGTGAGGATAATAATTTCCAAGGATTTAAAGAGGGGGAGGCGGATACCAACCTCCCCCGACTAGCAAAACTGGAGGAAAGGCTTGAACAAATGACTGAACATTGGGAGATTAGGTTCGGTAAAATGTCAAAACTTGCAGAAAAGGTTGAAAGCTTGGAAGAACTAGAGAAGGCGAACAAAAACTTAACTGATGAAATAGAAGAACTAAAAAGACAGTTAAGAGAAGTAAAAGAGGCGAATAAAGAATTAAAAAGGAACAATAAAGACAATAAAAAACAATAGCAAAAGAGGCACAGGGGTGGAGAAAGATACAGGAAAATAGTAAAGTTGCATTTACTGATATAATTAAACAGCAAATGAAAGAACAAACTGAAGACTCAGTTATCAAAGTGATGAGACAGAAGGAGAATATTGTAATAGACTTAGAAGACAAAAAGAAATGTATAATTATATTAGGAATGGAAGAGAAACATAACCCAGATAGAACCTCAAGAATCAAAAATGAAAATGAAAAAGTAAGCAGTTTACTACAATTAGTTCAGGAAGATGAGCCAGAAATAATTAAACAAATCTAAGAGAAGTTCAGACTCGAAAAGTATAGTACAGATAAGACCAGACCAATTAAGATAAAATTGAGGTCACAAACGACGGCAGAGAATATCTTATCAAAAACAGGGAAACTAGCAACAAGTGAACAATACAAAAAGGTATGGATAAAAAGGGAAATGAATAAAGAGGAAAGAGAGGAAGAAAAAAAGAAAAGACTTGGAGCTAAGGAAAAAACGAGACCAGAACAGAGTCAGAAAAAGAGAAATTCTATTGGAGAGTAGTGAATATGAAACTAAGGAAATGCGACATATTAGAGAAAAACAAAAGGAAAACAGAGAACACAATGGAAGCGGCAGAAAACTAAGTGTGTCTTACACAAATATAGATGGATTGATAACAGGATTGAATGAGCTGAATGATTATTTGAAGGAAAAAGAACCAGACATAATGGGAATTGTAGAAACAAAATTAATAGGTCCACTACCACCCAACAGTGTAGGACATCATGCATATAATTATTGGATTAGAAACAGAGAGACAAAGCAAGGGGGTGGAGTTATGTTCCTGACTAAGAAGGATATGAACGTGAGGTGTGTCACATATGGAAAGAATACAGTAGAGATGATTATAATCGAAGTGGAAGACAGAGATAAGAAGAACAGAAAGTTTGTGATAAATTATGTGCCTCCGAAAACAGCCTCGTGGGAAGAGAGTGAACATAAAAGTATGTTAGAAGACACAAAGATAACATTAAATAAGATAATGAAAGATGGAGGAAGAATAGTTATGATGGGCGACTTTAATTGCAAAGAAGTCTGCTGGGAAGAGATGACAGTAAAGGGTGGAGACGGCTCATGGGGAAACGCTCTACTTGAGATGATTACTGACAATACAATGACACAGTGGATACAGGATGCAGGAACTTGTTCTAACAAACTATCAATGGCTATGCTGAACAGTGTAGGACTCAGAACACTTCCTTGGGGAACCCCTTCCTCTTGAAGATATGCAGAAGAGAAAGAAGAGCCCACTCTGACTTTTAGATAACGGTCAGACAAGAAATCCTTTAAACAATTGAACATATTACCCCCGATACCCCACTCTGCAACTTGCTTCAGAATGCCTCCCCGCCAGGTAGTATCGTAGGCATTTTTCAAGTAAAAAAACACAGCGATGCTCGAGTTCTGAATTGCTAAGGCATTCTCAATCTCACGAGTGATAAAAAGTAAGGGGTCCAGGGTGCACTTATTTCTTCTAAATCCTAACCGTCGGTTAGATAGGAGATTTTTAGATTCCAAAAACCAAACTAAACGCATGTTAACCATTCTTTCATAGATCTTACAAATGCAGCTAGTGAGAGCAATAGGTCTGTAACTTTGTGGGTCATGAGAGTCTTTTCCTGCCTTTAAGATTCCTATGATAATTGAAGTCTTCCAAGATTTAGGAGAAGATCCAGAAGACCAAAATTTGTTCAGCACATTTAAAAGGAATTTCTTCGACGATATGGATAAGTGAGCAACCATGGAGTAAAGAATGCCATCCTCTCCAGGAGAGGTTGGGGAGGATAAAGATAAAGCATGATCCATTTCATCCAAGGTGAAAAGAAGATTATATGCCTCCGAGTTCGTATTGGTAGGAGGAATAATCGTGGCCTTGGCTCTAATTCTTCTGAAATCGTGTGAATAATGTAGTGGACTTGAAATATCAGCATATTGTCTTCCAAAAGCCTCTGCTACTTCTTTTGTATCTGATATAAAAGAGTCACTTATCTTCAGAATGGGTAAAGGAGATGGAGTAAACTTTCCTTGTAATTTTCGAATCCTATTCCATACTAAAGTATGGGAAGAGTCGTATTTCAATTCGCTAATATATTTAATGAAGGGTTCCCTCCTTGCTTTCTTGAAGATTTTCTTCTGCTTTGTTCGAGCTCTTCTGTACGTTATCTTATTGACTAAACAAGGACATCTCCGATATCTCTTATAGCAAGTTCTGGTAATCTTTCTGTTTAAAGCACATTCATCTTTCCATCAGGGGGGGACTACTGGGCGTTGAGGTTTACCAGCTGTCCTAGGAATGGAAGAGAAGGCACCAGAAAGTATGATGTCTACCAGATGATTATATGCATCAGAGTTACTACAAAAATCACTAGTCTTACAATTAATCTCTGTGGATCTCCTAAATAATTCACAATTAGCCTCTCCTGTCTTCCATCTAGGTAAGCAAGAGGAGGGAGTGTTCTTTAAATATTTGATATGGATAGGCCAGTGGTCACTACCATGTAGATCTTCATCTACTGACCAACTGTAGTCTAATCTTAAGGATGATGAACAAATAGTTAGGTCTATAGCAGAACTTGAGTTGTGAAAGACATCAAACCTAGTTTTGGAACAGTCCTTCATCAAAATGACATCGTTATTATCAATAAATTCTTCAATTATATTGCCCCAGGGGTCACACCTTGATTCACCCCATAAAGGATGCTTGGCGTTAAAGTCACCCATTATAATAAAAGGCTCAGGGAGCTGGTCCACCAAAGATTGTAAGTCATTTAACTCAAACTGACGGGGGTGGTTATATATGTCTGCGAGTCGATCTTCCAGTTCAGGTTCCAAATACAAAGAACATAAAGTCATCCATTTAGTGGTAAAGATTTGTACTGCACAAGCCTGCAACACTGAATGTATGCGGACACTTCTGTGGTTTACAGATTTCTTAACAATGATACCAGTACCTCCATGGGCACGGCCCCCAATCATAGGAGGAGATCTGTAAAATTTATAATTAAGTCCAACATTAGGGGATAAATTGCCAAGCATAGTTTCTTGGAGACAAATAGCAGACACATCATGTTCTTAGAGAATCCGAACCTGCCGTCGATGAGAATTAAAACCTTGAATATTCTATTGTATTATGGACATTATACTTTTTTTTTTTTTTTTTTTTTTTTTTTTTTTATCTACTGGTCTGGAAAGAGAAGTCTGGGAGAGAGAGGGTCTACAAGATGGGTTCTTTTCTAATTTCTTTGCTTTCGCGGGTGGCATTCTCCTCTCTGCCAATGGTCCGACAGACGATGTAGAGTCTGAGTTATTAGTTCCTTTCTTAGATTGCATATCACGATTTGGGGAAGAAGATGGAGATGAGGGTGGACTGTGGAGTCTTTTACTACGCACAGCTTCAGACTCCATAGCTTTGCTTCTGTGCGCCTCAACTGAGTGAGGCACATCAGTCCGTGATCCCTTTATTGGGGAGCCCCCCAAGTTTGGAAGGTTGACTGATTGAGAGGAGGCTTTATTAAAGGAACCCTGTGGGGTTTCAGCAATGGGAACTTTAGGTGCCCCTCTAGATGGGGCAGGAGACATTCCCTCAACTGGGGATGGGAGAACCTTTGCAGAAGAGGGTTGAGGAGTACTACAATTTCCAAGTTGTGGAGAAGAACGATTAGGTCTAGTAGTGACTCTTTCACGCTGAGGCTTGGGTTCAGCATTTCCTTGATCCTCATTGCTTCTGTGCACCTCTACTGAGTGAGGCACACTAGTCAGCAATCCCTCTACTGGGGAGTCCCCCAAGTCTGGAAGAGAGATTGCCTGAGAGGAGGCTTCATTAGAAGAAGCCTGTGAGGTTTCTACAATAGAAACCTTAGGTGCCCCTCCAGATGGGGCAGGGGACACCCCTTCAACAAGGGGTGAGGAAACCTCCACACAGGAGGGTTCAGAAGTATTAGAGATTCCTAGTTGAGAAGAAGAAAGACCATTAGGTTTCATAGTAACACTTTTACACTGAGGCTTGTGTTCAGTGTTAACAGAAGAACTCATATTGGCAATTTTATTTCTATTGCCTTCTACAGTTGGCTGATCCTCTTTACTATTTGTTTTAACAACATCACTGTATCTTTTGGAATTACTTAATAGTCTTTTAGCATGTCCTACACTTATATGTTCTGCATTAGCTTTTAGTAATATTTCCTGTTCCTTCTTATAAATTACACAGTTCTTATCTCTGGCATCATGCTCTTTACAATTCATACAAACTGTTTGGCGGAAACAACTCTCTCAGGGACCCTGAGAGAGCCAGCTGCAACTTCTGCAAGAGGGAGTTCGGAGCTCATCTGACCGCCTTAACAAAGCACAAGAAGGCGAAAATGCACATCAACAATGCGAAGAAATTTCAGGATCCTCTACCTGAGGAAGAACCTTCACCTTCTCTTGGATATTCTTCGGTGGGTTTATGGATTATTCCACATTTTATTATTTGTTAATTGTTGAATTTATGTATAATAAAGATTATACACACACACACACACACACACACACACATATATATATATATATATATATATATATATATATATATATTATATATATATATATATATATATATATATTATATATTGTTACGGGACGGGCTGGTTATGTGAAGAGACGTTACGTATAACGGATAAGTGCTTAAGAACCAGCTCACTTCTAGAAACCACTGTAGGACTGAATTACCCAGTCAGCGCCTGGATAATTCGTAAGACTAGAAGTAAAGTAACAAAGAAGATTCCAGGAAAGGAATATTAAACTAGTGGTAAAACTAGTAAACGAAATTATTAATAACATGAAAATATTTACAGGCAATAATAAACACAAAAGAGAATGGGCAGTTGGGTCAATGGGACCGTTACACGAATACAAGAATATGGAAAGTATCGTTCAAATACGAAGCACAAGATACGTATACAATATGGTACTAATTAACTACAAAGAGGTCAGGAACATATGTATCAAAATAAGTAATAAGTACAAATACAAATATGATGCAATGCGAACGTATATAAGACAATTAATGGAGGCAAATAGGGGTGATCACTTCACACTAATCGTCTCATGAGTCCAACCTGAGAGAGAGTCTTATCAAGAGAGCAAATTGCGAGAAATGACAAGGTGTGAGTGATTTCCACAGCTTATATACCATTGGACCGGAAGCGGGATATTTCCGGTGAAATGTGTGGGCGAGCGCAAAGGAGAGGGGGAGGGTAAGTTATCACATGTCAACATGGGTAGTTTTAAGACCCTCGACTCGCTTGAACAATCTACTTATTTAGTAACTGTCAAATCTGTGCGCTCCGAACTATTCAGGATTACTTCGTTTGTCTGTTTGTTCTTTAAGAGTGCGCACATTTTTCCGCACGTAGGCAAGATTACATATAGTGGACGGGCATTACTAATTACCTTGTTACAATACATACATAGACAAGAAATATGAACATAGTTATGTAATACAAAGGAACACAATTCTATAACATGATTACATACATGACGTAATATCTAATATTACGTTACACCTCCACCGTTTGGGAAAGATTTTCATTTTCTGTTGAAAAGCTATGTTCTAGAAAGGACGTCAGCTAAAACATTATGGACGCCTTTAATGTGATGAATTGTTAGATTAAAGGGTTGCAGAAATAAACTCCAACGTGTAAGTCTCGGATTCTTGTTTTTCATAGTCTGTAGGAACTTTAAGGGGTTGTGGTCCGAATATACTTGAATGGGAGTTGAGGACGAACTCAGGTAGACTTCCAAGTGGATAAGGGCCTGGACCAAAGCGAGCGTCTCCTTCTCAATTGTTGAGTAGTTCTTCTGTGCAGGGGACAGCTTCTTGCTGTAGTAGGCGATAGCGTGAAGAACTTCATTGTGTTCTTGCAAGAGGGCGGCACCGATACCGGTGTCGCTGGCATCGACTTGCAGAAGAAAGGGTCGTTGGAAATCGGGTGCCCTTAGAACGGGTGCGTTAGTGAGAAGGGACTTCAGATTTTGGCTGTCTCACAGGCAGGAGTCCACACGAAGTCGTGGTCTTTTCTCAACAGGTCAGTCAATGGTTCTGCTACATCTGAAAAATTAGGACAAAAACGGCGATAATAGCCACTCATTCCAAGGAAACGGCGTACCTCTCTACAATTAGTGGGTGTTAGTACATCATTGATGGCTTTTATCTTGGCGTCTATTGGAAACACTTGGGAATTTCCAACTTTTAATCCCAAATAGGGGACCTGTGTATGTCCGAAATTACACTTGGACAAATTGATGTTAAGGTTTGCTTGGTCTGCTCTATAAAAGAAATTGTTTAAGTTTTCAATGTGTTCTGCCCAAGACTGACTAAATATTATCACATCATCTAGATAAGTTTTTACTCCTGGCAATCCTGCAACAAGACTACTTATCATTCTTTGGTAAGTGGCAGGGGTATTTTTAAGCCCAAATGGCATTGCTCGGAATTGAAACAATCCCTCTTCCGTAATGAAGGCGGTAACTTCCCTTGAGCGAGGGTGTACCGGAATTTGATAGTATCCCCTTAACATATCCAGCTTGGATACATACTTGGCAGTTCCTAGACTGTCTATGATATCATCTATCCTAGGGATAGGAAAAGCATCGGCCTTGGTATGAGCATTGATTTTCCTGTAGTCAATGCACAGGCGATACGAATTGTCAGGTTTAGGGACAAGAATGCAAGGAGATGCTCAAGGACTACTGGAGGGTTCAATTATTCCCTGTTGAAGCAGAGTGTTTATTTCTGCTTTTATGAACTCCTTCTTTTTCGGATTGACTCTATAAGGGGCTTGTTTGATAGCTCTTGGTGAGTCTAGAATTATTTCATATTCTATCAAAGAAGTGAATCTTGGGGAATCTAGAAATAATTTTGGAAAACTTCTTAAGAGAGAAAGAATGTCTTTACCTTGTTTCTCAGATAAGTGTCCTACTTTTATCTGAAGATTTTGTAGTATCTGAGAGTTTTCCAAGGGAATCTCAGGAGGATTAGGCAGGTTATCAGGAGGCTCTTCCGATTCTATTGTGGTAGAGCTGCAAGCTGGAATTGGATCTCTGGAATAATGTTTTAAGGTATTTATGTGACAGAGACGGGAACTCTTTCTTCTGTCTGGAGTTTTGATTATGTAGTTGAGATCACTGGCTCTGGACAAGACTTCATAGGGTCCTTTGTATTTAGCCTACAATGGATCTCCTGGTATAGGAAGATAAATTAACACTTGATCAACTGGAGAGAAAGTTCTAAGTTTAGAATTTTTATCATACCGACCTTTCATTACTCGTTGAGCATTCGTTAAGTTCTCTCTTGCCAACTTCCAAGCTTCTAACAACTTCTCGGTGACCTGGGACACGTATTTCAAAGAAGGAACTGGTGATCCTTCTTTCATCCATTGTTCATGAAGTATCTTTAGGGGACCACGGACTTCATGACCGAAGACTAATTCTGACGGGCTGAATCCAAGGCTTTCTTGAATTGTTGTTCGGGTGGCGAACAGCAAAAAGGGGAGTCCGTCTTCCCAACTTCGAGTGTTCTCTGCACAGAAGATTCTCAACATTGTCTTGAGCGTTTGGTGAAAGCGCTCTAGAGCACCTTGTGATTGAGGATGATAGGCGGAGGAAGTTACAGGATTTATACCTAGTGTTACAAGGGGTTTCTCTAAACTTGTTGGAAAGAAAATTACTTCCTTGATCACTTTGAATGTTCTTTGGAAATCCTACCATAGTGAAATATTTCAACATTTCCCTAATTACGGTGTGAGCTTTGATATTTTTCAAAGGAATTGCTTCTGGGAAACAAGTGCTCATACACATGATTGTGAGAATGTACTGATTTCCTCTACTTGAAGGAGGTAAAGGTCCTACACAGTCAATTAGAATTTTGCTAAATGGCTCTTCCATTACAGGAATGGGATGGAGTGGAGCTTCTACAATTTTCTGGTTGGGCTTACCTACAAGTTGACATGTATGACATGTTCTACAATATTGGGCAACATCTTTGACAACCGTGGGCCAATGGAAATGTTGGGTTATGCTGAATAAGGTCTTTCTTACCCCTACGTGACCTGCTAAGGGAGTATCATGAGCCAATTTTAGAACATTATTCCTGAAAGTAAGAGGGAGGACTATTTGACTCCTTACTTGCCATGGCTGGTCAGCGGTTGCGGTGGATGCTCTCCATTTTTCATTAGGACCCCGTTTTCTATATAGAAACCTCGTGACTTATTTTCCACTTCTTCTGGAGACGAAACAAACTCGTACAAATTTTTAAGAGAAGGATCTGACTTCTGTTCTTTGATTAATTCTGCTCTAGATAGAGCAACTGGTGAAGAAGAAGAGGATGGGTCAGATTGGGAGAATAGGGATTCTAAATTATAGGTCTCCTCTTCAGATTTCTTGTACTGAGATCTGGTTACAGCACAAGCGGGAAAAAACTGTAAGTTATCTGAAGGGTCTACTGAGGTCTTAGGGTTGTTTGTTATGAAAGGAGAAATGACTTTGCTTCCAGCGATGTCATTGGCCAACAATAAGGATATTCCTACTATGGGAAGAGAGTCTACTACTGCTACTTTAACCATTCCGGTTGTTAAATCAGACCGCAAGAAAACATTATGTAATGGACATTTTACAATTCCTCCAACTCCTTCTATCAATATATCGTAACCTGTATATGACTCACCCAGATTCTGCAAGACAGAATTTAAAATCAGACTTTGCTTTGCTCCTGTGTCTCGGAGTATGGAAACAGGATATTGCTGTGAACTATTACTATGAGATATAGTTCCTGAAGATACAAATGGTTTGAAAAAATGATCATGATCTGATGAGGATGGTTCTACACTACTTATCAATACCGGCTTCTTTGGTTGTTTATCCTGAATAGAGGATTTTGAATCATCTGATTTTGTATTACTTACAAGAGTTGGTGTCCTATTGGAGAATGAGGGTGCCAGTCTCTTTCTGCAATTTGAAATGTGATGGCCAGCCTTTTTACAATATGAACAAGTTACAGGGGGATTAGTCTTAAACCTTTCCATTCTTTGCCAAGGTTGGGTTGGAGGATATGGATTGAAATCAGACCTGTAACTGGAATGTGATGGGCTAGACTGATTTTTAAAGGGTTTCTTTGGGGACCAAGGATCAGAGCATTTTGTTGAATCTGGAATATATGACTTGGACTTTTGGGATTCCATTTGTCTTGACTTAGGCTTATGATTTAGTGTGAACTCATCAGCCAATACAGCAGCTTTAGTTAAAGTTTCGGGAACATGATAATCTATAAAAATCCTAAGATCTGTCTCTAAGGTATTCTTAAACTGCTCCAACAAAATCAACCGTTTAAGTCTATCTAAGGTGTCTGTTTCACTAGCCAAACACCACCTATTGAATAACCTCTCTTGTTGGGCCGCATATTCTACGTATGTTAACTGAGGTGTCTTCCTATAATCACGGAATTTCTGTCTAAAGGCCTCTGGTATTAGTTCATAAGCTTTTAAAATACAAGCTTTCATATTATCATACTCGCTTTCTGCTTCTGAAAGAGAAGTATAAATTTGCTGAGCCTTACCCTTAAATTGTGTTTGAATGATTAATGGCCAATTTTCTTTAGGGATTTGTAATTGTCGTGCCAATTTTTCCCACTGAAGAAAGCATATTTCTGGTTTATCTGAAAACTGGGGCAAAAGTTTTACATACTTGGAAATATCTATATGACCTTCCTGAACTACGGGTTGTCTATCAACAATCCTAGCTTCTACTTCTGCCTTCTTTAATTCTAACTCTGCCAATTTGACTTTAGTTTCGTCCACTCTTACTATTTGTTTCACTTTAGCTTCCTCCTCTCTAGCTTTAAATTCTGCCTTCTTTAATTCTAACTCTGCCAATTTGACTTTAGTTTCGTCCTCTCTTGCTATTTGTTTCACTCTAGCTTCTTCCTCAATTTCTACTCTCCTGACATTTAATTCTAACTCCTTAATCTTAAGTTCGGCTAGTCGTGCCTCCATTTCTAACCTGTTTGAAGGAATTTGTATAGCTTTAATATTTTCTGTGTTGTTAAATACCTGATAAATCCTTGGCAAGGGTCGCCACTTTGTTACGGGACGGGTTAGTTATGTGAAGAGACGTTACGTATAACGGATAAGTGCTTGAACTAGCTCACTTCTAGAAGCCACTGTAGGACTGAATTACCCAGTCAGCGCCTGGATAATTCGTAAGACTAGAAGTAAAGTAACAAAGAAGATTCCAGGAAAGGAATATTAAACTAGTGGTAAAACTAGTAAACGAAATTATTAATAACATGAAAATATTTACAGGCAATAATAAACACAAAAGAGAATGGGCAGTTGGGTCAATGGGACCGTTACACGAATACAAGAATATGGAAAGTATCGTTCAAATACGAAGCACAAGATACGTATACAATATGGTACTAATTAACTACAAAGAGGTCAGGAACATATGTATCAAAATAAGTAATAAATACAAATACAAATATGATGCAATGCGAACGTATATAAGACAATTAATGGAGGCAAATAGAGGTGATCACTTCACACTAATCGTCTCATGAGTCCAACCTGAGAGAGAGTCTTATCAAGAGAGCAAATTGCGAGAAATGACAAGGTGTGAGTGATTTCCACATCTTATATACCATTGGACCGGAAGCGGGATATTTTCGGTGAAGGGTGCGGGCGAGCGCAAAGGAGGGGGGGAGGGTAAGTTATCACATGTCAACATGGGTAGTTTTAAGACCCTCGACTCGCTTGAACAATCTACTTATTTAGTAACTGTCAAATCTGTGCGCTCCGAACTATTCAGGATTACTTCGCTTGTCTGTTTGTTCTATAAGAGTGCGCACATTTTTCCGCACGTAGGCAAGATTACATATAGTGGACGGGCATTACTAATTACCTTGTTACAATACATACATAGACAAGAAATATGAACATAGTTATGTAATACAAAGGAACACAATTCTATAACATGATTACATACATGACGTAATATCTAATATTACGTCACAATATGTATATATATATATTATATATATATACATATATGTATATATATATATATATATATATATATATATATATATATATACCTTGGCTTCATCCCCCATCCATGGGAGGTAGCTAAAGACAGAGACACTTCCCATCCATCCTCCCTCCCCCATACACACACATCCACATCCGGACCTCTCCTCCTCTCATCTGAGCTCGTTGCGGACAAAGGGCCACACCCGTATCCCGCCCACCACACGGGTCCGATGTAGCGTGACGAGACACGGCACATCCACAGCAGGGCCGCTTCACAATATACATAATTATATATCCAAAATAACAAATCAAATTAATTTTAGGTTGGTACTGGTGCTGGTGTTGCGGTTGCTGTTGCTCTGCTGATGGCTTTCATCGCAGAGCATAACCTCCCCTTCTCTCTCGTGGATCAACAAGTGGACTTAATGAAAATAATGTTTCCGGATACTGCAATAGCCCAGGGAATCAACCTGCACAAGACCAAATGTACCGAGACCATGAAAGCGATGGCAAATGTGATGAATGAAGATCTACTAAAGAAGCTTCGCATGTACAAGTTCTCGGTCATAATCATAGACGAAACAACGGACCTCAGTTGTACTAAAACAATGGCTGTTCTTGTTAGATTCTTTGACTTGACCAACCGCAAAATAAACACATCCTTTTATACGTTATTTAACCTATATAGTAGCAGTTCTGTCGGATCAACTGGACAAAACTTGTATGAAATGTTAATGGAATCTCTCGACAATTGCAATATCCCAAGGTCCAATTTTATAGGGTTTGCAGCAGACGGGGCATCAAACATCACGGGAGAAAATAATTCCTTAACAAGCCGCCTCAGGGAAAATTTAAAAGGGATCACAATATTTCGGTGCATCTGCCACTCCATTCACCTTGCAGCATCAGAAGCTGCTAAAGTTCTGCCCCGTAAATGTGATGATCTCGTCAGAAATATATATTCCTTCTTCTCCCATAGTGCAAAAATAAGGTATGAACAAAAAGAGTTTCAAGAATTTTGCAATGTGAAGCCACATAAAATCCTACATCCATGCCAAACACGATGGTTGTCTCTATATCAAGCTGTGGCTAGAATCTTAGAGCAGTGGCAAGCCTTAAAACTATATTTTATAGAATAAGAAAGTGAACTAAGATTACATTCAGTACAAAGTATCTTAAAGCACATGAGAGATCCATCGGTAAAGTGCTATTTTACTTTTCTAAATTATATTCTGCCTAAATTTTTAAAAGTAAATTTGTTGTTCCAAAGTGCTGAACCTACTATTCACTTACTGCAAGAATCTATAACAGAACTGCTCAGTACAATTTTAAGATCTTACTTCAAAGCAGAATTTTTCCATAACATCAACTTAATTAACATTTGTCCAACAGATAATATTTCTACCAGTAAATCAAATTTACTTGGGCCCAGAAATGCACCAAATATTTCAAGATCCGTGTATAACCAAGCATCCATCATTAACAACAGACGTAAAATCAAGGTGTCGCGACTTCCTCATCACAATGGTAGTCAAAAAAGAAAAAAATCCAATTGACAATGAATTGTGGAGAATGGCTTCTTATCTATCACCAAAGAAAGTCCTGGAAAAGAAAACAAGAGACAAAATGAATATGCTTGTAGACTTCACAATAGCTATCCCTAGACTTTTTACAGGAAATGTAAATAATTTAGATGGAGAATGGCGTAAACTGGATTTTGCAAATCTTCCAGAAGAATGCAAGCACCTTAATACGGAAGAATTTTATTTGAGACTTCTGGATTATGAAGATCATACAGGCCAGAAGAAATTTTATAATTTGGCACTGTTTGCTTTACAGGTCCTAGCACTACCCACGTCGAATGCTGACGCCGAAAGGTTATTTTTGGTTGTAGGAAACCCTAAAACAAAAATCCGAAATTCCTTTCAGATACCTTTTCTCATTACCCTTATTAGGAT
Organism: Oratosquilla oratoria; assembly: GCF_046742065.1. Classification (NCBI taxonomy): domain Eukaryota; kingdom Metazoa; phylum Arthropoda; class Malacostraca; order Stomatopoda; family Squillidae; genus Oratosquilla; species Oratosquilla oratoria. The sequence continues at coordinate 16,191,339 of NC_134788.1, read as the reverse complement.
GTCTGAAGCAGTAAAGGCAGAAGGGGGGGTGCATAAAATTCAAACACAAAGAAGCTCATTTGGCAGTTTACAGATAGTCCAATAAATAAATTGTCATTTTTATTTTGTATTATCATTACCCCTTTCAAGATTAATTAACCAAGTGTTATTTTCTATTTGAAAAGGAAATTGAATATAAATATATTATTTTTACCAAGGTTACCCGTTAAAGTCTCGTTTTCTCTAATTATTGTTAAATAGAAAACGTAGAATTGCTCAGTGTAAAATAGCCACAGCCCACCGCACTAATTTGAAGAGTTTGTTTTCGTGGCTGTGTTTTGTACATGCTAAACAAGTGTGCCTTTGTTGAATTCGTAAGTGAAATCATATAGTGGTAAAGTAGCTTAGTGAATGTCACGTGTTGTGTGTTTACTTTTGGCATTCACTTACCGTTTGGTAGTGTAATTGGCATTCTGAGCAAGGGGTAAATGTGCAGGCATTTATCAAGATTTTTGCCAGTCTGGCACCAGCAATTACCTATAGAGTTGGTTACCTCATATAATTCTGAGTGTTTTTAACCCCAGATATAAGTACTGCAAACTAAAAGTGGTGTCAATAGCTGTTTAAGAAAATTGAAATGAGTGGATACCTAGTTTATATTTAACAAGGCCAAGGGGATAGGTTAGGTCAGGCCAGGTCAGGTCTGGTCTCACTGCTGCAATTCGTAACTCTTTCTCTTATCATTAAGTATTCTAAAACCCATATATAAGTATTACAAAGTAATACTAATATTTGTAGCAATCTTTAGAAAATTGAGACTGGCAAATATTTTGGTATATCTAAAAGATATTCACTAGTCTCAAAGCTGCAAACTTTATCACTGGCTAGCTCTTATCATTGTGAGTATTGTGAGCTCAAGTTAATATTAACATTGGTAGTGATTAAAAAAAAGTTAGGACTGGTAAGCATCCTTATGCTTATTAATGTGTGTATCTTATTTGCTTATGTTGTTCTTATATTCTTATTAGGGGATGGGCCTCCATTCAGTCTTCCTTGGTAGGAAAATGAAAAATTCATAAAGTTCATTCAGACTTCAGTGTGCACTAATGATATTCTTGTGAGTAAATTTATTTTTTCTTGATATTCATTTCCCACATCCACGCGATATCAATCAGAAGTTATTGCATTATAATAGGAGCAATTATACCTCCCCTTATGCAGTCTTACATATATAATGGATGTAGGTCATGTGACCTATATGTCCAGATCACTTTCAGCTTGAGCAGGTCAGGCCTCTGATTTGTGTCCTCCGTGGCCTCCTCCAATTGATTTTGACCAGGTGTGTTCACCAGTATAAGACCCAAAATTGATCAAGTCTCCTTTTGCATTGTATGACAGTAGAAGCCCAATCTAAGGTCTTCTCTTTTTCCACATTAAGGGGATGGAGAGGGGGTGTCACCAAGTGAAGCAGCTTTGCCATGGATGTACTGTGTCTTGCTGCATTGCTTTTGACCCACAGCAGTGGGAGGGATACAAGGATGACCTATCATCCATAATGAGCTAAGAAGAGAGGGAGGAAAGAGTGGTAGATTAGAGTGAAATGGCTGGGAGTGGGTGTGAACCTTTTGACTTAGCTACTTCCTTTATAAGGGAGGAAAAAGCCCTTGGTGTGTGTACATATATATATATGTATATATATATATATTTATATATATATATATATATATATATATATATATATATATATATATATATACATATATGTATATATATATAGATATAGATATAGATATATAAGTGTTTACCTACTATTTACCTAGTTTACCTAGTTGTATTTTACGGGAAGGGGAGCTATGCTTGTGGTGTTCCGTCTTCATATCTCATTTTATCTAAACTATTTTTAAATTCATGTATTGTTTTTGCACACACCACTTTCTCATCTAACTTGTTCCAACTGTCTATTACTCTGTGAGGAAAGCTGTTCTTTTTCAGATCTCTTCTATAGCTGTCTTTCTTGATTTTCTTTCCGTGTCCTCTTGTATTTCTATCATCCCATTTTATCAGATTCTCTCTATCAATAAATTCTATGCCTTTCATGATTCTGTAAATAGCTATCAAATCTCCTCTCTTCTTTGCTTTAGTGTCTGTAGTTCAAGTTTTGCTAGTCTCTCTTCATATGATAGTTTTGAGAGTGTTGGTGCCAATTTTGTAATTGCTCTTTGTATTCTTTCAAGTTTTTTTTTATACATTTTTTTGTACTTGGTGACCATATCGTTGCTGCATATTCCAATCTTGGTCTTATCAGAGTGATTAGAATTTTCTTCATCCAGGTATGTAAATGCCACTTTGATTGTTCTTATTAAATTATAAGTTTCTCCAAAAATCTTATTTATATGTTTCTCAGGTGATATATTATTCATAACAATGACTCCCAGGTCCTTCTCTTTTTCTACTTTTTTTTATTCCTTCTTCTCCCAATTTATATGCTCCTGTTATTCTGTTTTTGCTTTTTCCAAATTCCATTATACTACACTTTTTAGTGTTGTATTTACCTAGTTGTATTTACCTAGTTGTATTTTACGGGAAGGGGAGCTATGCTCGTGGGGTCCCATCTTCATATCTCATTTTATCTAAACTATTTTTAAATTCATGTATTGTTTTTGCACACACCACTTTCTCATCTAACTTGTTCCAACTGTTTATTACTCTGTGAGGAAAGCTGTTCTTTTTCAAGTCTCTTCTATAGCTATCTTTTTTTATTTTCTTTCCATGTCCTCTTGTATTTCTGTTATCCCATTTTATCAGATTCTCTCTATCAGTAATTTCTATGCCTTTCATGATTCTGTAAATAGCTATCAAATCTCCTCTCTCTCTTCTTTGCTCTAGTGTCTGTAGTTCAAGTTTTTCTAGTCTCTCTTCATATGATAGTTTTGAGAGCGTTGGTGCCAGTTTTGTAATTGCTCTTTGTATTCTTTCAAGTTTTTTTATAAAAAAAATTGTACTTGGTGACCATATCGTTGCTGCATATTCCAATCTTGGTCTTATCAGGGTGATTAGGATTTTCTTCACCATTTCTTCATCCAGGTATGTAAATGCAACTTTGATTGTTCTTATTAAATTATAAGTTTCTCCAAAAATCTTATTTATATGTTTCTCAGGTGACATATTATTCATAACAATGACTCCCAGGTCCTTCTCATTTTCTACTTTTTTTATTCCTTCTTCTCCCAATTTATATGCTCCTGTTATTCTGTTTTTGCTTTTTCCAAATTCCATTATACTACACTTTTTTGTATTGAACTCCATCTCCCACTTCCTACTCCATTCCTGTACTATATTTAGATCTCTCTGTAGTGATTCACAATCTTCTTCAGTTTCCACTCTTTTCAGTAGTTTTGCATCATCTGCAAAGAAGCTCATATAGCTTTCTATTCCTTCATCCATATCATTAATATATATAGCAAACATTATTGGGGCCCGTACTGTTCCCTGCGGAACACCGCTTATTACTTCATCCCATTTTGAGTGCTGGTTTCTTATCACTACTCTCATTTTTCTTTCTTGCAAAAAGTCTTCCATCCAATTTAGCAGTTTTCCCTGTATTCCTCCTTGAGTTTCTAATTTCTTAAGCAACTTCTTATGTGGTACTTTGTCAAAAGCTTTCTTTAGGTCTAGAAATGCACAGTCCGCCCATCCATCTCTTTCTTGTATTATATCTATTAGCCTTGAATAGAAACATATTAAATTGGTGACGCATGATCGTCCTTGTCTGAATCCAAATTGCCTTGGATTTAACACTTTGTTTTTTTTTCTAAATATTTTACCCATCTACTTTTGATAATTCTTTCACAAATTTTTGCTATTGTACTTGTTAGAGAGACTGGTCTATAGTTTGTAGGTTCTTCTTTATTTCCTCCTTTATATATAGGTACTATATTTGCTTTTTTCCAATCTTCTGGAACTTTTCCTTCTTTCAAGGAACTGTTTAGTATGCTATGTATTTTGTCTGCCAGTTCATTCCTGCATTCTTTCAGAATCCAGTTTGCTATATCATCTGGTCCATGCGATTTTCTGACATCAAGATTACTCAAGTGTGTCAATATTTCATTCTTTGTTACTTCTATTTCTCTCTTGCCATTCAATCTCTTCAGGTTGTATGTTCTCCCTTGTAAACACTGATTTAAAATGTTTGTTCATAATTTCCGCCATTTCCATTTCCTCAGTGTATTCAACTCCCTCTTGTCTTAATTTCTCCAAGTCTTGTTTGTTTTTCAGTTTATTGTTTACAAATCTGTAGAATAGTTTTTGTTGATCTTTACACTTTTCTATGACATCCTTTTCATATTTTCTCTTTTCCTCTCTGCACGTTTGTACATATTCATTTCTATAACCGGTATATATTTTCCATTTTTCAGGTCTTCTGTCTTTTTTCCATCTGGTCCAGGCTTTGTCTCTTTTGTCTTTTAGCTCCCTACAACTTTTGTTGTACCAGCATTTTACATATTCTTTTTCTTGTTTTTGTCTTGGGACATACTTTTCCACTCCTTTTTTATAAATTTTTGTCAAAATATTCCATTTCTCTTCCACTGTTGTTTCTTCTATGTATATTTCTTCCCAGTTTTCTTGTTGAAAGAATTCTCTTATTTTATCAAAGTTTGTTTTTTCATACATCATTCTTCCTTTTCTATATTGCTCATTTCTTTTCCTATATTTTTCTTCATTAAGTTCCAGTTCAATCAATATGTGGTCACTTTTGCTTATTGGTGTTTTATATTCAATCTTGTCCACTATTCTAGGTTCAGATGTAATTATTAAGTCTAGTCTCAATGGTTCTTCTTCATTTCTATACCTGGTGTTCTGTATCCATTGTGTCATTGTATGGTCAGTAATCATCTCAAGTAGAGCGTTTCCCCATGAGCCGTCTCCACCCTTTACTGTCATTTCTTCCCAGCAGATTTCTTTGCAATTAAAGTTGCCCATTATAACTATTCTTCCTCCATCTTCCATTATTTTATTTAATGTTATCTTTGTGTCCTCTAACATACTTTTATGTTCACTCTCCTCCCATGAGGCTGTTTTCGGAGGCACATAATTTATCACAAATTTTCTGCTCTTCTTATCTCTGTCTTCCACTTCTATCATAATCATCTCTACTGTATTCTTTCCATATATGACACCCTTCACGTTTATATCCTTCTTAGTCAGGAACATAACTCCACCCCCTTGCTTTTTCTCTCTGTTTTTAATCCAATGATTATATGCATCATGTCCTACACTGTTGGGTGGTATTGGGCCTTTTAATTTTGTTTCTACAATTCCCATTATGTCCGGTTCTTTTTCTTTCAAATAATCATTCAGCTCATTCAATCCTGTTATTAATCCATCTATATTTGTGTAAGACACTCTTAGTTTTCTGTCACTTCCATTGTGTTCTCTGTTTCCCTTTTGTTTTTCTCTTGTATGTCGAACTGCCTTAGTTTCATATTCACTACTCTCCAATAGAATCTCTCTTTCTCTGACTCCGTTCTGTTCTCGTTTTTTGTCTTAGCTTCAAGTCTTTTCTGCTTTTCTTCCTCTCTTTCCTCTTTATTCATTTCCCTTTTTATCCATACTTTTTTATATTGTTCACTTGTTGCTAGTTTCCCTGTTTTTGATAAGATATTCTCTGCCGTCATTTGTGACCTGAATTTAGTCTTAATTGGTCTGGTCTTATCCTTACTATACTTTCCGAGCCTGAATTTTTCCTCAATTTCCTTCATAATTTCTGGTTCATCTTCCTGAACTAGTTTTAGTAAACTGCTTTTTCATTTTCCTCATTGGTTCTTGAGGTTCTATCTGGGTTATGTTTCTCTTCCATTCCTAATATAATTATACATTTCTTTTTGTCAGCTAAGTCTCTTACTATATTCTCCTTCTGTCTCATTACTTTAATAACTGAGTCTTCAGTTTGTTCTCTCATTTGCTGTTTAATTATATCAGTAAATGCAACTTTACTGTTTTCTTTTATCGACTTCCATCCCTCTCTGTTTTCTTTACTATTCGTCTTCAATTCCTCATTCTCCACCTTTACTTCTTTTAACTGTCTTTTCAGGTTTTCTATTTCATCAGTTAAGTTTTTGTTCGCCTTCTCTAGTTCTTCCAATTTTTCAACCCTTTGTAGAATGTTGTTAACATGACCGAACCTACGCTCCAAGTCCTCGATCATCTTATCGACCTTCTCTTCTAGTCTTGTCAGTCGGGGGGGGTTTGTGTCCCCCCCACCCTCTTTAAATCCCTGGAAAATATTCTCATCACTTTCTACCGTATTGCTCTTATCTATACTTCTAATCTTTACATTTTTATTAGACATTTCATCGTCGTCGGGGGGTCTTTTGTTTACCTTTCGCCTGTCTGTCTGGGCCAAGTCTATTCCTTCCTCATTTCCTTCCATTTCCCTCAGTAATACCTCCCCTTCTCCTCTTTCCCTACTTTCCTACTACCTCACGAGCAATTTCCCCCCCACCCTGTAAATACAGTAGGCACTTCTCTTTGCATTGGGACCCACAATACTTCAATTTTCTTCAGAACGTCTTCTAAGCCGTCCGTTCGTTGAAGTGTGTGTGTTTGTGTGTGTGTGTATTTACCTAGTTATATTTTATGGGAAGAGAGCTATGCTCATAGTGACCCACCTTTGTATCACTCAGCATCCAGTTTGATCTTAAATTCTTGTATAGTTTTTGCATTCACTGTTTCCTCATTCATTTTGTCCGAGATATCTACCACTCTGTGTGGGAAGCTATTCTTTTTCAGATTTCAATTATTTTCCATTGTGTCTTGTGTAGACCTTTGGCTAGAATGGTGGATCCCTTCCAGTTTGGTAGGTGTCCCATAGACACAGAGGGACACCTACCAAACTGGGAGGGATTCACTATTCTAGCCAAAGGTCTACACAAGAATCAACAGAAAAGAATTGAATCCCTTTACATTGCCAACTACAAAAACACAAACAAGAGAACTGGTGACTTGAAATGGACAAAATCTACCTTGACATTAGCTCTCCAAAAATGGCTTCCTAAACCCCCGACTCTAAGTAGATATCTTTTTCTCACCACTTTTGCCTACCCTTCCCAGCTTTCCTCCTTTTGACAATTCTTCTTACACCGTGCTACCATATTTTATTTCAGATGCTATCAAATCATGTATCCTCCATTATATACTTTGTTCCTTCACCACTTAATATTTTCATCATTATCATTATTAGCATAATTTTTCATTATTATAATACCATTATTGTTATTCTCTTCTTTTTATTATTATTATTATTGTTATCATTATTAATCTAATATTAATAATCATTATTTCTTTGTATTATTATTATTATTGTTATTATTATTATTATTATTATTATTGTTGTTGTTGTTGTTGCTGTGGATAGGAGGTAAGGGAACACGGGCTGAGGGAAATACTTTTATTCCTGACTAGTTTCGCCTGAGTGGCTTCTTCAGAAGCCACTCAGGCGAAACTAGTCAGGAATAAAAGTATTTCCCTCATCCCGTGTTCCCTTACCTCCTATCCACATTCGTCACAATGTATACACATTATTATTATTATCATTTTTATTATTGTTGTTGTTATTATTATAATTATTATCATTACTATTATTATTTCATTATTTTCATTGTTATTATTATTATTATTTTTGTTGTTATTATTGTTATCATTTTCATTGTACTTACCACTATTATCATTATTGCTAGCGTTATTATTATTACATTTACTCATTATTTGTTACAATGAATATATAATGTTCACACTTTGTCACCAATTCTGGTAACATGGAGAGGTAGTGATGTCCACCTCATGTATAAAATACCCACAGCTCGTTTGTACACCATTACATTGAAAAAGGATACCTGCAAAACTAGTCAGTAATAAACTCAGACTAAGACTCCTGTGTTGGGTATTGGCTGCATGTTAGTGTGGCAGAGTAGCATGCAGTTGATACTTTAGGGTCTATATGAGGCGCCCCTGAGGACCAGAGCCGCACATCATTTTGTCTGTGATAGAGGAAAATTCTGTACATAGAGAAATGATGACACTTTTATACTACAACTGTCCCTCCGTTATGCTGTCCCCCAACCCCTTGTTACTGTCCTGTACCATTTCTCTGAATATTCATTTCTTTTTTTCGCCTACCTACCCTATGGTGGGGGCAAAAGAATACTGCCACGAAGCATTTCCACCTGAGTCATAAAAGGCGACAAAAAAGGGACGGGAGATGGGATTAGGAGTCCTAATACCTGTAGCCCCAAAAGGGGATATTCCTAAAAAAGAAAGTAAAGGCATAAGAGGGTCTGGGAGCTTTCCAACCAGTACCCTAAGGTTTGGGTCTTTTAATGTGCATGGATGTGGTACAGATGAGAGTAAAAGGGAAGAGATAGGCAGTATATCTGTGAGAAGAAAGATGGATGTACTGGCTTTTGAGTGAAACTAAAATAAAAGGAAAGAACTGTGAGTTTAGGAGTGTAGCTGGGAGGTACTCAGGAGTGAAGAGGGGACAAGGGAGAGAAGGGGTGGCTATACTAGTAAGTGAAGAGATAAGTAAGCGGGTAGTGGAGTGGAAGGAGGTGTCATCAGAGTTGATGTGGATGAAGGTGAAGCTGGGAAAGGAGATGTGGGTTTTTGTAAGTGCGTATGGGCCTGGTAGTGAAAAGAGCGTAGAGGAAAGGGAGGCTTTTTGGATAGATATAAATGAGTGTATAGAGGGATTAGGGAGAAATGTCAATGTAGTTGTGTTGGGAGACCTAAATGCTAGGGTAGGAAATGAACCAATTGACAGAGTGATTGGGAAGTATGGAGTTCCAGGTAAAAATCGTAGTGGAGAATTGATGGAGATATGTCTTGAAAGAGAGTTGATGATAGCAAATACAGTGTTTAAGAAGAAAGTCAAGCATAAGTACACATGGGAGAGGGTGGTGGATGGAAGGGTGGCAGATAGAGAGTTAATGGACTCTATAGTGGTGACCAGGAGTATGGTAGGAAGAGTTAAGGATGTACATGTTCTAAGGGGAGAAAGTGAGGGAATATCAGATCATTTCCTGGTGGAAGGTAAATTGAGAGTGGAGAATAGGTGGAGAAAGAGGAAAAGGGCAGAAGGTAGGGGGGTACTTAGAGTGAACTGCTTAAATGAGTGGGAGAGAGTAAAGCATAGAGTAGAACTAGGAGTGGAGGAGGAATGGGGATGGTTCAAGGAGGGAGTCATAAGGTGTGCAAAGATGGTGTGTGGAACAAGGAGGGTGGGAGGAAATAGAAGGAAGGGTAGTGAGTGGTAGGATGAGGAAGCAAAGAAGGGTGTAAAAGAGAAGCAGGCATTCATAGAGTGGCCACAAATTAGGACAAGGGAATTGTATGAGAGATACAAAGTAAAGAGAAAGGAAGTTAAGCATAAGATAAAGGAAGCAAAGAGGAGAGCAGATGTGAGATGGGGAAAGTGTATGACAGAAAATTTTGAAAGTAATAAAAAGATGTTTTGGAAGGAAATTAAAAGAGGAAGAGGAGGTGAATCAAATAGAGAAGAAAAGGTAAAAGATGCAGATGGAGAGATGATAATGGAAGGCAGTGAGAGGAAGGTGGGCAGAGTATTTTAGGGAGTTGGTAAATGTGAAGGAGGATAGGGAAGGAAAGGTAGTTGCAGTGGGAATATGAGAGTGATGAGTGAGGAAAATGGAGGAGAAATAGGGAAGGATAAAGTGAAAGCAGCTGTTAAGATGATAAGAGCAGGTAAGGCACCTGGGTTGGATGGATGCCATGCAGAATGTCTGAAGAAAGGAGGTACAGTTATGGTGGACTGGCTGGTGAGGTTATTTAATGTTTGTTCAAGAGAGGGTAGAGTGCCAGAGGACTGGAGGAGTGCCTATATAGTTCCGCTTTACAAAGGAAAGGGGGACAAGTGTAAGTGTAGTATTTACAGAGGAATCAGCTTGTTGAGTGTAGTTGGGAAGGCTTATGGGAGGATCTTGATTGAGCAGATTAGTAGAGGAACAGAGGGAGTAATTGGTGAGGAACAGTGTGGTTTTAGGACAGGTAGGGGATGTGTAAATCAGATTTTTGTGGTAAGGCAGATATATGAGAAAGCTATAGGAAAAGGTAAGGATTTTTTTGGGCTTTTATGGATCTGGAAAAGGCTTACGACAGTGTAGACAGGAAGGCACTGTGGGAGGTACTGCAGATGTATGGGATAGGAGGAAAGCTTCTGGGAGCTGTCAAGAGTTTTTATGAGAGTAGTAGAGCTTGCGTTAGGATTAGAAATGGAGAGAGTGAATGGTTTGAGGTAAAAGTGGGACTTCGTCAGGGATGTGTTTTGTTGCCCTAGCTGTTCAATCTTTACATGGATGGGGTGGTGCAAGAGGTGAATACAAGGGTAGTGGGTCAGGTGTTGGAGATGATTAAAGAAAATGGAGAAAAGTGGGAGATGAGCCAATTATTTGCGATGAAGTTTGTCTGTCTGTTTTTATCTCATCTATGGTCAGAGACGTCATTCTATGTTCATTGGTTTCCTGTGGATGGTTGTAGGTAAATTACTACATACATACCATATGCTTCCAGTTCCCCTTTCTTCCCCCTCCATCAATGAAAATCATCGGAATGTTACAAATGTGAGTCGTACCAATCACACATGTCGTGGCAATCACAAGCCACGTAGGTAGACAGAAGGTTTCCGTGAACAGCAGGGAGGTGGTGGTGGTGGTGGTGGAGGGTAGATGGGGGGAGTTTATTGAAGTAAAGTAAATGTATATCTGATTTCCGGTGTATGTGGTAAGCATGCAGTAGCTGAAGTTATTGTTGGTGTTGTTGTTATTGTTCTTGTGGTTGTTGTCGTTGTTGTAGTTGTAGTTGTGATCGTTGTTGTTTTGTAGCTTCCCGTAGCAGAGATGACGAATCAGAAGATCGAAGGGGGTTACCGACTTCTTTGGTGAAGGTATGCAGCCACTCGCCTCTGAAGTTAAGAAAGGTTCTGAAGTCTATCATGACGGTCAAGTTGGGGGTCGAGTTTCAGGTTGTCCTAATCTTAAAGGGGTTAAAGGAGGTAGAGGGTAAGGGGTAAGCTCTTTCTGTTACATTATTTGTTTATTTGTTTGTTATTTGTTTATTATTTGCTTGATTTTTGTTTATTATTAGTTATCTGTCGATATATCATTATTTACTATTTACCTGTTTATTAATTATACCTATGCATTTATTGATTTTATTTATTATTTGTATTATTATCATTTTTATTTATTTTTCTTTTATTTGTTTATCATTATTATAATTTTTTCCGCATCCGACCCAGTTATGGACCAAAAGGTCTCCTGTCGGCATGCTCCTCCTTTGTAATCCTTTGTAATCCTTATTGTTTGCTGACGACACTGCACTTGTAGCAGGATCAGAGGAGAGATTGAGGAAGTTAGTGACAGAGTTTGAGAAGGTGTGTGAAAGAAGGAAGCTGAAGATTCATGTGGGCAAAAGTAAGGTGATGAGATGTACTAGGGGAGAGAGTGACAGTAGGCTGGAAGTCAGCATTAAGGGTGAGAAACTTGAGGAAGTGGATAGTTTTAGATACTTGGGTGCGAATGTGACAGGAAAGGGAGGAGTGGGGGTGGAGGTAGAATGTAGATTGAGAGAAGCGGGTAAATGCCTTGGTGGATTAAAAAGTGTAATGAGAAATAGACATTTGGGAATGGATGCTAAGAGGAGGTAATATGAAGGAGTGATTGTGCCAACAGTAATGTATGGGGCAGAAACATGGAACATGAGACAGGAAGAGAGAAGGAGTTTGAATGTGTTTGAGATGAAATGTCTGAGAAGTATGATAGGGGTTACTAGGCTAGATAGAGTGAGAAATGAGGAGGTGAGGAGGAGAACAAGGGTGGAAAGGGAACTGGGAGATAGGGTTGATGAAAGAGTATTAGGATGGTTTGGACACATGGAAAGAATGAGTGAAGAAAGATTAGTAAAAGAAGTGTGGAAGGCGGAGGTGGAAGGAGTGAATATGTGGGGGCGTCCTAGGATGAGGTGGATGGATGGGGTGAAAGGGGCTTTACAAAAGAGAGGAATGTCTGTGGAGGAAGGATGGGAGAGGACAGAAGATTGGGGTGAATGGAGAAGGGTTGTGTATAGATGAGGCTGTGATGCATGAGCGGGAGTGGGTGGGGGATGGGGGGTGAGGAAGTATGTATGAAAAAGAATTGACGCAGCTCGAAGGGGTTTTTCCCCGTCTTCTCCTTTTCTGCATGAGGGGACGGAGAGGGGTGGTCGCCGAATTTATGAAGCGGCCTTGCTGTGGATGTATTATGTCTTGTGACACTGCTTCTGACCCTGGGCAGTGGACAGGATGCAGGGATGACCTGTCACCCAGGAGGTGCCAAGATAGTAGGGAGGGAGGAGGGTGGAGGGGAGTGGAATATATAGGAAATGAAATGGGTGGGAGTGATTTCTATGCCTTTTTCTTTTTGGCTACTCCCCGTGTAAGGGGGAAGAAGCCTTTGGTATATGTATGTAAGACTCCTGTGTTTCATACTCCACTTAGTCATATATACAGTATGTGTGTGTGTATTTACCTAATTGTATTTTGCAGGAGGAAAGCTATGCTTGTAGTGACCTGCAGTTGTATCTTTCTGCATCCTGTTTTTTCTTAAAGTCATTTGTAGTTTTGGCACTCACTGTTTCCTCTTTCAGTTTGTTCCATATATCTATTACTCTGTGTGGAAAGCTGTTCTTTTTCAGATCTCTTCTGTAACTGTCTGTGTGTGTGTGTGCATGTGTGTGAAACAGTGAATGCCAAAACCATACGCAGGTTCAAAATTAAACTGGACGTGGAGAGATACAAGAAAAGGTCACAACGAGCATAGCTCCAGTCCCATAAAATACAACTAGGTAAATACTGTATACAGATAATAGAATGGAGATATATTGTAAAAAGTCTACTTACATAACACATAATGGACTCAGAAAGATATGTAACTTGATTAATGCTGTTGAAGGTTAATTATTTGTGCTGTACAATGAATCAGGTGATGATGTAATGTACTACACAGCAAAGCAAAGCAATTACAGCTCTTTTGAATGCACCTATTCAGCAGGTGCTTCTTCAGGAAACCTATCTTTGCTGAGAAGCTTATTTACATCATGATAGGCAATAGTTGTTCCTCAGACTGTCAAACCAAGTAGTCCCATCTCCCTGAGGAACGCAACAGCTGGAACAGGGTTTTCCCATAAATCCTTTATAGAGTGTATTTTGTGTTGTTGGTGTTCATGATTGTGTACAGTGTAGTCTTACATAATGTGTTGTCTAGTATGGGGTGAAGTGTTGCATCCTGGACGATTATTTGCAATGCTGTCGTCCAACCTCTTGTGTTAAATTAAAAGGGTTGGATGGTAGCAGCGCTGTAGTCTGGCGTGGTGGACTATGTCCTTTTGTAGGGAGAAATTATTTTGAGGGATGGATATCAGAGGATCTAAGAACAAATTCTGGTAACACATTGCTGCATACCAGATTTTGTAGTTGAAAATGTGTCTGTATTGATTCACTATTCTTAATATGGGTTCTTGATTAGAAATCTGTGTGAGCATGGACTTGTGTTTTGGGAGTCTGTGATGTTACTGAGGGTTTTGCTAATGATGTAGAAGAGGGTTTTGTTGAAGATGCAATGAGATGCATTGCTAAAGACGAGGTGGAGGGATCTGTTGATGATACATTGTAACTTTACAAAATAGATAACTTGCTCTGGACTGAACAGCGGAAGCAGGATTCTCATAGGAGTGGAGGACAGGGATGAAGTGGAAGGAGAAGGCATATGTCTTTGCTCTGCCATCCATCTGTCTAAAATGAAGTACTTGCTTGGCACTACCAAGACTAACCAGTTGAAGAATGTCTTGTTTAAGACAGTACTCTTTGCATTGTTGAAAATGTATTAAGTGAGCTTCTCTGCTATGGAAACAATGAAGTTCTGATTCACAATCAATAGTAGGAAATGAATCAAGGACAGAGCAATGACCACATCGAGGACCATTTGTACAATTCTTTCTTCCATGGTGAAACTCATAACACTGGTAACACTGTAAAAGACAATTGATGAAAGCTTTTATTGGGAGAGAAACAGGACCAATATTTACTCACTCAGGGAGATATGGACCATGAAATGTGAGCATGCTACTATTTTCTCTTGTTTTTGTCACTCTGTAAGCATTGTCAGGGCACAATTGATATTTCTGAGAATTTATGTAGGTCTTGATTGTGGAAATGTGCTTTGTAGTAATTGAATGTTCAGTGTTGTTTGATGGATTTGAAAATTCCATCTGAAGGACAGGGTAGATGGAGGAGCATCTTTACCATATTTGTTTAGGTTATTTGTAGGGAACACTCCAGTCTCTCTAGATACTTAGTAGCATGGATAAAGTTACCTCTGTTATCCTTATAGTATGTCACAAACCAGTAAGATGTAGGGGTATGTTCTTTGGTAGCATGTTCTTCAGCATCATTGAAGAGGTTGGGACAGGAATCATTCTTGCTGTCAACTACATTATTTGATCAAATGATCTCGGCAAATATGCTGTCATCTTCAAGGTGGGAAATGCTCAAATGGGACCAAAACTCATAAAATATCTAACTTTACATTGATTAATGTTAATAGGTAGGGACACATTCTAAACTGAGATAATACTAATATCAAATAAAAGTTCCACAAAGAGGACATTCCTAAAAAAAGTAAAGGCATAAGAGGGTCTGATAGTTTTCTGACCAGTAACCTAAGGTTTGGGTCTTTTAATGTGAATGGATGTGGTACAGATGAGAGTAAAAGGGAAGAGATAGGTAGTATGTTTATGAGAAGAAAGATGGATGTGTTGGTATTGAGTGAAACTGGGAAGGGACATGTGGGTTTTTGTAAGTGCATATGGGCCTGGTAGTGAGAAGACTGTAGAGGAGAGGGAGGCCTTTTGGATTGATTTAAATGAGTGCATAGAGGGTTTAGGGAGAAATGTCAATGTAGTGGTATTGGCAGACCTTAATGCTAGGGTAGGAAATGAACCAACAGATGGAGTGGTTGGAAAGTGTGGAGTTCCAGGAAAAATTGTAGTGCAGAATTGATGGTGGAGATGTGTCTTGAAAGAGAGTTGATAATACCAAAAACAGTGAGGAAGAAAGTCGAGCATGACAGCACATGGGAGAGGGTGGTAGATAGAGCATTAATGGTCTACTGTATACTGTATAGCGGTAACCAGGAGAATAGTAGGAATAGTTAAGATGTATATGTTCTAAGGGGAGAGAGTGGGGGAATATCAGATCATTTTTTGGTGGAAGGTAAGTTGAAAGTGGAGGATAGATGGAGAAAGAGGAAAAGGACAGAAGGTAGGGAGGTGCATAAAGTAAAGTGCATAAATGAGAAAGAAAATTAGGAGTACAAGAAGAAGCTGAGAGAGGAGTGGGAAGGAGTGAATGATAGAGTAGAATTAGGAGTGGAGAAGGAATGGGTATAATTCAAGGAGGGATGCACAAAATGTGCAAAGATGGTGTGTGGAACAAAGAGGACATGAGGAAATAGAAGGAAAAGTAGTGAGTGGTGGGATGAGGAAGCAAAGAAGGTTGTAGAAGAGAAGAAGCAAGCATTCACAGATTGGCTACAAAATAGGATGAGAGAATCATATGAGAGGTACAAAGAAAAGAGAAGACAAGTAAAGCATAAAAGAGGCAAAGAGGAGAGCAGATATGAAATGGGGTAAGAGTATGACAGAAAGTTTTGAAATTAAAAGATGTTTTAGAAAGAAATTAAGAGAGGAAGAGGAGGCAAATTAAGTAGAGAAGAAAAGGTAAAAGGTGCAGATGGAGAGACGATAATGGAAGAGACGGCAGTGAGAGGAAGATGGGCAGAGTATTTTAGGGAGTTGCTAAATGTGAAGGAGGATAGGGAGGGAAAGGTAATTGCAGTGGAAAATGCTAAGAAAATGATAGTAACTGAGGGAAATTGAAGAGAATTAAGGAAAAGATGAGGTGAAGGCAGTTGTTAAGATGATGAGAGCAGGGAAAAGACCTGGGTTAGATGGGTGTCATGTAGAATGTAAAAAAAAAAAAAAAAATGGTGCAGTGGCTGGTGAAGTTATTCAATGTTAACTTAAGAGAGGGTAGAGTGCCAGAGTACTGGAGGAATGCCTATATAGTTCCACTCTACAAGGGAAAAGGGGACAAGTGTGAGTTTAGTAGTTTCAGAGGGATCAGTTTGTTAAGTGTAGTTAGGAAGGCTTATGGGAGAAACTTGATTGAGCGGATTAAGAAAGGAACAGAGATAGTAATTGGTGAGGAATAGTGTTGATTTAGGACAGGTAGGAGTTGTGTGGATCAGATTTTTGTAGTAAGACAGATATGTGAGGAAGTTATAGGAAAAGGCAAAGATGCTTTTTGGGCCTTTATGGATTTGGAAAAGGCTTATGACAGGGTAGACAGGAGGGCACCATGGGAGGTATTGCAGATATATGGGATAAGAGCAGTCAAGAGTTTTTACGAGAGTAGTAGAGCTTGCGTTAAATTCAGAAATGGAGTGAGTAGTTTGAGGTAAAGGTGGGACTTCACCAAGGATGTGTTATGTCACCTTGGTTGTTCAATTTATATATGAATGGGGTGGTGTGAGAGGTAGATGCAAGGATAATGGGTCGGGGATTAGAGATGGTTAAAGAAAATGGAGAAAAGTGGGAGATAAGCCAGTTGTTGTTTGAAGATGAATGTGGGTAAAAGTAAGGTGATGAGATATACAAGAGGAGAAAGTGGCAACAGACTGGAACTGAGTATTAAGGGAGAGAGACTGGAGGAAGTGAATAGTTTTAGATACTTGGGTGCAAATGTGGCAGGAAAGGAAGGAGTGGTGGACGTAGGATGTAGATTGAGAGCAGTTAAATACCTAGGGGGATTAAAAAGCATACTGAGAAATAGGCATTTGGGAATGAATGCTACAAGAAGATTGTATGAAAGAGTGATTGTGCCAACAGCACTTTATGGGACAGAAACATGAAACATAGGAGAGGAGAAGATTGAATGTGTTTGAGATCATGGCTGCAGAGTCGGATGGTATAAGGTCCGACTCCGACTCCAACTCCAACTCCTTTGATTCCTCTGACTCCGACTCCGACTCTGACTCCTTTGATTCCTCCAACTCCGACTCCGACTCCCGACTCCTTAACTCCTTGACCCCTATGTGGAAATCTATTCTGCAGATCCATATACCAGCCTCCCACACCTATTCAGCAAGCATTTTATAAATATTTTTCATGTATATTATTTTTTACGTGAAACATTCACTTGTATGACAAATATACTCACATATACACTCAACCAGCTTTATATATATATCCACACAAGCACGTATATTCGTATAAACATATACATATTAAGTATATAATGGTATTATTTATGCTCATAATCATCTACCTGCTTATGAGCACTTTCAAATCTGTCATGGCAGAGTTGCCACTTCAAGCTATATATTTTCTTTTTCCTTTGTGCCCCCCCCCCACAAACAAAATCCTCTGTTATTTCATATGTCCAATCTCATAAACTTTCTATCACAATATTAGGAAAATATGTGACAAATCATGATGAGGAAAGGTTAATGGAGGGTGCCCTATCTAGTATTTACTGCAGAATTAATTTCACCATGTTATCATAAAAACCAGGAGTCAGTTCAGGAAAGAGACAACCTTCCCCTATGCACACTGTTCATAGCTGCTGTTGTTCCTCCCCTTTTCAGTCATCACCAAATGCTGTGACATATGCTCTAATGTCATTCCTATCTGGCCTCTGAGACTGGTCATAGTTTATCTCAGGGCATTATCCCAGCATGACATAGCTCCTACAAAACAGTAAACCACACAAAAACACTTCCATTGACTTTTACATACATGAAGACGTATGTGCATAGTGCATACGTAGTGGATATATACTATTGTCATCATGTACGTGTGTACATGATGGAGTTCTAGATGTTGACATAATTTTAATTAGACTGTCAACAAAGGTAAAGTAGCTAGTTTGAATTATTTAAAGATAAAAATAATCTCTGTCACTTGACAGTTGACAAATTATTCAGGAATTTGAATAAATAATTATATTTATTGAGTATTTATTAAAAATAGAAATACATTCCTCTGGCTATAACTCCCATAGTATAGAATGAATGAAACATTAATACAAACTACATTCTGGAAACTTCTATAAATGGTACATATCCTGTAACTAGCTATAAAACTATTCTATACTGGATAGTTATTAAATTTTCTCAACACAAAACATATCAAATTCTTTAGATTTTTTAAACTTGGAATAATGAGACCTGCTTTCTATTTGCACAATAGCAACAAATTATTTCACAGTGCACATCTATAGACAGTATTTTACAGCTATTGTTGGCTTGCCAATTACTATAATGGTAAAAATTCAGACAAAGCTTTCAAGAACATAACAAAATATATGTATTGTACCTTGAATACACCCATATTATTACGTTAATAACTAGGTTAAAAATTCAATCTATAAAAATTTCTTATAATGAAATATTTTATATGCTCCTTAAATCTACCAGTATTATGTTGTAACGAGGTTAAAGCTAAAATCTATACAAATTTCTTATTTGTAAACATTAAAAAGATAGGCTTTATTCATAATTATAGAACTTATAGACTACTTAATTGAAATTTGCAAATAAAAAAAATAGTAGTTTGTACTTTATATAAGTAGGGTAAACTGATATCTTAATGTGATGAAAATGGTTGGTTAGACTAGCCTATGAGAAATATAGGTTAGAGTCCTAGACTACCCAATGAATAGAGGCAGCCTATAGTCTAGGAAAAACAAACTCGACCCTACAATCTATGGTAAAAAGAAAGGTAAATGTGGATTATAAGGTTATTTTGGGATTATTATTATTATTATTATTATTATTATTATTATTATCATTTTTTTTAATAAAAAATGAAATAAAGTAAATAAAGATTAAACAATAAAAATAATCAAAAAATAAAAAACAATAAAAAAGAATCAATTTCTTTATTATAGCATTAGTTTTATTTTTCATTTTCTTTATTTCTTTTATTTTATTTCTTTAAAGAAACTGATAATCAACATGTACCAAAAGAAATAGGTTTTATCTGTATATATATATATATATATATATATATATATATATATATATGTATACATACATACATATACTGTATATGCACTCTCTTCATCAAAGTTTTAGAAATAATACAAACTGCCAATGATTTGCTAGGTTAGCCTATGGAGATTGCCTAGGCCAACAAACTGAGAGGTTAGTTTAGCCTATCTCATAATCGGCATTTATCATACAACAGGTAGGACCTTACAATTGGCCTAGACTACATCACTGGGAAAAGTAGAAAACTTTGGCAAAGTAATCTAAATTGTTCTTGCATCCAATGCTTATTGTTTACCAATTCCTACAAAAAAAAAAAAAAACATAGCCAAATCATGCAAACTGTATATCTTGTAGGTAATATTTGAGGTCCAGTAGTCACTCAATAGGCTACTATCAATGGTAGGGTTTTACAGACTATTCCGTATACCAGTATATCAATATTTGTCTTTACCAAGGTCACATTACACAATGTACAAGATTTGGTCTAAATATTTTCTTTTTACTATTATTGAAAGATTAAAGGAAGGGAAGTTGATTCAGGTAGGGAAGAAAAGGTAAAAGGCAAAGATAAAAAAATGATAATGGAAGAGGAAGCAATAAGGGGAAGATGGGCAGAATATTTTAGGGAACTGTTGAATGTAGAGGAGGATAGGGAGGGAATGGTGATAGCAGTGGGAGGGGCAAAGAAAATGACAGTGATGGGTGAGGAAAATGAGGGAAAAATAAGAAAAGATGAGGTGGAAGTAGCGATTAAATTGATGAGAGCAGGTAAGGCACCTGGGTTAGATGGGTGTCATACGGAGTGTCTGAAGAAGGGAGGTAAAGTAATAGTAGACTGGTTAGTGAAGCTGTTTAATGTGTGTCTAAGGGAGGGTAGAGTACCAGAGGACTGGAGGAGTGCATGTATAGTTCCGCTTTTCAAAGGAAAAGGGAACAAGTGTGAATGTAGTAGTTTCAGAGGGATCAGTTTGTTGAGTGTAGTTGGGAACGCGTATGGGTGGGTTATAATTGAGAGAATTAGGAGAGGAACAGAGGAAGTAATTGGTGAGGAGCTGAGGAGGAATGTGGGTTTAGGAGAGGTAGGGGCTGTGTGGATCAGATTTTTGTGATAAGATAGATTTGTGAGAAAGCTTTAGGAAAGGGTAAGGATGTCTTTTGGGCCTTTATGGGTTTGGAAAAGGCTTATGATAGGGTAGACAGGTATTGGGGGAAAGCTGTTAAGAGCAGTCAAGAGTTTTTATTAGAGTAGTAGAGCCTGTGTTAGAATCAGAAATGGAGAGAGTGAATGGTTTGAGGTAAAGGTGGGACTACGTCAGGGATGTGTCATGTCACCATGGCTGTTCAATGTGTATATGGATGGGATGGTACGGGAGGTAAATGCAAGAGGGACTAGAGTTGGTTGCGGAAAATGGAGAAAAGTGTGAGGTAAGTCAGTTGTTGTTTGCTGATGACACTACACTTGTGGCAGGGTCAGAGGAGGTATTGGGAGAGTTAGTGACTGAGTTTGAGAGGGTGTGTGATAGGAGAAAATTGAAGGTGAATGTGGGTAAAAGTAAGGTGATGAGGTGTACAAGAGGAGAGGATGCTGGAGAGTTGGAAGTAAGTCTTGAAGGGGAGAGGCTGGAGGAACTGGATAGTTTTAGGTACTTGGGGTCATATGTGGCTGCAAAGGGAGGAGTAGAGGTAGAGGCAAGCTGTAGATTGAGAGAAGCAAATAAATGCCTTGGGGGATTTAAAAAAGTAATGAAAAATAGACATTTGGGCAATAATGCAAAGAGGAGATTGTATGAGGGGTGATTGTGCCGACAGTGCTGTGTGGGGGAGACATGGAATCTGAGAGGGGCAGAGAGGAAGAGTTTAAATGTGTTTGAGATGAAATGTCTGAAAAGTATGGTGAGGGTTACAAGGCTGGATAGTGTGAGAAACGAGGAAGTGAGAAGGAGAGCTGGGGTGGAAAAGGAGTTGGCTGTGAGGGCTGATGAAAGACTATTAGGATAGTTTGGACACATAGAAAGAATGGATGAAGGAAGACTGGTGAAAGGGGTATGGAAGGCAGAGATGGAGGGAGTGAATTTGAGAGGACGACTGAGGATGAGATGGATGGATGGGGTGACAGGGGTGTTGAGCAAGAGGGGAATGTCTGTGGAGCAGGGAAGGGAGATGGCAGAAGATACGGATGAGTGGAGAAGGGCTGTGTATAGATGATACTGTGATGAAAAGAAAGGGAAGGGATGGGAGGATGGGGAGGGTTTGGGGAGTGGGAAAGTGTGAATGATACTTTAGCGCAGCCCGAAGGGACTTCTCCCTGTCCTCCATTTTCTATGTGAGGGGACGGAGAGGGGGGGGGGGGTTGCCAATTAAGTGAAGTGACCTTGCTGTGGATGTGCTGTGTTCTGCATTGCTTCTGACCCAGGGTGGTGGGCCGGATGCAGGGATGACCTGTTGTCCACAAGGAGCTAAGATGTGAGTGTGGAAGGGATAATGGGTGGGAGTGGGTTTATGCCTTTTGACTTGGCTATCTCCCTGATAAGGGGGAAAAAGCCTTTTGTATATAGATAGAATTATGGTAATGGGTTAAAGCATAAATATCTAGTACACTTAGGCCTAATTTGCAATTGTCTTTATAGCATAATCAGTTTTAAATTAGATTAAAATGGTTCATGATTTTCTTTACTCTGATTTCTATTTTTCATTGCTTCACTTGTAGGCCTATCGTATTCACTAGTAACCATGATCAGGAGCCTGTTTCTATTTTGTATATTTCAAACCACTAAATTTCTTTGATAAACATATGATTTTCATATTCTGAAGTAGCTTTATCATAATCTAGCATATTTCTATTAAAGGAAATTGTGATAAAACTACCGAAAATGAGGGAAAAGAAAATTCATTGGGAGATATTGCTTCAGGCAGAATCTGTTGTTTGTTTACATTAGTTAGTACTAGTAGCACACAATGCGTCACATGGTGGCAGCACGAATTGTTGTTTATTTATGTTGAAGTAGAAGCATTGCAGTATAGTACTAAATATTATATATATATATACAGTATATATATATATATATATATATATATGTAGTATCACTCTCCTTACAGGAAACAAATACAAATACATGACCACAAGCACTTTTACCCAGACTGACAATGATAGCTTGTCAGTATTGTGTATTTTTTTCTTTTCTTTTTTTTTTTTCTTTTTTTATCGATGGATTGTTTTTTGTTTCCATCTGGAGAGACCACTTAGTGTACATATACACCGCGCACACTCACTATTGCCTCCAAAAATAAAAGCAAAACCATACAAAAACTGTTGAATTGTGCAACTGGTAAAATCAAACAGGGAAACCATGTTAAAAAAATTATTTTACTGGACTTAAGGAGTCAGAGTCGGATAAAAAAATTCCGACTCCGACTCCAACTCCGACTCCTAGTACTCTTAGAAATCCAACTCCGACTCCAGCTGAAACCTCCGACTCCCTCCGACTCCGCCTCCGCAACCCTGTTTGAGATGAGGTGCCTGAGAAGTATGATAGGGGTTACTAGGCAGGATAGAGTGAGAAATGAGGAGGTGAGGAGGAGAACAGGGATGGAAAGGGATTTGGGAGATAGGGTTGATGAAAGAATATTGGGATGGTTTGGACACATGGAGAGAATGAGTGAAGAAAGATTATTAAAACACCTGTGGAAGGCAGAGGTAGGAGTTGACATGTGGGGATGATCAAGGATGAGATGGATGGATGGGGTAAAAGGGGCATTAGGAAAGAGGGGAATATCTGTTGAGGAAGGACAGGAGAAGACAGAAGATTTGGGTAAATGGAGAATGGTTGTGTATGGATGATGCTGTAATACATGAAAGGGAGTGGGTGGGGGATGGGGAGTGAGGGAGTGTGTGTGAAAAATAAATTTATATATCCTGACGGGATTTCTTAGCCATCTTTTCCATTTCTAAATGAGGGGATGAGGAGGGGGGATCACCATTTTAATGAGGAAGTGCTATGTCTTGCGACACTGCTTCTTACCAAGGGCAGTGGGCGAGATGCAGGGGTTACTGAGGAGCCAAGACAAGAGGGGAGGAGGGTGGTGGATGGGAGTGGAGTATGTGGGGATGGAATGGGTGGGAGTGGATTCTATGTCTTTGTTTTTTTGGCTACCTTCCTTGTAAAGGGGAAAAAGCCTTTGGTGTATGTATATATATATTATCACACAAGTGTCACAACTGGTAAGGGAGTCACAGGCTTCCTGGAAGATGACTGAGATTGTGTATGTAATGCCTGTGTTTAAAGGACCTGTAGGTTGAACATGTGAAAGCACTAATTCTGATATTGTACATTGTCCTCCTGCTGTTTCCACATTTACTGGGATTGAATCTTTAATACCAGTTCCTTCCTGATTACATCATGATTGTTGAGATTGTTTTAGTAGGTATAACCAAAATATATATTTTTTTTATTAGACAAACAGGTAGTTTACTTAATGTGACAAGAAAAAAAATGGAAATTTCCTCTACAATTTCATTTATTATGTTATTTAGAAATAATAACACAGGTATATCACTTACCAGTTTATCTGAAAGGATGTGACGACTTGCATCACTTATTTGGGTCAGATGAGATGAACTGAATAAGCCCTCCTAGGGTTTGTCATATATAGACTCTGGTCTTGTGAGCCCAAACATGGAATGTTGTGGAATTATGTTAAAATATGACTGCTTTGGCCATCTGGGCTATTTCTTACTTCCAAATCTCATGACATGATGAAAAAGCCAGAGCAAAATTTTAGTCATTCCAGTTGTGGTGGGGTGAGTATGCATGTAGCTATTGGATAGTTTACAACATATTTCTAAAGTAAAGGTAGAATGCAATATATAATAGGACTATATCTGTTAGTATTTATATTTCATGTTACATTATGGCAAGTACAAGGGGTCTGTTTAGGTGTAAAGGGACTTGAATATTAAATGGTTTGTGTACACAACAATCACAATCCTATAACACTATATTACACAATTTCAAAGAGTTAGATGACAATCTTATGATTACATATTTTCCAGGAGGAGGGTAACTATCACCATTCCTTTGGAAGAGCTATCCATAGAATCCATAGGTGTCATGTAATGAAGAGGATCTGGTGTGACATCTATAGCACAGCTATATCATGATTTGTTTTAGATATCACATGATGACCCACACAAGAGAGAAGTATTTCCAGTGTAATCTGTGTGATTCTGCTTTCTCACAAAAGAGTGATCTTACAAAGCATATGAGGACCCACACAGGAGAGAAGCCTTTCCAATGTGACCTGTGTGATTCTGCTCTCTCAAGAAAGGGTAATCTTACAAAGCATATAAGGACCCACACAGGAGAGAAGCCTTTCCAGTGTGACCTGTGTGATTCTGCTTTCTCAGAAAAGGGTAATCTGACAAATCATATGAGGACTCATACAGGAGAGAAACCTTTCCAATGCGACCTATGCAATTCTGCTTTCTCAGTAAAAGGTCATCTCACAAGTCATATGAGGACCCACACAGGAGAGAAGCCTTTCCAGTGTGACCTGTGTGATTCTGCTTTCTCACTAAAGAGTAATCTTACAAATCATATGAGGACCCACACAGGAGAGAAGTCTTTCCAATGTGACCTGTGTGATTCTCTTTTCTCATTAAAGAGTAATCTCATAAGGCATATGAGGACCCACACAGGAGAGAAGCCTTTCCAGTGTGATCTCTGTGATTCTGCTTTCTCACAAAAGAGTGATCTTACAAAGCATATGAGGACCCACACAGGAGAGAAGCCTTTCCAATGTGACCTGTGTGATTCTGCTTTCTCACAAAAGGGTCATCTTACAAAGCATATGAGGACCCACACAGGAGAGAAGCCTTTCCAGTGTGACCTGTGTGATTCTGCTTTCTTAGACAAAAGTAATCTCACAAACCATATGAGGACCCACACAGGAGAGAAGCCTTTCCAGTGTGACCTGTGCGAATCTGCCTTCTTTTCAAAGGGTGATCTCACAAATCATATGAGGACCCACACAGGAGAGAAGCCTTTCCAGTGTGATCTCTGTGATTCTGCTTTCTCAGTAAAGAGTAATCTTACAAATCATATGAGGACCCACACAGGAGAGAAGCCTTTCCAGTGTGACCTGTGTGATTCTGCTTTCTCACAAAAGGGTTCTCTTACAAGTCATATGAGGACCCACACAGGAGAGAAGCCTTTCCAGTGTGACCTGTGTGATTCTGCTTTCTCACTAAAGAGTTCTCTTACAAGTCATATGAGGACCCACACAGGAGAGAAGCCTTTCCAATGTGACCTGTGTGATTCTGCTTTCTCACTAAAGAGTCATCTCACAAGTCATATGAGGACCCACACAGGAGAGAAGCCTTTCCAGTGTGACCTGTGTGATTCTGCTTTCTCACAAAAGGGTAATCTGACAAATCATATGAGGACCCACACAGGAGAGAAACCTTTCCAATGCAACCTGTGCGATTCTGCTTACTCAAAAAAGCATTCTTTTACAACACATATGAGGACCCACACAGGAGAATAGCCTTTCCAGTGTGACCTGTGTAAACCTGCTTTTTCACAAAAGGGTTCTTTCACAAACCATATGAGGAACCACACAGGAGAGAAGCCTGTCCAGTGCCACCTGTGCAATTCTGCTTTTTCAAGAAAGGGTGATCTGACAAAGCATATGAAGACCCACGCAGGAGAGACGCCTTTCCAATGTGACCTGTGCAATTCAGCTTTCTCAAAAAAGGATTCTCTCACAGAGCATATGAAGAGCCACACAGGGGAGGTTTTCTAGTGTGACCTGTGTAACTTTGCTTTTTCACAAAAGGGTTATCCCACACAGCAGATGAAGACTCCCACAGGAGAAAAGCCTTTCCAGTGTGACCTCTTTGATTCTGGTTTTTCACATAAGACTTCTCTCACAAGGTATATGAGGATAGACATTGGAGAGAAGCCATTCCTGTATGATTTGTATGATGAAAAGATCACACTCTTCCAACGGCTTGGATCAAACCAGCAGAAAGGCATACACAAGTGATGCCTACCCACTTAGAGTCCAGCATGGCATTCCCTTTGTTTTACCTGTATAGAGGTATTAGGGAGAAATGTCAATATAGTTGTATTGGGAGACCCTAATGCTAGGGTAGGAAATTAACCATTAGAAGGAGTGATTGGGAAATATGATGTTTCAGTAAAAAATCGTAGTGGAGAGTTGATGGTGGAGATGTGTCTAGGGAGTTGATAGCAAATATAGTGTTTAGGAAGAAAGTCAAGCATAAGTGCACATGGGAGAGGGTGGTGGAAGTGTGGCAGATAGAGCATTAATGGACTTTATAGTGATAACCAAGAGTATAGTAGGATGTACATGTTCAAAGGGGAGAGAGTGGGGAAATATCAGATCACTTTTTGGTGGAAGGTAAGTTGAGAGTGGAGAATAGGTGGAGAAAGAGGAGAAGGGCAGAAGATTGGGAGGCACTTTGAGTGAACTGCTTAAATTAGAAATAAAAGGAGAAGGAGTACAAGAAGAAGCTGAGAGAGGAGTGGGAGGGAGTGAAGGATAGAGTAAAACCAGAAGTGGAGGAGGAATGGGAATGGTTCAAGGAGGGAGTCATAAGGTGTGCAAAGGTGGTGCGTGGAACAAGGAGGATGGGAGAAAATAGAAGGAAAATTAGTGAGTGGTGGGATGATGAAGCAAAGAAGTTTGTAGAAGAAAAGAAGCGAGCTTTCACAGATTGGTTACAAAATAGGATAAGAGAATAATTGGAGAGATACAAAGAAAAGAGAAGACAAGTAAAGCATAAGAGGAGAGCAGATGTGAAATAGGGTTAGAGTATGAGAGAAAAAAACGAAAGTAATAGAAAGATGTTTTGGAAAGAAATTAAAAGAGCAATAGGAGACGAATCAAGTAGAGAATAAAAGGTGATACAGATGGAGAGATGATAATGGAAGGGAAGGCAGTGAGGGAAAGGTGGTTAGAGTATTTTAGGGATTTGCTACATTTGAAGGAGGACAGGGAGGGAAAGGCAGTTGCAGTGGGAAGCGCTAAGAAAATGACCATGATGAGTGAGGAAAATGGAGGAGAAAAAAAAGAAAGATGAAGTGAAGGCAGCTGTTAAGATGATGAGAGCTGGTAAGGCACCTGGGTTGGATGGATACCATACAAAATGTCTGAGAAAAGGAGAGAACAGAAGGTAGGGGTGAATGGAGAATGGTTGTGTATGGATGATGCTGTGATGCATGAGGGGAAGTGGGTGGGGAATGGGGGATGAGGGAGTATGTATGAGAAAAAAATGGACTCAGCCTGAAGGGATTTCTCCCCCATCTTCTCCTTTTCTACATGAAGAGATGGAGAGGGAGGGTCAAATGAAGCAGCCTTGCTGTGGATGTGCTGTGTCTTTTGACACTGCCTCTAACCCAGGGCAGTGGACCCGTCATCCAGGAGGCTACCTTCCGTGTAAGGGTCAAAAGGCCTTTGGTATATGTATGTACTATTTGTTTTTGGTATATGGAAAAATTCACTTTGTTGGACAATTAAACCTGGACCTTCGTTTCAGGATGATGTCAGACTTCTCTTGTTTTTCATACTTGGAACAGACTGGTTCATATACTTTTACAGTGGACTGAAGTTTGGCACCTCTTGCAAATTTGTATGATGGATATTCAGAACATAACCTCAGTAATTCACCAAGTAGAATTTGTATGTATTCTGTAAATAAAGAATTGAGGTTTATATTTTGTGCATTTTATTTAGTTTGTCATATCAGGACAATACCAAATCTTTAGGTAAGTATTTTGAAGTTTTTCACATTGCTCCAGTAGGAAGTCCTTTGCGGTTTCAGTTTGGATGCAATATGTAGCACAGTAATGCTTTATACACTCACCATATTTTAGATCAACCTTCTCCTTCACCACTCCAACACCTGTTTTGACTTTGGGATAAGATAGCTCATTGCACCTCTATTTATTTTTCCTTTTTTTTTTTATTTTTTTTTTTACATGAAATTTCATTGAAAAGAAGTGCAGCAAATAGTAGTCTGAAAATGGAAAATTAATAATGATAATTTTCAATCACCATGTATACATTTTACCATTCTCAATATAGATTCAGCCCCCTTGTGCCTGAATTACCATACTGAAATTACATCGAGATGTTTGAAGTTAAATATGTACTTGTCTTTCTTTCATTACTTCTGTGGTAATTGTTACCTATTTGAATAGGCATCTTCCTTATTATTGGGAATCTTTATTAGTGCCTACCATTTCGTTTTGGAAACTTTCCCGCAAGGTGTTGTTGTCTACATCTTTCGAATCGGGAGCATTTCCTGAAGCTTTGAACCGCGCCTATTGTAACTTTTAAATAAGATATGATGTAACTCCCTCTTTTATTGCTTGTTAAATCTCTTTTTATATAATAAATATTAGTTTAATAAATCGAGGATTGAACTATTGAGAATTTACTTAAAAAGTCAATATTAACCCGTGGCCTTTTCGAGCTTTACGAACTCAGAAGAGACGTGCCAAATACACTGTCTGCACTAAGCCACTAACTGTCGCCACAGACTACCCAGAGCTCTAGTAACAAACGGACGTCAAGAGCAGAAACATCAAGGCAAAGGACCTACGTCTTCGAAAATTCAAGCACTCAAAGGTCTTAATCTTCTTATTTCAAATACCACTGTTTGAGAACCCAACCAGGTTGAACACTGTGACTGGTAACTTCTTGATTGTTAATCAATGAATATGTTAAACCATAATTTTTATACTTCATAAAAAAAAGTGCTAGGACTTGGGAACAAAGAAGCACACAACCTTGTGATAAGATTACAACACTGATGTTTGTTTTGTTGAATCACTGTTGCAACTTGCGGTGACACAGTAAGCAATTTTCGAACTAAATACTTTATAAAACCTTGCTAACACATGAAATATGACAGATCACTGATCAAATTGGCAGTATGGCACGACATTTTATAATGCATGCACATGGCAAGCATCAGGATGTAAACAGCAAGCTTGACATCACAGCCTTACAAGAAAAACCGAAAGTTGGCAAAGGAAAAGTTCATATGCTACTGATATTTTGATAGGCCTTTTTTTATTACAATGCATTGGATTTATTTTTGCATTATTTTATCAAAAAGTGACTAAGCCATATATCTGGCAAAAATTCACCAACTCTTTGAGAACCTACTCAGTAGACCTTTAAAACCGTTCACTTGTTAGTTAGTTAAGATTTATTCAACAAAATGAAATACAATTTATACATACGTATATACAAAATTGCTTCTTGAAAAAGGAGAGCGTGAAGCAAAGCTTATGTGGAATTGTTCTCCCTTTAAGGAAAGAATTATTTTTATTCTATTTTTGTTACATGTTAGTATGATACATACACATATATACACACACATACATATATATATATATGCAGAAGAAATCACTTGAACGCGTGATACTAGTATGCAGACAAACCACTGGGAAAATGAAAGAGATGAGACCGAGCGCTTTCGTCTATTCAGACATTTTCAAGGTATAGATACATAAAAGAGACAAGTATATATAGTCAGAAGGTTAAGGTGGATCTCTCCCAGTGCCATATTGGCTCAAGTGTCCGGACATTTGGTTTACAATTTTTGTTATGATAAATTCATCCAATTTGTATAATCCTTGACTTAAATTTAAATTATTAACAAATGTATTCTTGATCAGACTGGATTCTATGATGTTTCTATTCAAATAAGAATTACTTTTGACAATTACTTTAGCTTCATTCCAATTGATACAATGGTTAAAATCCCTAAGATGGACAAATAAAGCGTTGGACGTTTGACCACTTCTAACGCTATATTTGTGTTGCTTTATTCTAACATTTAATTCCTTTCCAGTCTGACCAATATAGCATTTGTTGCAATCTTTACATGGAATTTTATATACACAGCCTTCCTTATTTTCAGGGGAATTTTTAATCAAAAGACTTTTGACTGTGTTGGAGTTCCTAAAAATGGTTTGGATGTTGAAATTCTTAAGAATATGCGGCAATTTAATGAAGTTGTCATGATACGGAAGAACGAGAAGATTTTTAGAATTAAATTTTTCTTTAGTTTTGTCATCAAAATAAGACTTTCTAGCCATTTTTTCATATGTTCATATGTTCATTATTACTCTTCTCATCATTACAGGACCAAAGCATCTGTGTTATCTTCAATGTACCTTCGTGCTTATCGGATTTGTAGTCCGGAGTTTTTGGATGATGAATTCTCAAGAATAAATGACATAGCTTTAAAATTAAAGTATCCAAATCATCTAATTGAAATTTCTCAAAAAATGGCTAGAAAGTCTTATTTTGATGACAAAACTAAAGAAAAATTTAATTCTAAAAATCTTCTCGTTCTTCCGTATCATGACAACTTCATTAAATTGCCGCATATTCTTAAGAATTTCAACATCCAAACCATTTTTAGGAACTCCAACACAGTTGTATATCCACAAAACACCTCTACGGTCTGTTTGACGTTATTTCGAAGTTAAGTGATGTAGGAGAATAACCAGCGGTGGTTGGGTGGGAAAAAAATTACTGTAAGAATATAAGAACTTTGGCTACCAAACCGTATGGCATTAATCTAATACGTACTTAAAGGCGTAGTCTTGTTTTGAGGCAAATAATTCCATGGTTCGTAGCAAGGTAGCCGTAGCACTATTCACTCAGTTATAAATTTATTTAATGAACTACAACAACCCTTGACCATATTCTTTATGCAATGGTCCGAACAGAAGTACGAATGGGACAATGCAATAAAAGTTGCATGTGCAACTTGGAATTACGTTTTCTTTTTTTTTTTCTTTTTTTTCAAGAAAAAAGCAGAGGAGGGAAAGAAAACGGAAATAAACTCCAATACATTTTCACATCTGCCAAAACGTTTCGGTAGCAATCTTATTTACATATTCCTGGGGCTCTCAATGATATCTGGAACAGGATCATTTATGGGCTTCTGATAATTATAGTTAAGAATAGTATTCTACAGTTAAGATTCAGTTCGTACGTACATATACTAACAACTTTTCCCCTCTTACAAGGGAAGTAGCCAAAGTCAAAGGTATAAATCCACTCCCAGCTATTTCATCTCCACACACTCTACTCCTATTCACCACCTCTCCCACCCCCTTTTCTTGGCTCTTCCTGGATGACGGGTCATCTCTGCATCTCGCCCACTTCCCTGGGTCAGAAGCAATGCAGCAAGACATAATACATCCACAGCAACGCTCTTTCCATCTCCTCATGCAGAAAAAGAGAAGATAAGAAATCCCTTTGGGCTGTGTCAAAATATCACTCACATGCACTCCCTCGCCCCTCCATCCCCCACCCACTCTCTTCCATACATCACATCATCCATTCTAAACCATTCTCCACTCACTCCTATCTTCTGTCATCTTCCTTCCTCAACAGACATTCCCTTCTTTTTCAATGCTTCTTATAGCCCATCCATCCATTTCATCCTTGGTGACCCCCTCATGTTCACTCCTTCCACCTCTGCCTTCCACACCTCTTTTACTAATCTTTCTTCACTCATTCTTTCCATGTGTCTAAACAATCCTAATACTCTTTCATCAACCCTATCTCCCAACTCCCTTTCCACCCTATTCTCCTCCTCACCTCTTCATTTCTCACTCTATCCAGCCTAGTAACACCTCCCATACTTCTCAGTCATTTCATCTTAAACACATTTAAACTCTTCCTCTCTTATGTTCCATGTTTCTGCCTCATATAGTGCTGTAGGCACAATCATCCCTTCATACAAGGATATGGATACGTAGGTAGTAAATAAATAGAAATCTATGACCTGGAACAAATATTATTTTTCCAGACAGAAGAAAAGTGGAAACGCAGATCGAATGAAATCTATAACCTTGCAAAGTTCCCTGGTATCGGAATCAGTACACTACACAAACCTGATCCAGTTTAACACAGCATCCAAAGTTATCTTGACATGTGCGGATGAATGGAGGATCACAATGTCAAAATAGAAATATGTCACACTTGAGGACATCCAGGGAAGGTACCTGCTGGGTTAGAATTCCATGTCTGCATCAAGCCAGATACAATCTCCAAACCTGGGCCCAAGATGTCATTGGTACCACCTTAGGTGGGAGGTTTTAGTAATTTCCTTGGCTCAACTACACCCTAAAAACATTCAGACGAGATTTAAATGTTATGTATGTGTATATATATATATATATATATATATGTATATATATATATATATATATATATATATACATATATATTATATATACATACACATCAAGGGTTTCTTCCCCCATATAAGAGAGGTAGCTAAGTCCAAGCCACACACACACTCCCACCCATTCCACTCCCATGCATCACCCTTGTTACCCTCTCATCTTAGCTCCTTGTGGGTGAAGGGTGATCCTTGTCTCCTGCTCACTGCCCATGTCAGAAGCAAGACACAGCAAAGCCACTTTACTTAACTGGCAACCCTCTCTCTGTTTCCTACTGGAGAAAATAGAGAAGAAGGGAAGAAATCTCTTTAGGCTGTGTCAAAATAATCACTCATACACAGCCATTCTTCACTCGCCCCTATCTCCTGCCCCTTTTACCACACCCATCCATCTCATCCTTTGTCATCCCTTCAATCCATCCACCTTTGCTTTCCACATCTTTTTACTAATCTTTCATTACTCATTCTGTTCAGGTGTCCAAACCATTCTAACACTTGTTCATCAGACCTATATGCCATCTGCTTTTCCACCCCCCACTCTCTTCCTCACCTCATTTCTCACTCCATCCAACCTGTCATACTTCTCAGACACTTCATCTCAAACACATTTAAACTTCTCTCTGCCTCTCAAACTCCAAGTTTCCATCCCATGCAGTGTTGACAGCACAATCACCTCCTCATATAATTTCTTATCATATATTCCCAGATATATATATATATCATTTTCCTTCCTTCCACCTCTGCCTTCCACACCTCTTCTACTAATCTTTCTTCACTTATTCTTTCCATGTGTCCAAACCATCCTAATACTCTTTCATGAACCCCATCTCCCAATTCCCTCTCCACCCCTGTTCTACTCCTCACCTCTTCATTTCTCACTCTAGCCTAGTAACCCATATCATACTTCTCAGGCATTTCATCTCACATTCAACCTTCTTTTCTCTTTCTCTCTTATGTTCCATGTTTCTACCCAACACAGTGCTGTTGGCACAATCACTCCTTCATACAATCTCCACTTAGCATCCATTCCCAAATGTCAAGTTCTCATTGCACTTTTTAATCCCCTAGGCATTTACTCGCTTCTCTCAATCTACATTCTACCTCCACCCCCACACCTCCCTTTCCTGCTACATTCGCACCCAAGTATCTAAAACTTAAAAAAACAAGTGCTGCAACAGTTTAAAAAAAAAAATCTGCATAACAACCAAACCAAGATTTGAGATGTTTGGATAGATCATATATATATATATATATATATATATATATATATATATATATACATATATATATATAGATATATATATATACATATATATATGTATATATATATATATGTATATATATACATATATATATATTTATATATATACATATATATATATGTGTGTGTGTGTGTGTGTGTGTGTCTGTGTGTAATATATATGTATATATTTATATATATGAATATACACACACACATATCTGTCAATATATCTATCTCTATTTATATATATATATATATATATGTATATATATATTTATATATATATACATATATATGTATATGTATATATATATATATATATATATATATATATATATAATATGATTATTTCTAAAGCAGACAAAGGAGGCCAAGTTGTTATTATTGGCTGAAAGAAACCTGCACAGCGAAGCTATAGCGATAATCCCATACCACACTCCTGGTCATATGGCCATTTCCCGAAGGTTGAGTGTGGTTGAATTTTCCGCCAAAATCACCGGAAATTTAAAATTCCCGGCTCTGTGCAGGCATGCGCATTGTCGACCCTACCACCCCTCCCTATCCCCTCCCTTCTTAGCCGGCTAGCTCGAGCTGGGCGTCACTTAGATCGCGGAAACGGGACGGAGTGGTTGTCCCGCTGCTCACATGGGAGCCGGCGATCGATCCCGTTTCCTGCTGGTTAAGCGTCTGTTAGTTTCTATGCTTTCCGCTTGGCTGCTGGTTTGTCCCATTCTTCGACTACCCTATTAGTGATCCGAATGTTGCCTTCTTATATCTTGTGCTCCGGTTTGTGCCCGTTGCTGCGAGTCTGGTGGTGCGAAAGGGAGCTTCTGGTCTCGGCGGCCCTTTACCTAAGTTCTATGGTCCTCTGCGCCCCACAGCTTGGATTGTCAGGTCCTAGGCGTAGACTTTGATTTTATACGAGCACAATCCGTCCCCGTCTTCGAGCCGTCCCTGGTAAACAACCCGGGACCTCTCGGAGGACAGGGGACGTGTCTTATGGTATGGAGTGTGGCGCCCCCCCAGGGTCATCAGGCCTCTCGGCAGCGCCATACCTCCGACCATCATCGGTCCTCTATTGCCTCATGGTTTGTATCAGGACCTAGGCGTAGACTTTGACCATATACGATCGCAATACGTCCCCGTCTTCAGGCCGTCCGTGGTAAGAACCCGTGCCTCTTTGAAGACAGGGGGACGTGTCTTATGGTACGGAGGGTGGCGCCCCCCAGGGTCATTAGGCCTCCCGGCAGCCCCATACCTCCGGTCATCAATGGTCCTCTAACAGCCTCACAGCTTGCTTCGTCAGGCCCTAGGCGTAGAGTTTGACCTTATACGATCGTAAACCGTTCCCCATACGTCTTCGGGTCGTCCGTGGTAAGAACCCGGGCCTCTCTGAAGACAGGGGGACGTGTGCTATGGTAGGGAGGGGGGTGCCCCCGAGGGTCATCAGGCCTCTCGGCAGCCCCATACCTCCGACCAATAATGGTCCTCTAACGCCTTATGGCTTGCTTTGTCAGGCCCTAGGCGTAGACTTTGACCTTTTCCACTCGTAATCCGTTCCCCATACGTCTTCGAGTCGTCCGTGGTAAGAACCCGGACCTCTCGGAGGACAAGGGGACGTGTCTTATGATACGGAGGGTGGCGCCCCGAGGGTCATCAGGCCTCGGCAGCCCCATACCTCCGACCAATAATGGTCCTCTAACGCCCTATGGCTTGCTTTGTCAGGCCCTAGGCGTAGACTTTGACCTTTTCCACTCGTAATCCGTTCCCCATACGCCCTCAAGTCGTCCGTGGTAAGAACCCGGGCCTCTCGGAGGACAAGGGGACGTGTTTTATGATACGGAGAGTGGCTCCCCGAGGGTCATCAGGCCTCGGCAGCCCCATATCTCCGAGCTTCAATGATCTTCTAATGCCTCACGGCACCACCCTCCTTCTAGGTTTCTTAAGCCGAAAAAAAACACTGTGACTCAGGTCGAAATGGACATGACTTTTCCTACTCAACTTAAGCTAATCTACAGTCATGATGGTCGAGAATTTTACCATGTTAAAATTAATTTCGACGCTCACTGTGACTCAGGTCGAAATGGCCATAACTTTTCCTATTCAACTTAAGCTAATCTATAGTCATGACGGTCAAGAATTTTACCATGTTAAAATTAATTTCAACGCTCACTGTGACTCAGGTCGAAATGACCATGACTTTCCTATTCAACTTAAGCTAATCTACAGTCATGATGGTCGAAAATTTTACTATGTTAAAATTAATTTCGACGCTCACTGTGACTCAGGTTGAAAGGGACATGACTTTTCCTATTCAACATAGCTTATCTATAGTCATGGTGGTTAAGAACTTTACCATGTTAAAAATAATTTCAACGCCCACTGTGACTCAGGTCGACATAAACATGACTTTTCATATTCAACTTAAGCTATTCTACAGTCATGATGGTCGAGAATTTTACCATGTTTAATTAATTTCAAAGCTCACTGTGACTCTGGACGAAGTGAACATGACTTTTCCTATTCAACTTGAGCTAATCTATAGTCATGATGGTCGAGAATTTTACCATGTTAAAATCAATTTCAACGCTCACTGTGCCTCAGGTCGAAATGAACATGACTTTTCCTATTCAACTTAAGCTAATCTACAGTCATGATGGTCGAGAATTTTACCATGATAATATCAATTTTAACACTCACTGTGACTCAGGTCGAAATGGACATGACTTTTCCTATTCAACTTAAGCTAATCTATAGTCATGATGGTCAAGAATTTTACCATGTTAAACTAATTCAACGCCCACTGTGACTCAGGTCGACATGAACATGACTTTTCCTATTCAACTTAATCTAATCTACAGTCATGATGGTCGAGAATTTTACCATGTTAAAATTTATTTCGACGCTCACTGTGACTTAGGTCGAAATGAACATGACTTTTCCTATTCAACTTAATTTAATCTACAGTCATGATGGTCCAGAATTTTACCATGTCAAAATTTATTTCAACGCTCACTGTGACTCAGTGATGTCACGGTATGATAAGATGACGTCATTATGTGATAAATTGACGTCACCATGTAGTCCTATGACGTCAATTTGTGTCCCTGTGACGTCACGAGATGATCCTATGGCGCCATGATCAATCCGGTGACGTCACAGTATAATGACATGATGTCACTAGGTATTAAACATATAGAAGTCCGCTTGTGGGTCATGAGACGTCACAAACTACCATAGCACACTATTGGATGAGAACGCTCGCCACGGGCTTCGAGGACTTCCCGCGGGAGGACTTGGGGTGAGTTGGATACATACCGAGGGTCCAGGCCCGTCTTAGTGGGAGACACTCAAGGAACGTCTTCACCCAGGACGAAGCCTCTTGACTAATGCCCACGGACGAGGTCGCTCGGAAACGAACTCGGCCTCGCATACTCCCTTTCGGTCTCTCGCTTACCCCGAGGATCTTCACGAAACTAGTGAGAGTGGTAGGCGTACGCTGGACGGAAGCAAGCGTCTCCACACTCATGTTCCTAGACGGCTAGTTGATGCATTTGCCCACCGGGGAGGGTGCATCGGCCGACATCTCAGTGGCTCTGAGAGTGTTGGCGGACGTGGAGTTCGGGGTGGACTGGGACGGGTCTGCCCTTGCTCCCACACAGAGACTTTATTGGCTCGGGATTGAGTGGGACACAGTCAGCGCTCTTCGAGTGCTCCCCTGCGCCAAGAGAGCATGCTTCTCTCACACGTTCTCCCTCCTTCGGTGGTGGGGGGGGGGGTGCCTCAACTTCGCGACCCCGGCCCTTCCACTGAGCCGCTTGGGGCGCCGACGGCTGGTGCGGGAGGTCGACAGGAGCCTACTGCTTCTCCCGCGTGACCTGCCCGGGCCGATACCCTCAGCACTCCACAGCTTGTTGCGTCCCTGGCTTCGGTCGGGGGCCCTACGCCGGTCGCTCTATCCAGGTTTCAAGAGACCTACGTAGTGTAGCAACTACGCCCACAAGTGTTCGAGTCGCTCTCCCTCCGCTACGGCACCGCAGAGGTGGACCTGTTTGCCTCCCCAAACACGACCCAGCTCCCCCTCTACCTCACCTGCATCCAAAGGACACGCACAGGAGGACCAGACGCCTTCACGGAGGACTGGAACAGCTGGAAGTACGTATTCATTTTCCTCCTCCAGCGACGCTAGTCCTCCTGAAGGTGATGCAGACTCTCAGGTCCTTCAAGGGTCAAGTCCTCCTGATAGCTCCCTACTGGCCAACCCAGCCCATCTTATGGACTGGAAGAATGCAGAGCTGCTGATACGGGAACCAGACAAAATCCGCAGGAAGTGTTTAGAAGCAGCAATCATTCAAGGAACGAACACTATTGAACAAAACAGGGGCATGTTTAACATCTCGCCTCACATTATTCCCCTAATACCCATGGCCAGCAAAATATTAAATATCTAAACCACCCTTTGTGGACATTTCGCCTACGGACGTTTGGGCCAGCATTCTCATCCTTTCCCAGTGTCCAATCGCCCCCCCTCTTCTCCTCCTCCTCCTCCTCTTCCTCCCCCCCCCTTTTCTCTCCCCGTTCCCTCCATTCCCCTTATTTAATCTCAAGCATTTGTATCTCAACTTGTACTTGAAAAAGCTGTAATAAGCGAAACGTTGTACAAATAAAGGCTCCGTCCTCATATGGTGTTTATCTCGTCAATCTTCATTTTCTTCATACTGTTTAATGTCCAAGACTTGGATCTGCTTGGACAGTGCTTACTCACATTCAGTGGCACGTTACCCGTAAGCACACATGGTAATGCGGTTGGACCTTTAGGGTGCCCGATAGTCCACGCAGTTAGTATGGCGGTACCTCATATATCTATGAGGAGATTCCCTGTCCGCCTTCAGGGACGTGCCAGTTAGCAGTGGGTCCTAGACTATGTGTGCAAGCCGCTTTTTGTCTGATCTTTCTTACAAAACCTGTTCGATATGGGTGACCCTACAGAGATTTCCTCTATCGACATTGCTTTTGTAGTCATTAAGATTCTCAAGCCTATCCACCATCTCAAGGTGTCAACTCTCGGATAGGGGTATATATATATATATATATATATATATATATATATATATATATATATATATATATATATATATATATATATATATATATATATTGCTTATACATTTCGACCAACTCGGTCTTCTTCAGCTTACTGAAGTAGAAAGAATAGAAGTATTAGAACCACCATATATGTCTGGAGATATATCCATAACAGAGAGAGTATAAAAAATAGAAGTAATATAGAAAAACAAATGGAATATAAATAATGAAATATATGATAAAATAGAAATGATAAATTATAGGAAGGAAGTAGAAATCATAAAGAAAATGGAAAGATTTTGGATATTAGAAAGATTATGAAAGACAGAAATAGATTAAATAGAGTGTAAGTGGAAATTAACCTTAGATATGATTCTGTCAAGGTTATCGCAACACATATGTGTGTATGTGTGATTCACCATGTCTTGGGTCATATGACTCGCATTAGACAGCAATTGCCCTCCTGAATTAGAGCTTTCATGGGTAATGCTGTGACCTTACACACGCACACCAGACTCCCCGCCCACAAGAGTTTGAGTAACGACTCTCAGCGCAGCGACACTGAAATCATTTCGGCCCTGGGCGGGATTCGAACTCAGACTTTGCTTTGATCATGTACTCTGTAATGCAATATATGTGGGATTAGGAAAGTAGTGCGTTGTTCAAACCCACAGCCAAGCAAATGCGACACAAGCACGCGCGTCTGATAACGCCATCGTCGTGCATTTGATATAGAGACATAAAAAAAAAAAGTGGGAACATCATAATTGGAACGATGAAACCTTTTTGGCAAGTCGTCTTTAGAAGCTTTGTCTGGGGACTGAATACACACGGGTTCCAAACCGAGGGTGAGTAAATGGGGTGGAGTCATGAATGCATGGGACCAGGGGGGGGATTCCTCCTCCTTCCATACGAAGAGTCAAGGATGAAGTAGGCTGTGATTCGACCACCTCCGTTATAGGGGCGATTGAAATCTTGTTCACAGGGTGCGTGTATATTTTTTTTTTTCCAAGGAAAAGTATCATCTTCTTATCATTATAGCTGGATTATAACTAATAATCCTTGTGTTCATCAACCGCTTTTAGTTTTAGTCTCTTCCGCCGTGTTCTTGTTGTTGTTATGTTGTGTATTCGTGTTTGTTCGTATCAAGTTTAATATTTTCATATATTTTTTTCTTTTCATACAGTATCATAAAACTCCTACATTCTCATTACACATGCAAAGCTTCCTCTCGCCAAAGTCAGGCTTGAGTGTAACGACAGTAGTTTCTGCCCACCTGGCCAAGTGTTGGAAGGGGGTCTGCAGTCCAGCTAGCTAGCCAAAAACCAGCTAAGTCAACGATGTCCAAACACATGAAAAGGCTCATAGTAACAATAATATTATTAGAAATACTTAACTTTCCAAAACGACACGGATACAAGGAAGGCCAGTCCGCGTCGTCAATGCTAACAAACCTAACAAATGAAATGCTACAAATATTAATATATATATATATATATATATATATGTACATGTATATGTATGTATATGTATATGTACATATATATATATACATATATATACATATATATATACATATATATATATATATATATATATATGTGTGTGTGTGTGTGTGTGTGTGTGTGTGTGTGTGTGTGTGTGTGTGTGTATACATATATATATATATATATAATAATATACACACACATACACACACACACACACACATACACACACACACACACACACACACACACACGCACACACACACACACACACGCACACACACACATATATATATACCCTACGAACACATAAATATAATGCCATTGAACAGCAGTATAGGAATGTATTACATGTAAAATGGGTTGAAGAGGCAGTGTTTGACAACAAAATACCAGATGACTCTGTTTAGCTCTGGATAGGAGTAGGTAATCGCTATGATACACTAGGTAAAAATCTTTTATAGACCTAGCAACATGTGCATTGTCCTGTCTTGTCACACCAGTTAGCAATGCCGTTGTTGAACGCATATTTTCTCATGCTACAATAGTTAAAACAAAATTAAGAAACAGACTGAGTACAAGAACCCTAGATGCCATTATTCGCATCAGAACCCATCTGCACTTCAAAGGTTTGTGTTGCAGGAATTTTGTGGTCACACCTGATATGCACCGCTTATTTTCATCTGCAAATATGTATGGAGATGAATATGATGTATGTGATGATGTGATTGACTATGATTGAAGACTGGTTATGTTTCCTTGGTTACCCAAGTCTGGTGCTATAATGCGGAATATAATTTTGACTTATCTTTTGTTGCTCATGAGAAGGATTACACTTTTTATATTGTTTGTGGAAAAAATGACCATGAAACTTGCATGCTGCAAAAAAACTACAATTTTAATTTTATTTCTGTTTCTCATTAAAAAGGATTATGAAACAAATGATCATACTTTTGACTTACTTTTTATACTGTTTATGAAAAATAAAGAACCATTAATTCATTGTATGCATATGATCTTTTACTTGGCACCACTGAGCTATATGAACATCTAAATTCGTACGCAATATAATCATAGGGGGTCCAATATGGCGGCCACTGCATCACCCGTTGCCCAGGCTGAGGACTTACGAACTACGTAGCGCTTGTATACACAAATCGCCAATCCAGTAAACCACTATAGCTCAGTGCTCAGTACACATCGTATAGTATTTGGTGAATTGATAAGTGGAATAATTAAATGTTTGTCCTTTTTACTGCATATTTTTTGCCTTTTTCAGTAGTGCATTTGGCCTTTTTGGCTATTTTTTTTTTTTTTTTTTTTTTTTTTTTTTTTTTGCCTTTGGCCTTTTTCTGCTTCAGTAATCTGGCAACCCTAGTCGTTGGCCCTTATGAAAGAATGCCCAGTATTGGTGTTCCCTAAACGCCTGCTGGCGTTGTATATTTGAGACTTGGACAACCACTGCATGAGTGAAGGCAATTGCGCAATTTCCCAATCAAAAGGAAAATATTCTAATAAACATTAAAAAATAAAGAACACCCTCTCCCTTCCCCCCCCCCCTCCAAAAAAAAAATCAGGCCATAATCTTTTAAGGTTCTGAAATCTTAGACCCAGGGGCAGGGCGCGCATGCATATTCATTTGATTGACCTGGGATGGGGCAGCACACTTCATCACTATGGCATCCCGTGGATGTCGAGTTCCTAGAACATTTCTTGTAAACGTTGTTGTTGATGATGAACTTCAGGTAGCGGCTTGTGCAAGGATCTGTCAGTGATAGATGTGATTGGTTAATACAAAGGTTTACAGAAGAGGGAAAGGGAGTAGTGATGAATTATTTATGTGAATGATAGAGAACCTACGTACATTTGTGTATACACACACACATGGAGAGGAGCTCAGCAAACACAGGGACATACCACGGAAAGACATAATTCCTAAATATTTAACCCATTCAACTCCGATGACAAGATGTCTTGTCATTTGGTCAAATAAAACAAAAAATCATAAAACACCAAAATGTTTGATCAAACACCAGAAAAATATGACGTTAGTCCTCGCTTCGCTCGCAGCGAAGCGAGGACTGACGTCATATTTTTCTGGTGTTTGATCAAACATTTTGGTGTTTTATGATTTTTTGTTTTATTTGACCAAATGACAAGACATCTTGTCATCGGAGTTGAATGGGTTAAGCAAATTGTGATGTAAAATATATGCAATTATGTTCTCCAGAAAGGAACTTGTCGATTAGTTTCTCCTGAAAATCTGGAGAAGTCTGCAACACAGCTCTTACTCTCCGAGGGAGCAAGAAATAGTAAACAGAAAACGCGTTTTATAATGCTATATTACGTTGTTTAGATACTTCAAATTTATTCATGTGTTTATCTATTTATTCATCTACTTACCAACTTATTTGTTTATCTGCTCATCATTTATTTATCATTATTTTATTTATTCATTTATCTATTTATTTGTTATGGGACTCCCTGGAATGTTCTTTTGTTTGTTGAGCGCCAAACCCTCCCCTTCCCCCTCCCCCTCCCCCACTTGCTGAGCTTTGAAGATACTTACGTCATCCCACTGGTGATAACAACAATAATAATGATAGTGACAATGATAATATAAACAACAACAACAACAATAATAATAATAATAATAATAACAATAACAACAACAACAACAACAACAATAATAATAATGATAATAATAATAATGTATATAGCCCATTGTCAGGCTGTAAGCACACGCGTTGGAGGCAACAACCCCCCTCTATGTGTAGAATACACACCCAACCATATCGCAAAGAAAACTAACACAGCTGCATGCACAAACAACTACATAAAAATTTTCTTCTACTGAAATTATTTTCATTTCTAACTTTCCTACTACATCTTCTCATTTCAGTTTACCTACCACTAAAATTATTTTCAATTTCTCTATCTTTCCCTAACATTAAGCCTCCTACTCGTTTTCTAACTTTGTTGGATGAGGATAAGAAGAATAAACATTCCTACGTAACGTAACCTAACGGTTACACACATCAATCCCAGTCTCCACGACACCCGGTGGCAGAGGCCCTCTTTTATACACTACTATCTTTTCATTTTCTTACAGACATTCTTCCCCTCCCACAAAAACCGATTCCGCGCAAGCGCGTGGTCATACCTAGCTAGTCCCCTCCATTTGGTCTCAGTGCCATGGCAGGGTTCGAAACACTTGGATTGTAGTAACGTTTGTGACTTTTAGTCTGCTTCCTACACATAGTTTCTGAACTCCAGCTCCTTTGGAGTATGATTATGTATGTATGTATTCATGTATGCATGTATGTATGTATGTATGTATGTATGTATGTATGTATGTATGTATGTATCTATGTATGTTGTATGTATGTATGCAAGTATGTATGTTTATATGTATGCATGCATGTATGTATGTATGTATATATGTATGTATGTATATATGTATGTATATATGCGTATATATGTGTATGTGTACATGCATGTGTATATGTACAGTATATGTATGTGTATATGTACAAAATATGTATGTATATGTATATATTGATGTGTATGTATGTATGTACGTATGTATGTATATATTTATGTAGGTATGCATGCATGTACGTATGTTTGTCTACATGTACAGCATAGAATACAACTGCCTGTGTTTTGTATGTACAGTAAGAATAAAAAGCGACCTAAGGATGTATTTGTTCTTGATTTAATATCAAATATCATAATTTAATGGTCCCAACTGTTATATGATACCAAACACTAAAGATTACCGAAGACTGAGAACAGTTGGCTGATGTAGGGTTTGCGTATGCATGCGGTTGTGCTGTATTTCTGTTTCAGGCCTCAACGGGACAAATTCAATAAACACCTGTAAAAGGGGAAAATGGGAACAAATGGGATGTAAGTGTGTGTATGTGTGCAAGTGTGTCTACGTGTGTATGTTTATTTGTATATGTA
Organism: Oratosquilla oratoria; assembly: GCF_046742065.1. Classification (NCBI taxonomy): domain Eukaryota; kingdom Metazoa; phylum Arthropoda; class Malacostraca; order Stomatopoda; family Squillidae; genus Oratosquilla; species Oratosquilla oratoria. The sequence continues at coordinate 16,147,176 of NC_134788.1, read as the reverse complement.
TTTTTGTATGCGTGTTTGTGCATGTGTAACAGAAAGCGTGCAATGTTTTCTTTAAACGTGTTAGCCCTATAGAGTTGGTTGGCGATATTAAGGTCTAATAACTATAATGAATTACCAAGATGGTATAACAACTCTAGACATTATCATTGATACCATGCTATTTATGGCAATTCCATGGAATTGTATTAGTGAAGGTCTTAGAGAAGAGTAGATGTTGATTGGGGTGATTGAACAACAGGACAGCAAAGACGCCCCACCAGCGAATCAAGCGAAGATGTCCATATCTGGTCATGCGCCACCAGAACTTGATTTATATTCTCATACGACCCTTATCAAGAGCAAGTTACGGAAAATAAATCGTGATCCCTACCCATCTATGAATATGTTTTCATATGCACTTATACACTTTTGTGTATGAGGTGGAGTATTGTGCGAAATTATACTCACGAACGGCTCTTTCACAGCAGTATAGATCTGTGCCGGGAGATCTGCACCAGTATTCACACCGATTTTTCTGGTGGCATCTCGAAGACGCTGACTGGAATAGGCAGCAGGCCAACACGAAGGCCACAACCAGAAGAACACATTTCTGAACCATACTTTCTCTATTAGAAAGAGATAACTCCTCCTAGTTATGAGTCAAATATATTGTGTCTGCTCGCAACCAAGGACGGGACAAGCGGAGGGCCCAAAAGACATCAGCTCAACAACAAAATTTATCTAAATGATCCAGATCTGACTTGGCTGAAGTATGGAAGGATATGTGGATGAAAAATTTGACCCCACAGTCACCTCTATTGGCACCAGCGACAAAAACCTTAGCATCACCACTCATCTTCACCGGAGCACTGTCGTCGTCGATCATCCTAAGCTAAGTAAGCTAAATTATCAACTGCCACATTAAAATCTCCGTCAGAAGCAGACTATCCAGAACATTTGAAATGGGGTGGGGAAAAAAATTAGTCAAAACATTTTTTTCTTTCTATTCGCGGAGTTGCTAGTCTGAGTTGCTATATAGTCTGAGTTCTTGTTACGGGATTGGTAAAAAAAATTGTGAATGTTCTGTTGTCTGAAGGGCTTTATCTCCTGAATTTGATAAAGCATTTGGTTCGCTTAACCCATTCAACTCCGATGACAAGATGTCTTGTCATTTGGTCAAATAAAACAAAAAATCATAAAACACCAAAATGTTTGATCAAACACCAGAAAAATATGACGTCCGTCCTCGCTTCGCTCGCAGCGAAGCGAGGACTGACGTCATATTTTTCTGGTGTTTGATCAAACATTTTGGTGTTTTATGATTTTTTGTTTTATTTGACCAAATGACAAGACATCTTGTCATCGGAGTTGAATGGGTTAAGTTAGGAAGAGTATTCCAAAATATTGACTTAGATTTTCAATCCGCTATACCAACGCTGTACTAATGGAGTGTTTTTTATCTATTAGATTTTTTTCACCATCTTGTGTGAAGATTAAACTTCGATACTTTTTTTAGGTTTTATTCAACTAACAAAACATAAGCCCTTTCTGAAATAAAGAACAGTAATCTTCAATTACAACTAAAGAAGCAAATGTATCTTTACAAAATCAGGTGAATATTGATTCTAAAGACTATATTAAGAATATACTCATCTAACGATTATATTAAGTTGTTTACGATTCACCATACACCATGAGGGAGATGTCATTGTATTAATCTACCAAAATTATTTTCTGAGCCACCAAAAGGCTACTGGTGACTACGACTTGCCCTAACTGTTCAAACAAATAGGTCAAAGGTAATGATTTATCAATACACACACACACACACACACACACACACACACACACACACACACACACACACACACACACATATATATATATATATATATATATATATATATATATATATATACACACAAATATATATATCTTGGGATCATTTTTCCCACTGGCTCTGACTGGGTCACTATATTAGCCAGAGTTCAAGTGTCACATGGGCTCCAGCGAATATCACTTGGAGACTACTCAAGACAGAGGTGCGGGCACTAGAGGCGGAAAGGAAAAAATCCATCCAGACCCTCAAATTTGGTTGGGTCCCACCCACACGGAGCTCTGTGCATTAGTCTCCCTCTGCGGTAATACTGGGGCAAATCGGCCAAGCTGGCGAATCGGCCAAGCTGACGATTTCGGCAAGAAAATCTTCTGCAGTAAGATTGGGGGCAAATCGGCCAAGCTGACGATTTCGGCAAAAAAATATCTGGGTGAGATTTTCAGGTAATTTTGGCCATCAGCTTCGATTAGGGCACTATTTCACCCAGACATTGAGGTCCAAAGGTGGGGATCCTAGACTCTATCGTTCTGAGGCAAGATTGGGTCAAATCGGCCCACCTGACGTTTTTGGTCAAAAATCCATGTGAGATTTTGGGGTCATTTTGGCCACTGGCTCTGATTGGGCCACTGACTCTGATTGGGCCACTATCTCATCCAGCGGATATCACTTCCCTCTCCTTCTGGGGCAAGGTCGGGCCAAATCGCCTGACCTGTCGATTGGTCAAAGATCCAAAGATTGTCCGGATTTTGGATTGCAAGTCCAGATTTTGGATCGCAAGTCCGTATTTTGGGTTCCAAGTCCGGATTTTGGATTGCAAGTCCGGATTTTGGATTGCAAGTCCGCATTTTGGATTGTAAGTCCGTATTTTGGGCTCCAAGTCCGGATTTTGGATTGCAAGTCCGCATTTTGGATTGCAAGTCCGGATTTTGGATAGCAAGTCCGGATTGTGGATTGCAAGTTCGTATTGTGGGTTCCAAGTCCGGATTTTGGATTGCAAGTCTGGATTTTGAATTGTAAGTTCAAGTTCAATAGAGGAGGATACTCAAAATAAAATGGCGCCTCTATTATCTAAGAACATAAAAATTAGGATTGTCCAGGTTTATCCAATCCAAGATTGTACAAAATTGGCCAAGCAGGCTGAGGGACATAAGAGTTTATATTCATAAAACTAATACATTTGTATATGAAAATTATCGATTTCAATCCAAGGCCGCAAATTAAATTTTAATGAAATTAGTATTGAAGTATAAATAACACTTAATCAAAATTACATTTTATTTAGAAAAATAACATATGATTTAATTCTGTGAGTGATCATTTCACCTGACGTCAAACCAAATGGACGCGGTGTTCTACGTATCTTAAAATCATCTAACATCCCTTAAACATCCTTTAAAAAAATTATCCTTAAGGGGATCGTCCATTAGAAAATTGAACTTTTTTAGTTTGGGATGAAAGTGGCTGAGATTTTTTTCCTAGTAACTGTCTTGTCTCAGAGAAGGTACCACCGAGTTTTCAAGTCATTTATGCTTATACTTTTTTTTTTTTTTCGAGGGGTAATTTTTGAAAATTTTGAAATTGATTCAGAGGATAGACCTTTGACTGGATATTGATTATTTTTTGTCTTTATAATGGGCTAGGATAGATGAAGAAACGGAGGCAGAATTATGATGTTCTGATCAGTCTGTTATGAGAAAAAAAAAAGTTGATGAAAAAAAAATGTATATATGAAAAAATCCGACTAATCCTTGACAGGACATAAATCTGCATCCAAATGTTCTCCCAATTATGCTGAATCCGAAAAGGATTTGCAGTTAAAAATCAGTGAAGGCGTTTTGGATATGAATCAAGTTAAATGTGCAAAAATCAAGTTTTTCAGGAATGAGCGTCAAAGTTTTTTTGTTCATGGTTACTGGTCCCCTTTCATCATTAAGGATGTTATGGTGTTGAAAGGGTATCATAGGCACAGCCTTACTCTTTGTTGCCAGCTTTTGATTAATTACCGGTTTATATGATGAATCCAGGGTTATATTGCACTTTTCCTTTTCTTGGCGCGATGCATCTTTGGCGACAGACGATCTTTATCTGCCATCCTAAGCTGTTTTATGGCATCACTGGTTGTTGTCCCTCTTGCTGATGGCATATATGCAAGTTTATAACCAAAGATGTGGTTCAGAACTGCAACTTGATGCAAACTTCCTCTTTGAACTCAAAGCCCAGATCTTTGCATGGAAGCTTTCATTTTGGTTTTGTGTCCTTCCCCTGAGGCATTTCTCTAAAAACTCTGTAGAGGTGAGGTCTTGATATATTGCCAGGATGGATTTCCGCTTCTCAGTGGGAATCTTCGCCAGGAACGGCTTCTTGACTCTGTGAGACTCGGGTTCCTCTTGCCTGGCTAGTGCTCTCTGGAAAAAAAAAACACCACGAGTCTTCTCCCTTAGGACAGTAAGAATGCAATGGCTTCTCATCTGTGCTGACAGAATGCAGGTAGGAGGCCATAATAGCTTTACGCATTGTCTGAACGTCAGTATTCACACAATCACGTATTGCCTTCCCATAATACTGTCACAGCATCTGTCACAGCATCTGTCAACATATTAGCTCGTATGCTATTATTTATCATACAAAAGCATAAATATTGTGCAAAATACACAGCTTCTTTTGTTAGCAAATATATGTAACAACAGAAAACGTAATATGCAGTACGCAGCACACACGACCCAGCCACGAGATAGCTTATGAGCAACACTTTTAGAGGAAATATTTTCAGAATTTTGTATTCTTTTTTATTTTTTCATGATTTTCTGATGGACCCCTTAAAGGTTAAAGGCATGTTTATCGTAGATATACATATATCTATTTCCAAAAATAATGTCTCGCTGCGTAAGTCAGAGAAAGTGTGAAGAGAACAGACTTGGACACAAACTCTCCTACTGGGATTCGAACCCTCGCCAGAGCGACTTGCTTCGAAGAAGACGAGGATCGTACCGTCACGCCACCACGACCCTTCAAAATTTAGAGTATTAGTTTACGGACTAATCATTCTGCCAAGGGCACTCGGGTGGAACGTGTTATGTATTGTATTTCATAAAATCCTTTATGCAAGCTAGTCTTCCGAAAGTGTTTGTGTCATTTTGGTTAGTATAACCACGTAGTAAGCATTGTAACTATCAATCGTTCGAAGAAGTTAGATAAACATATAGATGGGGATGATAGGTGGTAACGGACATGGAACTACCTAGTGTAGGCCTTATGGTCTCTTGAAGTCTCCTTCATTCTTATGTTCTTAACTGATAGAGTCTCTCCCTCTACTTGCAACCCAAAATCCGGACTTGAAACCCCAAATCCGGACTTGAAGCCCAAAATCCGGACTTGAAACCCCAAATCCGGACTTGAAGCCCAAAATCCGAACTTTCAATCCAAAATCCTGTCATGCAATCCAAATATCGGATTTAGAATCCTAATCCTAAGCTTGGAATTCAAAATCTGGAATTGTAATATAAAATCCAGGATTGGAATCTGAAATGATATCGAAAATCTTGCCTTTCAATCCAAAATTCATAGCCTAAGTTCACAAACCCATGTTAGGATATTTAATTCTAAAACTGGGATTCTTCTAAGGTCAGAATTAGAATCTTGAATTCAATTTTGGAATCCTAAGTAATTTACAAAGTTACATTGCTAGTAAACAATTAGAATTCTAGATACCAGGTTATGGTAAAAGCTTTTAGAAAATTTAATCTAGGTTTTGTCTCGTTCAGGACTGTAAATCGTACGTTGCCACCATGAATTCACATTAGACTCAAAAACACCAGTTTGATTCTAGATTTAGGTCCATATGCTTAGGCAGGAAGGCACGTGCACACACACACACACACACACGACTTGGTGGCGCGGCTGATAGAGTACTGGACTTCCAGTACGATGGTGCCGGCAGTACTTGGTTCGAATCCTGCCCAGGGCTGAAATTATTTCGATATCGCTGCGCTTCGGGTCGTTATTCCGACTCTCGTGGGCGGGGAGTTGGGTGTGTGTGTGTGTAAGGTCATAGCATTACCCATAGATCGGTCATACGAGCTCTGAGCTCTCTTCCGGGAGGGAAATAGCTGTCGATCACGAGTCCAACACGTGATCCAATGACCAAGGTGAATACATACACACACACACACACACACACATACACACTGCGTTAGCTGTTATGGACCTTGTGTGTAAAGAAAATTAGACTGATTTTCTTATGTGGTTTGCGGTTCTATATTCTTATTTGATTATACACTATCATGTGCTGAGCTGAACACTGAAGCGGGAATTATATCACTAGTCTAGAGCTAGAATACTGGAATACAATATGTGGAAATGTTTTAGGTCGACTTACCTACGAGTTTGGAATCTGGTGTTAGTGACGACACTTGGGTTATATATCCAGGGCGAAGGAAAGTTGCCAATTATGTTATTTCGATTTAATTCTTGGAAGTAATACTTTAATTACAGTGGATATGCTAGGGTGAATATTAATTCAGTCGTCAATGCACACACACACACACACACACACACACACAAATACATACATACAGACACACACGCGCGCACACGCACATACGCGCGCACACACCCGGTGGTGAATTGGTACACGCCCGGTGGCGGATTGGTAAGGCACTGGCCTCACAAGCCGGAGAACCGGGGTTCGATTCCCTGGCCGGGCGGAGACAAGTTGGGTTTGTCTCCTTCCACGTGTAGCCCCTGTTCACCTAGCAGCGAGTAGGTACGGGACGTTAGTCAAGGAGTTGTGACCTTGCATTCCCGGTGTGTGGGGTGTAATTGGTCTCAGACCTACCCAGAGATCTGCTAATAATGAGCTCTGAGCTCACTGCCGTAGGGTGGTGTCTGGCTGTCTCGAAAAGAGGCTGCAGCAGATCCGAGGTGAATACACACATTCACGCACACACTTAATGCAGCGTCAGTGGGAAATCCCCACACTTGAGGTAAAAAAAAAAGTCTATAAAAAGGAAGATGTACCTTTCAATGCTTGAGTGGCTTTTCCTCCTAAAAAATAAAATCTGAATATTTTCAAATGGAGTGAACTCTGCATATAAGGAAAAACAATACAGCAGGGAAATTAGCATGAAGCCTTATCTAAAAAATTGGTAGTTAGGAGATTTTGTTTTAGTTAACCCATTAAACTCCGATGACAAGATGTCTTGTCATTTGGTCAAATAAAACAAAAAATCATAAAACACCAAAATGTTTGATCAAACACCAGAAAAATATGACGTCAATCCTCGCTTCGCTGCGAGCGAAGCGAGGACTGACGTCATATTTTTCTGGTGTTTGATCAAACATTTTGGTGTTTTATGATTTTTTGTTTTATTTGACCAAATGACAAGACATCTTGTCATCGGAGTTTAATGGGTTAAAGTAAGGCGATTTGATTCAGTTGTATGTAAATAGGAGTGGCCCTAGGACGGAGCCTTGAGGAACTTCACTTATCACATTTATCGAGTTACCCGCTGCTGACTGTTTCCAGTGGGTAACATATATCCGTATTTGAGGCCTACCTAGGGTTAAAAACTTTACCATCTCTGCACTGCGAGATCTGGCACACCAACTCTGGTGGGCAAGGAATTTTGTGTGTGTATGTGTGTGTCCATGTGTGTGTGTTTGTGTTTAAAGTCTCAGCATTAACCATACATTGAGTTCTTAGCTCTTTTCTGTCGATCACGAATCCTACACATGGCCCAAAACCGTGGAAAATCGTAAAAAAAAAAAGGCTAAAGAATCTTAAGCTTAGAGATTAATAATACAACCATACACTACGTTTAGTCATATATGAATTTCAAGAGTAGAGCAAACAGTTCACTCTGTCTCGCTGTCGACATGACGTCATTGATCTCGCTGTCGACATGACGTCATTGACTTCCAAGAACAAGGCACATGAGGCTCAGGTATGCACCAGGAAAGTAAGACAATCCTGAACGAGATCATTGTTTCTTTTAGTGTTAAGTTATTGGTTGTGATAATAATCTTCTTGTATATTTCATTTTAGACCGAAAGTTTGTTGTTGTTTTTCTGACTAGGTGTTTCAAAATATTTAATCAGGTTTCACACGCACGCACACACCGTCACTACGGCGGTCCGGGTTCGAATCCCGCCCAGGGCTGAAATAATGTCAGTATTGCTACGCTGCAAATCGTTATTCCAGCTCTCATGGGCGGGGAGTTGGGTGTGTGTGTGCGTGTAAAGATCACAGCATTACCCATAGATCGGTCATATATGAGCTCTGAGCTCTCTTGCGGGATGGGAATAGCTGTCGAGCACGAGTTCAACACGTGATCCAAGACCATGGTGAATCACACACATGTGCTCGCTTACCTTATGTATGTGTTAGTGATTTAATTAATTTTATGGTAGTTTTTATCCCATAAGCACACTTTTACCGATCGGCGAATTTATATAATGTCTAGCAAATATCCAATGTTTACCTCGTTGTACTTACCTAACTGCAATATATTGTGCAATATAGGAGTTGTACTCGTGGAATCCCCGTCCCTGTCTCCAGTAATCAAGTTTCTTGTAATCTAAACTGTCGGCAGTTGTTTTTTTCCCGATCACAGAGTAACTTTTATTTTACCATTTTCCTTTTCATACAAGAATTTTTTTTTTTTAATAAAATGATTCACTGTTTTCTCTCTCTGTGTTCGCTGTGTCTCTATTTTACCTTTTTTGTGTCGTTTATACTGTATGATGTTTTGAATCTTTCGATGTAAATCTCCTGGAACAATTTGTATTTTGCATTCAAATCCCTATCTATGCGCATGTGCTTGAAGATCGCTTTTCCCTGTTGTTTTAATCCGCTTTGTTCTGTGTTCGAATCCTGCAATCTTCTCCGATGACCAACGGTGACTGTTACCTGCTACATCAGTCCAAGCTTACAGGGCAAATATGACGGCTTCGGCCGTAGCTATGCGTATTATATGTCTCCCTTGTTTGGTACAACTTCTTCCTTCTTTACCTCTTTCTGTCACTAAAAGTATATACAATATTTTCTTTGGTGTTTTAAGTCTCCGATATCTCTGAGCAAGGATTCGCTATTTCCCCCTCCTGTTTTTTGTTTTGTTTTTTGTTTTTGTTTTTATCTTATTGCTGTGGGTGTAGTGTGTTCTGCTACATTGCTTCCAACCCAGGGCAATGTGCAAGATGTTATTATTATAATTATTTACCCATTTATTTAGCAATGTACATACCAAGAGCTTTTGCCCCTTACAGTATAAGGGAGGCAGCCAAAATCCAAGGCAGCCATTCCACTCCCCTCCACCACCATCTTTCCACTTTGATCTTAGCTCCTCATGGATGACAACGGGGGGTCATCCCTGCATCTCGCCCCCCACTGTCCTCCCTGGGTCAGAAGCAATGTAGCAAGGCACAGTACATCCACAGCAAGGCCACTTCATTTAATCGGCGACCCCCCTCTCTCCGTCCCTTCGTGGGAGAAATCCATGGTGGCTGCGTCAAAATATCATTCACACATAAATAAAGACCCCCATCCCCTCTCTTTCTTGCATGATGATAGTATCATCTATACCACTGTTTCCCCCCAGCCATAGGGTCGCCAAAACATCATGTATGATAATTTTTTTGTTGCTTCCAAATTCATATTGCTATGATAAAATTCAATGATGATTAACTTTGTCTTTTATAACCTTACATTACCTTTCTTACACATGTATTGATTATATTTGTCCCCTACTTTTTATGGTCAACGGCTAGTCATATATATTAACATGTATACAAATAGATCATTGGGGTCGCCTGGAAAAAAAGAAATTAGGAAACACTGATCTATCATACAATCATTCTCCACTCATCCCCATCTCCTTCCTTCCTTGCTCTCTTCTTCTTGTATTTCTTAACCCATTCAACTCCGATGACAAGATGTCTTGTCATTTGGTCAAATAAAACAAAAAATCATAATAAAACAACAAAATGTTTGATGATCAAACAGCACCAGAAAAATATGACGTCATCAGTCCTCCTCGAGGAGGACTGATGACGTCATATTTTTCTGGTGCTGTTTGATCATCAAACATTTTGTTGTTTTATTATGATTTTTTGTTTTATTTGACCAAATGACAAGACATCTTGTCATCGGAGTTGAATGGGTTAAACAGACTAGTCACATCTGAAGTGAGGACATAAAAGGCACAACAATTTCAAATACAAAATATATTTGAATAAGACTGAGTACATCCACTGGCACAAAGAAAATGTTGTTTTGCTTGTGTAGCCACATAGAAAATGTTTTATCCTGTGAAATTGCAAACTAACAACACATATACATGTACTAACAAGAAAGGGAGAGAGAGAGAAAAGATAGAGAGAGAGAGAGAGAGAGAGAGAGAGAGAGAGAGAGAGAGAGAGAGAGAGAGAGAGAGAGAGAGAGAGAGAGAGGAAAGACAAACAATCTTGCAACTAGTTACTTTGGGATACTTTCTTTAACCTTATTTAAATCACACAAAGTATATGACAATTATATTTACTGAACTTAATAGAAAATAAATCCAAGGCTCGAAATTGTTAACACAGTCATTATAAACACAGAGACAGCCCCGAGTAATATATATATATATATTATATATATATATATATATACATATATATGTACATATATATATATACATGTATATATACATATGTATATATATGTAATATATATATGTAATATATATATTATATATATATATATATGCATATATATATATTATATATATATAAATGTATATATATATGTATATATATATATATATATACATATATATACATATATGTATCAAATAATCATCCCGGCTGTTACGTATAACTTGCTCCACGATATATATGTATATATACATATATATATACATATATATCTACATATATACATATATATCTACATATATATATATATATATATATGTGTGTGTGTGTGCGTGTGAGTGTGTGTGTGTGTGTGTGTGTGTGTGTGTGTGTGTGTGTGTGTGTGTGTGTGTGTGTGTGTGTGTGTGTGTACATATTCATGGCGGATCTAAATTTGCTAGATTTTTATTCCAAGGGCAGGAACCTTTTCTTAACTAAATAATAATATTGTATAATTATATCTTAAAGACAAAGTTCAGTGTCAGTAACATTCATGCAATGTCACGGAACAAAGATTGAACTTTTCGATGCGAAGGGAGGGAAGGAGGGTGAATCAATCTCAGACCTTCAGCGTCAGCACTATGGCGTACTTCACATATTTTGTTTTGGCAGATGACATTTGCACAGCCTCGGGCATTCTAATTTTCTTTTTAGATAACACTTTCGCTGCGTTCTACTTTCTTCGATCATCTTGTCTATCGTCAAGGGATTTTATTCACCTCGGTGAAACAACCGCTTCATTATCACAAACGTTATTTCTAAAAACGATTCTATTAACCCATTCAACTCCGATGACAAGATGTCTTGTCATTTGGTCAAATAAAACAAAAAATCATAAAACACCAAAATGTTTGATCAAACACCAGAAAAATATGACGTCAGTCCTCGCTTCGCTGCGAGCGAAGCGAGGACTAACGTCATATTTTTCTGGTGTTTGATCAAACATTTTGGTGTTTTATGATTTTTTGTTTTATTTGACCAAATGACAAGACATCTTGTCATCGGAGTTGAATGGGTTAAGTTTAAAGATTTGTTATACAGCGGTCCTTCGCTTGATAGTAGTCGCGACCTACCGAGACCCCGTCAACAGCACAACTATAATGAAATCGTCTCGGGACTGCCATTAGGCTACGTTATCTATACAGAGCGCCACAGCACGGAGGTTAGAGTTCTTTAGTCGGAATGAAATATGAATTAAATATTAGCAGAGCTGGGTGCGTTACCGCTGGACAAGTAGTGCGTTACCGAAAAAAAAAAAAATATATATATATATATGTATACATATATATATACATATATATATATACATATACCCATTGTATACATACACGAACACACACACACACACACTCACACACACACACACACACACACACACACACATATATATATACATATATATATATATATATATATATATATATGTATACATATACCCATTGTATACATACACACACACACACACACACACTCACACACACACACACACACACACACACACACACACACACACACACACACACACACACACACACACACACACACACATATATACATATATATATATATATATATATATATATATAAATATGTATATATATTTGTATACACACACACACACACTCACACACACACACACACACACACACACACACACATATTTATGTATATATATATATAATGCGTGTGTGTGTGTGTGTGTGTGTGTGTGTGTGTGTGTGTGTGTGTGTGTGTGTGTGTGTGTGTGTGTGTGTGTGTGTGTGTGTGTGCATATGTATATACTACACACTGACGGAAATGCACACCAGATTTTTCGGTAACGCACTACCTGTCCGGCGGTAACGCGCCCAGCTCTGAATATTAGCTACAGAAAATTTACACATTGCACTAAAATAGTTAATGAAGAATTTAACACTTTGATTGCAAAATGAAAAAGGTAGAACTCGTGCAAATCGGATGTGTTTCAGTCTTTTCAAAGGTACGGATTGTCGGATAGCTTTCCCGCGATTCTTGCACCCATAACGGTATTTACCTGAATGAACACTTGATTTTTTTTAAAGGTCCAAGTTCATTGAATCGCCGCCCGCACTGCTTGCACTTGTACGGCTTCTCACCTGTATGAACTCGTGTGTGGCTTTTTAAAGGTCCAAGTCGAGCAAATCGCCGCCCGCACTGCTTGCACTCGTACGGCTTCTCACCTGTATGAACTCGTGTGTGTCTTTTTAAATGTCCAAGTTCAGTGAATCGCCGCCCGCACTGCTTGCACTCGTACGGCTTCTCACCTGTATGAACTCGTGTGTGTCTTTTTAAAGATCCAAGTTCAGTGAATCGCCGCCCGCACTGCTTGCACTCGTACGGCTTCTCACCTGTATGAACTCGTGTGTGGCTTTTTAAAGGTCCAAGTCGAGCGAATCGCCGCTCGCACTGCTTGCACTCGTACGGCTTCTCACCTGTATGAAGTCGTATGTGTCTTTTTAAATGTCCAAGTTCAGTGAATCGCCGCCCGCACTGCTTACACTCGTACGGCTTCTCACCCGTATGAACTCGTGCGTGGCTTTTTAAATCACCAATTTCCGAAAATTGCTGTTCACATACGAACTCAGGTGCGTGGATTCGTGCGTGTGCTTTTAAACTTTCGGGGTTCGTGCATTGATATCCACATTCCGTACACTTACATAGGATCTCGCTTGCATGTGTCAGCGTTTGATTGTTTAAATTATCGATTTCCGAAACTCGTTGGTCATCCTTTATATCCTCGCTGATACCAATGTCAACATTATAAATATTCGGAGTTTCCGTACATAAGTCATTTCCCTCTTTATTCATACAAATATCGCTATTTAATACATTTACACACTCCGTTGGCGTATATGAATCCACAACGCCACAATCACCTGCATTCTCCTTCCCTCTCCATCTTCTCTTACAAGAAAGGCGTGCAATATCAACGCAATCTTTGAGCTGGCAAGTCTTTGTGTTGCGGGCACGCAATGCTACCCCAGCATCCCTCTCCATAGAAGGACTTCCTTTATCCACGTTGTCATCCCTGTTACTGTAATTATCTGCAAACAAAAGAACACGAGGCTTATGCACTGTAATCTACTCGCATGGGTAATATCTGTTTGAAAATAACTATATTATCAATTATTGTCAAGCATGCCTTCTTCTGTTCATGCAATATCAAGCAACATTTCTCTAGCTGGCTGCCCAGGGTATCTGTCAATATGAAATGAAATGAAATCAAATGAAATGAAATCTTGTGACATTCCTGTATATATCTATATATATATATATATATATATATATATATATATATATATACGTATATATATACATATATATATATGTATATATATACACATATGTATATATACGTATATATATACATATATATATATATACGTATATATATACATATATATGTATATATATATATATGTATATATATATGTATATATACATATATATATACATATATATATGTATATATATGTATATATACATATGTATATACATATATATATATATATACATATAAGAGAGAGAGAGAGAGAGAGAGACTTACCTCATTTGAAGAACACCTGGAGCCAAATAAGCAAATAAACAATGAAATATTGAATAAAATTAAAATTGTCACTGCAGCAAGATTAACTGAGGTACCCAAAATAAGTCTTTTATCATGGCGTCCTATCCTAGAGGAGTTTCTCATACTCTGACCATTACTGCTTCCGAACAAAAATATGATATTCCATGTTCTCATAAATATTCGATTAATCTGCACACACACACACACATACACACACACCCACACCCACACCCACACCCACACACACACACACACACACACACACACACACACACACACACACACACACACACACACACACACACTGTCTCGACAGAGACTGCAGCAGATCCGAGGTGAATACACACACACACACACACACACACACACACACACACACACACACACACACACACACACACACTTAAAAGGATTGGCCGAGTCAAAATACATCTTCATATTACACAAACCCATTGAGCGCTATTTCAAAGAGACTGCTCTCGGGTCAAATGCAATGCAGCGAGACACAAGCAGCTGTATGGTTTCATGATATTGGTTCAAAACCAAGGTAAAGCTATACGAAGAGGAGAGATGGAAATATCGACCAAAACATGAGTTTAGAGAAATCCCTGGGAGCGGAAAGAAATAGTTGGAATTTTGATACAAAATATGGGAGGGATGCGTGAAGACGACTGAGATCATCGTACCTTCTGGATTCGAACGTTGGTCCGCGTCGTGAGGAACACGATCGAAACCAAGAAGCAATCCATCACACACTGGAAAGACTACATGAAGAAGGTAAGAAACTTTAAGACCAATCTAGAGAGGAATATATTGAAGGCAGTTAAGTAGTATATACTGTAGAGCAGCGTTTCTCAACCAGGGTTCCCCGGAACCCTATGGTTCCGCAAAAGATCCCTAAAGGTTCCGCGAGAACAAGTGAGATAAGCTAATGCACTTTTGATTTTTTGTTCAATTTCATATACGTAATATAATTAAACATGCACGACATATTCTTGGTTATTGTAATAATGTAATACAGACATCATACTATCTAATCTATTATTACAATGAAAATAAAATGAGAAATATATGGTATTTGCGCAGGGGTTCCTTGAGACATGTAGCAATTTATTTTAAAGAATACACAAGGGTAAAAAGGATGAGAAACGCTGATCTAGAGTATGAAAGTATGGCGAAAGAAATAAAGAATAATAATAAAATATACATATACATATATACATATATATATATATATATATATATATATATATATATATATATATATATATATATATATATATATATATATTGCCGTCATTTGCCAAATTTTCTGGGACGTTTGGGTTGGTTAGACTAGGTTAGATTAGATAAGGAAAGGTTAGATTAGGTTAGATTAGGTTAGGTTAAGTTAAGAATGGATTGGTTTAATACCGTATTGCCAAATATTCAGTGGAATTTACAAAATATCGCCATGGCGATGACCACGATATTGTTGTCCTATACGGCGATACTATCGTCCTAATTTAACTTTTATGGAATAGTTGTGGAGATAAAGAAGTATATAAGAATATATATATACATATACATATACATATACATATATATATATATATATATATATATATATATATATATATACATATATAAGAAGATATATATACATATATATATACAGTATATATATATATATATATATATATATATATATATATATAGAGAGAGAGAGAGAGAGAGAGAGAGAGAGAGAGAGAGAGAGAGAGAGAGGGGGGGGGGTAGTAGAGGAAAAAACAAATTGTACCCAGTTGAGGTCCTATGGACAGATAACGTGTTCTGTGTCTTGCGTAGAGGAGGTTACATTTAAGTGCTGAGGAAGACCGTGGAGAAGGTGGAAGGAGACGATAGTGTGTTTCCAGAAAAAAGAAGGTGGAAGCATAATATGTATTGCTGCATGACAGAAGTGGACGAGTGGTTAGATTTGGAACAGCGTTGATAAAGAGAACAGAGGCGCAATGAAGAATGACAAAACTATGAAAGAAATGGAAGTTAGGATTTAACAGAGAACTTTAACCCATTCAACTCCGATGACAAGATGTCTTGTCATTTGGTCAAATAAAACAAAAAATCATAAAACACCAAAATGTTTGATCAAACACCAGAAAAATATGACGTCAGTCCTCGCTTCGCTCGCAGCGAAGCGAGGACTGACGTCATATTTTTCTGGTGTTTGATCAAACATTTTGGTGTTTTATGATTTTTTGTTTTATTTGACCAAATGACAAGACATCTTGTCATCGGAGTTGAATGGGTTAACAGTGTTCAAGAAGAGGAGTCGATGATAATTTGATTTAGCGTCGCGACCCCACCCCCATTAGGAAGCCAGGACAGTGCCCCTCACAGAAGATTTTAAAAAGTGGAATTGAATTAACCACGCCAGTTAAACTCGCCAATAGCAAGGTTCGAACCACCATCACCTTGACCTCCGTCGCCAGCAGCGACGCACTAACCCGCTCGGATAGTTATGGAAAACGAATCACATTCTTAGTGAATCATGCAATGGTGATGGGGAATAGTGAAAAAATCTGTGAGCTTAATTTCTTTTTAAAAGATATGTGAGAGGACATATTGAGAATGAATGTCAATAATAAGTTAAGAAAAAAGTGAAAAAGGTCAAACTCAGATTGAGAGAGAACCTGTTTAAAAGAGGTATAATTGTTCTATTATTTGAGGAGGAGGAGTAATAAAACACGAAATGGAATAAAATGACAAATGCTATATGAAAGGATGCAAGAATACTAGAGAAAAATGAAAGGCGAGAAGAATCAATTAAGACCATGACAAACATGATTAGAAGTACAGTAGAAACCACGCCAATGCAAAGAATCAAAACGCAAGAACTTGGTAAAAACTGAGAGAATGAACTATTTGTCTGTCAGTGGTGTTAGGAGATTGGACATGACATCAAAGTGGAACAGATGTAAGGAGAAAGGGGTTGCGGACGAAACGAACGGTGAGTTAATAGGGGAAATGAAGAAGATACATATAAGAGAATAGTGAAGAAGACAAAGACAAGTAAAAAGTAGTAAGAGGAAATAAAGGAAGTGGTAGCATAGGAATTCTTCAAGGGAGAGTATATGTACAGAAAAGTGAAAGAATGGAAGCACATATTTTGATTCACAATATATGTCTTGATTACCTACTAAAGATTATTTGTTTCATGTAAAAAAAAAGGCTGTAAATGAAATGATCAATACACATATTCACACATGACTAATGTTCACATTTATGACCAAATATGCTGGATACACCCACAATAACATACTTTCTTGTAAACAAACACAAGTATATGTTGTATTATAAAGATGAATTGATAACTGTCTGCTACTCACCAGCTCTTGTTGTCAGAGAGTACCCACTCATCCAGTTGCTTTCATCCCTGTTTATTCCCAATTCTCGGGCATAGTCGTCTCCATACCAGACCATCAGCTCGGCGCCTCTGCAGCAGAATAACATTGACTCTGGGCATGAAAGACTACACCAGGGCCCCGACAAGGGGAGGGGGAGGAGGGGGGGTGTGGGGGCAATGCCCCGTGGTGGCACTTCTTTTTTTTTGGGGGGGCGGCAGTTTTGGTGAAAAGAAGGTAAAACAAATTCCCCCCTAATGTACTTTTCATGCATGATTTATTTATCATGAGTTGGGTGTATGAATTATGTGTGTATAAACGCTGTTTTGTGGATGAATGTGACATGTGAATCGTGCTGTAAGTGACCATCAGATGTGGAAGATGGTGATGATAGTGGTGGTGGTGGTGTTGGGGGGGGGACGCTTTTCGACTCTCCCCGGGGGGCACTTACCCATGTCGGGGCCCTGGACTACACTGTTGGGGATTTTAGTCAATGTTTCTAGTCACTATAGTTTGGAGTTCCCTGAATCAGACCAGCTTCCCTACACCATGGCCACTCTAATAAAGTTTGGGACTATATTTGACTATAGAGATCCCAATTAGGTCTCACGGAAAGGAAACCACTTTCTCTTTACCGTCAATATCTTCACCTCCACCTGGAAGTGCAGTCCCAAGGGGCTGACACTCGGTGTCCGTTCTAGACCCATGAAATCTTAATACCAACTTCAACTGCATTTTTATCAGCTTTTCTGCAAAACGAGAACTGATAATTGGCAACAGCCGTCCTCCTATTACAAGCTCATGACTAGAAAGTTTCCCACTGATGCAAGAACGTTGCCAGATGCTGTGGGGCTGTGGATTTCCAGTCAGTGAAATAAATATCATTATCACACCTACCTTACCTTTTACCAGGAAGAGAACATCTCAAGAATTGAAACAATCATGTCAGTTAACAAACAGGGAACGAATACCGCCGCAGATCGATTCAGGTATCCTGATTATGTTGAACAAGCAAAAAGGTTTTGGTTTAAGCAGTCTCTCTGATATAGAGAAGTCTCGCTAACCTGTTGATGTGGGTGACTGTCCGGTAGTAGATCTGTCCCTGGTATTGGAAGGCCACCAGGTTGGTTTCTCGAAGGTTCCGCGAGCAGTTGACGTAGCGCATCCAATTGCTCACCGAGGGGTCTTCGGCATCCACACAGGAAATACCGCTATGCCCTCGGATCTGCAAAGGAGACCTTGTGAATAATATGCACTGGAATGAGGCAGTTACGAACCAATCCTTTCTGACCACCTTTTCAACAATTTGGAAAAATAAAATAAAATAGAAAAAATGACAATACTTACAAATGAATAAAACAGAAATAAACAAAACAAAATAAAGAAATACAAATTGAATAATGTTGGGTGGCTACAACACGTTTTCCCTCGGCGCTACATACATAAGTAGGCACGCGAGCATTACGCAGTGAGTCAGTCGCTGCACGTCCTATGAGTAAGGACCCAACATGGCGCAGTGAGTTCTCAAGTACCTACGATTGCTCAAGATGCCCCCACCTCGCCGGTCCCCACGCTCGACGCCTTGGACCATCACCGAATAGCAGCAGACCATCACGACGCTACAGACCAACATGACGGCCCTTGGCGCCCACAGCAACACACCACCCACCCCTCGGCTACTCCTGAGAAATGTGACCTGGAAATGACGCCGGCAGCCTTTAGGACTTGGAGACGGTCAATGGAATGCTGGCTCCTTCTATGTAAATGGCCACAACAGGATGCGGTCCACCACATCAGGCTCCTCTGTACTCCATTATTACAGCGCGCGATAGACGCCAGGTTCACTCTCGCCGAGTGGGGCGCCCTAACACAACAGGAGTCGTTAGACGCCATAGGTAAGTTAGTGCTCCGCTCCTCGAACAAGGCGGTACAGTGGGTCGAGTTCTTCAATGTTTCCCAGGGGCAGGACGAGTGCGTCAGTGACTATTTCATAAGGGGCGCTCAGAAAGCTAACGACTGCGCGTTTCAGTGTCTCCAGTGCAATTGCAACCTCTCAGAGTACCTGCTCCTGAAAAAGCTTACGGTAGGACTGCGTGACACGGTGCTGAAACAGCAGGTGTACCAAGTGTGCGATTCCACAGACAGCGTTGACGCCCTTAGGGCCATGTGTTCCGCGTACGAGGCGGCTCGCCGGCACTCCATGGACGAGAGCTCATGGCAGGAACCCGGTCGTGCGGCTGGCACCGCACAGGTTATCGAAAACGAGAACTGCCCGCCTGACGTTGCGGCCACCACGGATGGCAAGGCGCAGCCCTCGCGTACCTGCTGGAACTGCGGTACCACACACGCCATGAACAAAGCTTCTTGCCCAGCCAGGGAAGCTTATTGTGTCGGATGCAAGAAACAGGGCCACTTCAAGAGGTGCTGCAGGAGCTCGAAGCGCCCCAACAACGCCACGTCTGCCACCGTCATCTCAGGCTCCATAACAATAGCAGGCACACAAGCAACCCGCCAACCCACCGTGGAGGTAACAGTGACCCATGGAGGGGGAGCCAGGCACCGCACCGCGGCTGTCGCAGACACCGGCGCCCGGGTATGCGTCGCCAGGGAGGCTCTACTGTCCAGGCTCCACATTAGACCCGCGTAGCTGCGGGGACAGGCGGCCCTGCGGGACGTGGCAGACCTGCCACTACAATGCCTCGGATCGTGCCGGTGCACCATATCCTTGGGCGGCCTTGCAGCAGAGCAAGACGTATACATCATACCCTCTGCTAAGTCGCTGTTCCTATCGCTCAGCGCGTGCCAGGAGCTGGGATTAGTGCCCGCCAGCTTCCCCCACCACCCCCGGCCGGCGGTGCGGGCGCTGACGGCAGAAAGTACAGCTCCTGAGTTCGGTCAGCCACCTGTGAAGCCTGAGACAATACCATTCCCGCCACACGAGGAGCACGCGAAACGGCTGGAGGAGTGGTTGCTACAACACCTCTCGGCCACAACCTTCAATACCACCAGGAATCCTCTACCGGTGATGGAGGGCGAACCCCACCACATCCACCTGGCACCCAACGCCATCCCCCACGCCTGCCACAGACCGGCGTCGGTGTCCAGGCACTGGGAGGACGAAGTGAAGGCCCAGCTAGAAGAAGACATCAGGCGGGGCGTCATCGAGCCCGTCCCGGCAGGGGAGCCCACAGAATGGTGCGCCCGCATGGTGGTGGTGCCCAAGAAGTCTGGCCAACCTCGGCGCACTGTGGACTATCAGCGCCTCAACGCCGCGTGCCGAAGGGAAACGCACCACACCCCCGCTCCCTTTGACATGGTTTCTGGAGTCCCCAAGCACTCCTTCAAGACAGTAGCAGACGCCTATTGGGGGTACCACCAGGTTGAACTGGATAAGGAGAGCCGCAGTCTCACCACTTTCATCAACCCATGGGGAAGGTTCAGGTACTGCCGTACTCCCATGGGCCACTGCTCCGCCGGCGACGCATACACCAAGCGTTTCGACGACGCCATTCAGGGCATTACGAGGAAGTACAAGTGTGTCGACGATACCCTCCTCTACGACAACAGCATCGAGGAGGCTTTCTGGCACACTTACGAGTTCCTGTCAACATGTGCAGCCAAGGGGATTACGCTGAAACCGGAGAAATTTCAGTTCGCTCGGAGGGAAGTCGATTTCGTGGGCTTCCGTCTAGGCTGGGAAGAATATAAACCCACGGATGAACGCCTCGCGGCCATCAAGAACTTCAGGATGCCAGACAATCCCTCCATCTCAGACATCAGGTCGTGGTACGGGTTCGTGAACCAGCTCGCCCCCTTCCTCACCACGGCCCCAATCATGAACGACTTTAGGGAGCTCCTGAAAAAACCATGTGGCAGATCGGTATATTGTGACGAGAAACTACAAGAAAAGTTTTGTCGAGCCCAGGACACCATATGCCAGCTGGCCAAGGACGGCCTGGCATACTACGACAAGACACGCCCGACAATAGCCATCACGGACTGGAGCAGGGAAGGTATCGGATTCGTCATCCTGCAGCAGTACTGCCACTGCTCATCCGCTGTTGCCCCCTTCTGCTGCAAGGCGGGCTGGCGCCTGGCCCTGTGCGGCAGCCGCCACCTCACTGCTGCTGAAGCTGGCTACGCCGCAGTAGAGGGAGAAACTTTAGCCGTGGCGTGGTGCCTCCAGAAAGCCAGGCTGTTCTTGCTGGGATGCCCGAACCTCACAATTGTTACAGACCACCGCCCCCTCACCAAGCTAAAGGAGCGAACATTGCAGTACCGCTTCCAAGTCAAATACCTGCCCGGGAAGAGAAACGCCGCGGCGGACTTCCTATCCAGGTACCCGGCCCTCATAAGCCCCCCATCGGACGTTGATGCGGACCTGGACGAGGACCTCGCCGAAGCAATTGCAGCTGCTGTGATTGCCACAGCCGGATACGAGGGTCACATCCTGGATGAGTCAGCGGTGAGAAAGATCGCCGCCGACGACCCCGTGTACCAACTACTGCTGGCCAAAGTGCTAGCCGCGGACTGGCACCAACACAAATCACAAGAGGTGACCTGCTTGCGCCCGTTCTATGGCGTAGGAGACAGGCTGGCAGTTATCCAGGACCTGGTGACGTACACATTCGAACAGGGGTGTGTACGCCTCGTGATCCCAGAGCCCCTCCGCCCACAGGTGGCTGCGAACTTACACGCCGGGCACCAGGGGCTCGACTCGATGCTAAGGAGGGCAAGGCAATGCGTA
The DNA here is from genome assembly GCF_046742065.1 of Oratosquilla oratoria. Classification (NCBI taxonomy): domain Eukaryota; kingdom Metazoa; phylum Arthropoda; class Malacostraca; order Stomatopoda; family Squillidae; genus Oratosquilla; species Oratosquilla oratoria. The sequence goes on along the minus strand of NC_134788.1, from coordinate 16,124,974 downwards.
TACTGGCCCGGAATGGAGGGAGACCTGCACGTCATGCGAAACACACGCCCCCTCGCAGCCTGCGGAGACACTCGTCATTACACCGCCCCCGGAATACCCGTTCCAGTCTACAGTGGCAGACATGTTCCAGCACGAGGGAAACACTTACATGGCGTACGCCGACAGGCTCACTGGTTGGCTGGAGCTTACCCACTTCCCCTCCGGTGCCACATCGCAAAGAATCAAAACCCAATTGAGGCGTTACTTCACGCGATGGGGTGCCCCGGAACAACTGTCCACCGACGGAGGTACGAACCTGGCGAGCGAGGAAATGGCTCAATTCCTTAGGAACTGGGGCGTCACAGCACGCCTATCGTCAGCACAGTACCCCCAGTCGAACGGGCGAGGAGAGGCGGCAGTAAAATCAGCCAAGAGAATTATCAAAACCAACACGGGCGGCGGTGGAACATTGGACACCGATAAAGCCTCCCTCGCTTTGCTCCAGTACCTCAACACTCCACTGCGAACAATAAACAAGTCTCCCGCCCAACTTGCTGCCGGCAGACAGCTACACGACGGGGTGCCCACGGCCCGTTGGCACCTCAGGGTGGACAGGCACTGGGGCTGAACGCTTCGCCAGAGAGAGGTGCAGATGGGGGAGGCTGGTAACACCCAGACGGCCAACAGCACACCCAGACACCTTCAACCCCTGGACCCCGGTACCCGCGTGAGGGTTCAGAACCAGGCATCCGATGTGTGGGATCGCACGGGCCTGGTAGTGGAGGCGCTCCCTCACAGGCAATACACCATCAGGCTCGACGGGAGTGGCCGCATTAGCCTCAGGACCAGGAAACACCTTAGGCCTACTTCCGCGCGAGCACTACCAGAGGCACGGAACGAGGTGACCTTAACAACCGAGCCCCCATCAACTCCTCCCCCACCCCAGCAACGCCTGAGAAGACAAACGAAGCGCCCAGGGTGGCTAAATGACTACATCTAATGTAGCGTCCCCTAATGTAATGTGCGCCCATTGTAACGTATAACGGGCACTGTTCCGCTACACTCAGTTTATGACTGGAACCGTATTCTATTTTGTTTCCTTGTATACCTGGCCACTTTCATATCCTTATGCCCTGTGACCTGCTGTATGTAATATTCGTCAGCTCAATGTGTCCTTAAGCACACATTATCTTGGAGGGGGGATGTTGGGTGGGTACAACACGTTTTCCCTCGGCGCTACATAGATAAGTAGGCACGCGAGCATTACGCAGTGAGTCAGTCGCTGCACGTCCTATGAGTAAGGATCCAACAAATAATAATAGTGATATTTCAGTCATGATTAAGCGAAGTCTAGTAGTTGAATATGCCTAACATTTCACATAAAAAAATCCGGCAGTTTCCAGCAACTAAACAAAACAGTCATAAACTCTTTTTCTACATGAACATCTATCTGTGCGACCTCATTTGCTGACGAAACATTTCACTCATGTCCTAGCTTTCAGATTGTCATTTTTAGATTCCCTGCAATATAGCCTACCCGCCAGCCATATCCTGACTCGGTCCCTGGGGTCTGTGTTTCCTGCAAAAGGCGTCCTTCGTACGGCCCAAA
>NC_134788.1:16083386-16120886 GCF_046742065.1 Oratosquilla oratoria | reverse complement strand
ATATCTGTCTTACCACAAAGATCTGATCTACACAACCTCTACCTGTCCTAAATCCACACTGTTCCTCACCAATTACTCCTTCTGTTCCTCTCCTAATCCTCTCAATTAAGATCCTCCCATAAGCCTTCCCTACTACACTTAACAGGCTAATCCCTCTGAAACTACTACATTCACACTTGTCCCCTTTTCCCTTGTAAAGAGGAACTATACAGGCACTTCTCCAGTCCTCCTGTACTCTACCCTCTCTGCAGCAAACATTAAATAACCTCACCAACCAGTCCACCATCACTGAACCTCCCTTTTTCAGACATTCTGCATGATATCCATCCAGACCAGGTGCCTTACCTGCTTTCATCATCTTTACAACTGCCTTCACCTCATCCTTCCTTATTTCTACTCCATTCTCCTCACTCATCACTCTCATTTTCTTCGCATTTCCCACTGCAGCTATCTTTCCTTCCCTATCCTCCTTCACATTTAGCAACTCCCTAAAATATTCTGCCCATCTTCCCCTTACTGCCATCTCTTCCATTATCATCTCTCCATCTGTACCTTTTACCTTTTCTTCCCTACTTGATTCGCCTCCTCTTCCTCTCTTAATTTCTTTCCAAAACATCTTTTTATTACTTTCAAAATTTTCTGTCATACTCCTACCCCATTTCACATCTGCTCTCCTCTTTGCCTCCTTTACCTTTTGCTTTACTTCTCTTTTCTTTGTACGTCTCATATGACTCCCCCGTCCTCTTTTGTAACCAATCTGTGAATGCTCGCTTCTTCTCTTCTACAACCTTCTTTGTTTCCTCATCCCACCATTCACTACCCTTTCTTCTATTTCCTCCTGTCCTTCTTGTTCCACACACCATCCTTGCACACTTTAAGACTCCCTCCTTGAACCATCCCCATTCCTCCTCCACACCCATCTCTGCTTCATCCTTTACTCCCTCCCACTCCTCCTTCAGCTTCTTTTCGTACTCCTTCTCCTTTTCCTTTTCATTCAAGGAGTTCACTCTAAGAACCTCCCTACCTTTTGTCCCTTTCCTCTTTCTCCATCTATCCTCCACTCTCAGCTTACCCTCCACCAAAAAATGATCTGATATTCCCCCACCCTCTCCCCTTAGCACATGTACATCCTTAACTCTTCCTATCATAATCCTATTTACCACTACATAATCCATTAGCGCTCTGTCTACCACCCTTCCCTCCACCACCCTCTCCCATGTGTACTTATGCTTGACTTTCTTCCGAAACACTGTATTTGCTATCATCAACTCTCTTTCTAGACACATTTCCACCATCAACTCTCCACTACGATTCTTTCCTGGAACTCCACACTTCCCAACCACTCCATCGATTGGACCATTTCCTACCCTAGCATTAAGGTCTCCCAGTACTATTACATTGACATTTCTTCCTAAACCCTCTATGCACTCATTTAAATCTATCCAAAAGGCCTCCCTTTCTTCCACGCTCTTCTCACTGCCAGGCCCATATGCACTTACAAAGACCCACATCTCCTTTCCCAGTTTCACCTTCATCCACATTATCCTTGAGGAAACCTCCTTCCACTCCACTACCTGTTTACCTATCTCCTCACTTACTAGAATAGCCACCCCTTCCCTCCCTCGCCCTCTCTTCACTCCTGATAACCTCCCACTTACACTCACCCTTCCCTTTCAACTTAGTTTCACTCAAAGCCAACACATCCATCTTTCTTCTCACAAACATACTACCTATCTCTTCCCTTTTACTCTCATCTGTACCACATCCACGCACATTAAAAGACCCAAACCTTAGGGTGCTGGCCCGAGGCCCTCCAGCACCCCTTATGCCTTCACTTTTCTTTTTAGGATATGTGCCCCGTGGGGCTACAGGGAGAAGGATGCCTAGTCCCTCTCCCCGTCCCTTTCTTCTCGCCTCTTACGATCCAAGTGGGATACTTGGTGGCAGTATTCTTTTCCCCCACCACAGGGAATTCCCCCATCACAGAAAGAGAATACTCCGAGAAATGGTACAGGACAGCAACAAGGGGTTGGGGGACAGCATAACGGAGGGACAGTCGTAGTATCAAAATACATAGTAGATTTTTTAATTTTCGACTTCCCAGTAACGTAAAGCCTTAGTTTGGCTTTGGAAATTGGTATTCGCACTATGCTATGCTTTAAAGATTCAAAGAATTTAGTAAAGTTAAAAAATTATTGAACTCTAACCTGGCGATCGAATATAAGTGTCAGTGAATGAAACAGACATTCTCCTTCCCATTCTCTATCGCAATCATCGCAAACTGTCGGGAGAACAGGAGAAAAGTGATATTCAAATCTTCTTTATCAAAAGAAATACTCTTTAGAAAATTGCAAATTATAATGAATAAAACACTTATGAACCACAGTCTGTTATGAAAATATCTTTAAATGCAAATAAAAAGAAGGAAGAAAATCTTACATATGAAATCATCATCAGCTGGAAGTGGGATCTCTGCATACAATTTCCTGGTATAGCGTCTGAGTGAGTAACGTCTTGGCTTTACAGGACTGGAGGTCTTTTGACCTACTTCTAAGTCTCCGGTACTTTCGTCGTCGAAGATTCTCCATCCTTTGACAATGGCTTCAATTTTTTCAGGAACTTTGTCCTTGTTGTCCATCTCGAACCTAACTCTATGAGTTTTACGTCCTTCTTCTCTTCCATTGACGTCGTCCTCTTCGTTTCTACTTGAATATTCACCATCTTCTTTACTAGACAAATGTTCACTGTGGTTGTCCTTTCTAATCTGATGTTCATTATCATTATCTTGCTTGATCTCCTCCACAATGTCCTCCTCACAGCTGAGCAAATTCTTATCTTCGCTGTTAATCTCTGCGGAGTTTTGTGTACAGTGAATCGATTTTGTGGTGTCTTGTTCTTCAGGGGGAGGCATCTTATTGCACTCTTCTTTCTTAGGCACGTTCCCATTGTTTTCTTTCTCTCTGGTCAAGGCTACATCTTTATTCTCTTTTCTGGCTGTATGTATAGTGTATTCTTCGTGTACACCCAGGTTTTCTTTGTCCTCTTCCGGTCCAACTCCATTCTTCCTGACGCCTCCCTGACTATCCCTGACAGCACTTTTCTTTTCCAGAGCCTCCGTTCGTTTATCCCCTTCTTGATTATTCTGTTCACCTCCTTTCACCCTGCCGATGTCTCGTCGGTTGAGTTCCGTTAAAACGCCACATTCTCTGGCAGAAGTATGCTTGGTTCCTCCTGGGTGAGAAGGCTGGTCATCATCACAGCCTGGATTCTCTCCAGTCTCATTGTGTGAAACAGTGAAAGACATGCCTTGATTTTCTTTGCTGTGCTGATCGCCAGATGGGACAGTTTTTTTGCCACCAAAAGTAACTGAAGATCCAGAACTATTTTTGGTCTCCTGGATTCGGTTAACATCATCTCTCTCTTCCGGCGTTTGTCTATATACAATCTTTAAGGGAAAAAAGTTAATCCTGAACAGTCAAGACTTAAATTCATGCTTTCTATTACAGGAAAGATACTGGGATACACATAATTATCAAAGAAAGTATGGGGAGAGAGACTGGAGGAAGTGGATATCTTTAGATACTTGGGTGCGAATATGGCAGGAAATGAAGGAGTGGAGGTGGAGGTAGAATGGAGACTGAGAGAAACAAGTAAATGCCTTGGAGGATTAAAAAGTGTAAGGAGAAATAGACATTTGGGAATGGATGCTTAGAGGAGATTGTATGAAGGAGTGATTATGTCGACAGCACTTTATGTGGCAGAAACATGGAACATAAGAAAGGAAGAGAGGAGGAATTTGAATATGTTTGAGATGAAATGACTGAGAAGTATGGTTGGGGCTACTAGGCTGGATAGAGTGAGAAACGAGGAGGTGAGGAGGAGAGCAAGGATGGAAAGGGAGTTGGGAGATAGGGTTGATGAAAGACTATTGGGATGGTTTGGACACATGGAAAGAATGAATGAAGAAAGATTAGTAAAAGAGGTGTGGAAGGCAGAGGTGGAGGAAGTGAGCATGAGGGGCGACCAAGGACGAGATTGTTGGATGGGGTAAAAGGGGCATTGGGAAAAAGGGGAATGTCTGTTGAGGAAGGAAGGGAGAAGACAAAAGATAGGGGTGAGTGGAGAATGGTTGTGTATGGATGATGTTGTGATGTATGGAAGGGATTGGGTGGGGGATGGGAGGGGAGGGATTATGTTTGAATTATATTTTGACGCAGCCCGAAGGGATTTATCGCCGTCTTCTCTTTTTCTGTATGAGGGGACGGAGAGGAGGGGTCGCCGAGTGAATGAAGCGGCCTTGCTGTGAATGTGCTGAGTTTTGCTACATTGTTTCTGACCCGGGGCAGTGGTCGAAATGCAGGGGTGACCAGTCATCCAGGAGGAGTCAAGATAAGAGGGAGGATGGGAGTGGAGTATATGGGAGGATGGGAGTGGAGTATATGGGGGATGGGAGTGGAGTATATGGGGATGGAATGGGTGGGAGTGGATTTTGTGCCTTTGATTTTTTGGCTACCTTCTCTGTAAGGTGTGAAAAAGCCGCTGGTATATGTATGGTATATGTATGTAAGTATGGGAATGTTTAAAGAACCTGACAGAAAAAAAAGAGACCAGACTTCAATTAATCCATTGCACCGATTCTCTTTTGGAGGAGATCTGCGGCACCATGAAAAGTGGCCGCGCTCACCACTTCTACCCATGAAGGACCAGACTTTGCAATATGCAGTAGTCTTAAACAACAAATCAAAGCCATCCTAATATCTAGCTGGTCTGTCCTATTGTGCACAGTAAAAGGTGGCAATGCTAATCTTTAAAAGTGGAAGGATTTTTTTAACTGAATAAAGTCGCTTCACAGAAGCCAGAATAAATAAATGAATAAATGAATAAATGACAATGAATTGGTTTAAACATTTAACCGGTTGGGAACTTCCTTCAACTAAATGATATCGCCAGGCGGACACTGGAAAAAATATTATAGGTGCGAAAGTCGCTATCTTGGGTTAATTGTAAATAAATAATGCAAACCCAGATTCAGGTAGGCCCATAGCTAAACAATTGATGATCAAAAGAACAGGAAACCCTTTCAAACAACAGTGTCAGTCTTTTATTACATAGTACCTAGAATGCTTGTAAAATTACATCAATGCCAACACAAAGTACTTGACTTGGATAAGCTAAGGTTTGTGAGGTCACTATTGCCCTAGTACTTCTGACACAAAAGTTATCAGCTGAAGAGCAAAACTTCTAAAAAATCAACTTAATTCGTCTTAAATCATCACTTCTTCCAAAAGTCAGTAGTTACCAATTGGAAACCAGGTCCAGTCACATTAGCGATGTGAACCACAAGAGCACCAAATTTGTTTCCTAGTTCCAGGGCAGGTTCAATGGTCGGTGCTACTAATTTAAAGTATCTTTATACTCGTATATATATATATATATATATATATATATATATATATATATATATGTATATATATATATATATATATATATATATATATATATATAACTACTACGGTTTACTGTCAATTATAATTAATAGTATTCTGATAACTCAAATAAATGTCTGGCGGATGTCCTTTTGAATAACTACTGGAAAGATAATCACTTTACAAGGCAAAATATACAACCTATTAGAGAACAGAGGAGAGCGTTTTGTGGAAAAATATTCCAACTATACTAATCTAATAGTGCTGGCTTACTCTGCTTTACCTGGACTTTATATTTCTTCTCGGACGCGAGAACGGCCATGGACCACGAGTGTGTGATACTGGACTGGGATTCACTCAAAGGTCCTGTGAAGGTTTCCCTCTGCCAAGACAGACTCTGCCCTGGTCGATATTTTGATCATGGATCCTTACCCATCTTGACGGCTGCACAGCTGCGTGTATGACTCTGATTCCTGGTCAGGGAGAAATATAAAATTTTGGTTCAATCTTGATAGTTTACTTTTCAACCTCCCACAAAGATCTAGCGTCCCTCTTTGGAGATCCCTGTACATTTCTGATTTTCTTTATATTTTCTTAAATATTCATTTTCACTGTCCTAATTTAATTTTCATTGTTTCTATGCGCTACTTACAACTTCACTATAGGCAATGCAAACCTTCCAAGGACATATTGACATCACCCGTCAGTGTTATGCACTACACTACCAAGGTGAATGTGTCATTTAGTAAGCCGTTACCAACGGATGATCTAGAGTGACACTGATGGACAGCAACACTCCTTATCCCATAGTATTATTAAGAAATTATCTTCCCATGAATCTCACGATTCTGCGAAATATCCCAGAACCCCTCACAATACAAAAACAAACGCCTTCTTGAGGTCAACATAAATTGCAAGTAACCTGTTGAGAATCACGTTGGCGCTCCACAAGAACATGAGGCACTATGGCCCGATGTCTAGTTACCGGATGTGAAACCTGATTGTTAAGACCTCCGAAACTTTTGATATCAACTTTTTCCGCAGCGGTGCACTGAGCATTGTAATACCGCGGTAAGTGTTGCATTGTGTTGTTTTGCGAGATGCAGGGATGGCCCATCATCCAAGAGGAGCCGAGATGAGAGGGAGGAATGGTGAATGGGAGTGTAGTGGGAGGGGATGAAATGGGTGTGAGTGGAATTATGCCTTTTGACTTTGGCTACCTCCCTTATAAGGGGAAAAAGCCCTTGGTATATGAAAATGTGTTGCATTCCTGCCAGTCCCCTTTCTCCTTACACACACACACACACACACACACACACACACACACACACACACACACACACACACACACACATATATATATATATATATATATATATATATGTATATTTACATATATATGTATGTATATATATATACATATGTATATTATATATATATATATATATATATATATATATATATATATATATATACATATATATATGTATATATATATCGTAGTCTCCAAACATAAAGGAATGCTGTTCCTCGGTTCTGTAGGGGTGTCACCAAAGTTCCTAAAATGTTCACAGTATAAAACTTAGGTTGTCAATGCCCCATAGAGGGAGAGAGAGAGAAGGAGAGAGAGAGAAAGAGAGAGAGAGAAAGAGAGAGAGAGAAAGAGAGAGAGAGAGAGAGAGAGAGAGAGCTGGGTAGGGAGCAAAAGAAAAACGAAAGACCATGGTAAGAAACTCAGGAGAAAGTGCTTGATGGATAAAGAAATATTATTTTCTGTGCAGATATACTGAAAGTGAAATTTAACCAAAGGAGATACAATGACGGTATACCACGAACGTAGTTCTTCTTGTAAGAGTATATCACAGTTACATACAATTAGGTAATACAAACACACAAATGTAGGTATACACACCTGCTAACTTTGCTGTGGGTCTTGTCGCGCGGGCGGCCTGCCCTTGGCTGATGTGTCTTCGGCTCCTCGTACTGGCGTCTGGAGAACGTGGGACCTGCATGGCTCATTCTTGACGATGAAGAACGCGCCATCCTGACGAAGTCAGGAGCCACAGGGTCCAGCCCTACATCGCAGTGCGAAATTGATTACGCGTAGTGGTATGGGGAAAGAAAAGAAGAAGAAGAAAAAAAAAATATATATATATATATATATATATATATATATATATATATATATAATATATATATATATTATCGAGTGTGATATATAATGTGGATTAATTGGGGAGTGGTTACATTTCGTATCTAGACTTGCCTCCATTTCTAAGTACTAGTGTCTGAGAGGAGCACATATATAACCAATCTTGCCAAAACCGAACCAGTTTCACAGTGTAGTGATTCTATGCCAATATAGCTTTCGTTGTTTAGTATCAAATATATATTCCAAGTGCAGTAGGTCATTCATAATTAAGGTGAGTCTTCCAAACAAATGTGTATTCTCACAACAATTATGAATTATACTGTTGAGACACTGAGGCAAGCTGGATAATGTAAGAAGTCTGAGTTAAGAATAAAACTCGGGCCTATACCAGTGCCTTCTTCGTCTACCCGTTTGTTCACTTATTATCACTAATTTCTATATTTACAACACCCACAATAATTTTATCTATAAATCGCCATGTTTGTACTAAAAGCATACCCTCCAAAAATAGATTACCCTGTCACAAGGTGATAGATATGACGCAAATGGAAAATTGAAAAACAAAAGATTGTGACTGAAGTCGTGACTACTCAAGCGAAGAAGCAAAATGTGATGGATGAGAGTGGAATGAATGTACTCTTCTTTTCGTCTGTGGTCAATTTGTCAATTTTTATCAACTTTATTTGATGTCACGTGTATGATAATTACAGATACCATGATATATCAGAACTAAATAAATACATATTTTCGTTGTCATCGCAATGTATGTGAAATGTCACTTTAATTACGTGTAATGTGTAAAACATTCAACAATGTAAGATTATTTGTGTAGTCGTCGATACTCATCAGGCTCGAACTAATTGATCTAGGTAACTTTATACATTTCATTCTGACTAAAATTTGACGACTCATTTGAATGTAAGAGGTATGAAACTTAAATCCTTTCAAGGAGTCATCAAACTTGTAATAAAGGTCATGATTAAATGGCAAATATCATCATGTCTCGTATTAACAGTTTAGCAATTTCCTCAATTGTATTTCTCCATTTCCATGCGATAATTCCACACAGTAATCTTTAAAAATTTTACTACAACAAAACATTTTGAAAAATGCATCACCATAGAGAAGGGCTCAATAAAGAACATAAATCAATCTTTCTTAGTCTCACTGATAGCTACAAACACGTATAAACCCTCTACAAAAACTAAACTCTTGCATGTAATACGTGGCTTGCTGGCGATCATAACTTCACCAGAATTTACTATTACAAGACATTTCTACAACGCACACAAATAATCATATTTATTTGTAGAAACAGCCTATAATTATAATGATAAGACAAATTCAATACATACTAGGGAGCGATATCGTAATATTTGGGAATACTTTCATTAGTTTGGGATTAATCAGACCTGTACATGCATGCGCAAATTTACTTACATAAACAATCACTACTATAGTATAATAAGGAGTTTATGAAATAAAACTTTGATAATGTTACCTAATTCAATCATTTTGAGATAGTTGCTGTATTGATTTGAGAATCGCTTCTTTTCGATATCCGCATATTTCGCCCACATTTCCTGCGGAAAGAAGCTGGCTGTTGTTTCAAGCAGATCCTGTGAGTTGTTTTTGCTTGTGACACTCATGATGAAGAACTTAATAGCCACCAAATAAGTGCAATGTTCAGTCACACCTCTTGTTTTTCTTGTTGAAAATGTAATATGCTTTTTAGTCGACACGAGACGGTTGATTGATGAATTGTTGCCATATGACTCAGAAACTTTGCATTATTTTTCTTTCAATATTTTCGTTATTCCAGTTACAAGAGTAATATATATATATTTGTATAGATGATACACAATTTAACATTCAAATGTCATAGTTGTGCTTTAAAGAGTCTAATAAAAAAAATAACAGCAATCTAATCAATCTGGCACTCTTGTAAAGTGCGCCAAAACTGCGCAACAAATAAATTTACTTAGCATATTATCATTGCAATAAAATTTGTACCAGTGTATGCCTCTCATAAATCTTATAATTCACATGTTATTTTCGAAATTTATTTTAAATGTTAGTATCCTATTTGTTATAGGCATTCGATTTAATAATGTCGTCTGTAGATTAGATCATAGACTGCATGGACGTACGGCTATGCATTCGCAGCTTAGACCGTCCTTTGATTATCCTGTAGTTCATCCGACGTGCTTTCAAAACATATAGATATTAAATGTATAACATAAATACTCCGATGCTCATGGTCGAATGCATCTCATCTCTGACAAAACCTGCGCAAAATTTGTACAGTAATATTGTAGTGGTTTGGTTCGAACAAGCCAGGGAAAATGAAATTCACTTTGGTCTCTTATTCTAATCTCTTTGGTAAAACCACAAGTAATAGCCACTGGTTAGTGGATCTGATCAGTCGTAGCTGGACGGTGAGCCTAACGTCAGAGGCGGTGGCGGCTGATGACGGCGAGGCTCGATGGAACTGCTACAAGACTGGACGAGATGTTGTTGCTGCTGCCGTGGCTATTACCATTCTGTCCTGACTAGCCGCCGCTGCCCTATTTAAGGGTCGCTCGCGGCTCAGCGTAGTTGGCAAGAGAGGTCGCTAGCCGCTCGAGAACCATTTGCTGGCTCCTGATTGGCTAGCTCATATTCACCTCTTGCCAACTATGGGAAGTGTGTGACCGCCTGTGGCTGCGTCACTACACCACTCCCCCTCTCTTCGAGAGCGGGCGTCGAGGGAGATAGGGAGCGACGCGCGCGACGTGGTTGAATCGGTGTGGCCTTCGTATCACTCGCCCAAAACGTGTGGTCATTCCATCAGGGGGCATGTCTGGCGAGGAGGGCCTTGATGGAGGGGGGCTCGAATGCAGGGTGGTGTGGTCGAAGTCAGATGCCTGGCGAGGTGGGGTCGGTTGAGTATGGAGCTGTGGAGACATAAGGTTGGGTGAGAATTGTTGCATTGCATGGTAGAGTGGGGGCGTAGGGTGGGGAGGATCTTGCGGGGTGCCGGGAACAGTTGTAGAAGGATGTGGTTGCGGGGTGGGAGAAGGAGAAGGGTTCGCTGTCGTGTGCGTGTGATCTGTGTATGGTGAAGAGTCAGGGGCAGGAGGGGAGTGTTGGTTTGGAAGGGAGAGTGTTTCGGGGGGTGAGGAATGACTTGGTTCGGTGGTGAGGATGGGGTTAGGACCATGTTGTAAGATGTATTGTAGTGGCCCTGGAGGGGAGTGTTGGTTTGGAAGGGAGAGTGTTTCGGGGGGTGAGGAATGACTTGGTTCGGTGGTGAGGATGGGGTTAGGACCATGCTGTAAGAGGTATTGTAGTGGCCCTGGAGGTTTGGTAGGGGGATTGATGGGGAGATGGGCCGGCTTGAGCCTGTCGATGGAGACGCTATCCGGTTTGGCACCTCGGTTGATCACGAAGTACTTTGGTGATCTGCTGAGGACTCGGAAGGGGCCGTCGTATGGGCGCTGAAGAGGAGCTCGTGTGGAGTCTTTCCTGACGAAGACGTAGTCACTTGTAGACAGGGCCGGGGGAAGGTGCTCCGGCTGTGGTTGTGGTGGACGAGGGGGTGTTGGACGGGTGTTGGCGAATGTGTCCTTGATGAGTTGGAGGAGGGCGTGACGATCCGGATCGCCGACGGCAGGCGTGGCAATTTCCCCAGGGAGGCGAAGGTTCTCAGCGTAAAGTAGCTGCGATGGGGAAATGTCATTGTCGACCTTAGGTGTGACGCGGATCGTGAGAAGCACCAGGGGAAGGGCGTCGACCCAGTCGCATGAGGGTTGTGCCTTCAGCGACTCCTTCAGTTGGCGGTGGAACCGTTCCACGAGTCCATTGGCTTGGGGGTGGTAAGCGGTCCGGTTACGTTTGGTGCCAAGGAACTTGAGGATGCTGGACCATAGGTCAGATTCGAACTGGGAGCCCCCATCCCCGCCCATGATGTGAGGTGCGCCGAATCTGGATACCCATCCAGAGAGGAAAGCACGGGCGGTCGTCTCGGCGGATATATCCGGAAGGGGGATCGCTTCTGGCCACCTGGTGTACCTGTCGATACACGTAAGGAGGTAACGCATGCCGCGAGAAGGCGGAAGGGGGCCCACAATGTCCACATGAACTGACTGGAAACGTGCCGTTGGTGCAGGAAAACGCTGGAGTGGTGCGTGGACGTGGCGCGTAACCTTGGCCGTCTGGCAGGGGAGGCAGGTCCGGGTCCATTGTCTGACATCCTTGTTGATGACTGGCCAGAGGACTCGATCCGTGATGAGGCGTTGTGTCGCGCGGATGCCCGGATGACTGTGGTCATGGAAGGAGGAGAAGACGTCCTTACGGTGACAGGCGGGGATGTACGGACGGGGTTTGCCTGTGGAGATGTCACACCACAATGGTACGGGGTTGTTGGGAAGCTGTCTTAGCTGTAGGGACGAGGTGTCGTGCATACGTAGGAGGCGGAGTTCACCGTCGTTGTTCTGAGATGCGGCGATGCGTGCGTAGTCTATGTTGTGGTTAGGGAGGATGCTGGAGGTGATTCTAGACAAGGCATCGGCTACCTGGTTATCCTCTCCCTTGATGTATTCAATGCGAGTATCAAATTGGGAGAGGAAGGACAGCTGCCGGGAGACTCTTGGGGAGTGATGGTCGGAGACTCTGTCTAGGGCATGGGCGAGTGGCTTGTGGTCTGTAAGGATAACGAAAGGCCGGCCTTCCAGGAAGTAAAGGAAGTGCTTGACAGCCGAGACTATGGCTAGCAGTTCCCTGTCAAAGGCGCTGTAGCGAATTTGAGGAGGGTCCAGACGTTTGGAGAAAAAGGCGATAGGCTGGAGCTGGCCGTTGATCTTCTGTTGGAGGACGGCGCCAATTGCTGTGGAGGAGGCATCAGTGATAAGGAATGTGGGTGCGTGAGCTACTGGGTAGGACAAGCGGGCGGCTTCAGCGATTGCCGCCTTGGCTTGTTCGAATGCCTGGGTCGCTTCGGAAGACCATCTCACAGGTTTGACCGACCGCTTGGAATGGTTCTTGGTGAGGTCGTTCAAGGGAGCGAGTTTTGCAGCTGCGTTGGGGATGAATCTGTGGTAATAATTGACGATTCCTAGGAATCGTCGGAGCATCTTGATGGTTGTTGGCTGTGGGAAATCTTGGATTGTGTCTACTTTCTGAGGGAGAGGATACAGACCTGCTGTTGAGATGCGGTGTCCGAGGAAGTCGAGAGATGAAACTCCGAGGAGACACTTGGACGGATGTACCCGGAGGCCATAATCTTGGAGGCGGCGGAAGAGGAGGCGGAGGTGTTGGCGGTGTTGGTCGTGGGTATCGGAGGCTACGAGGATGTCGTCGATGTAAACGGTGATGAATTCGAAGGCTCTCAGGGCATGGTCTATGAACCTCTGGAACGTCTGGGCGGCATTCCGGAGGCCAAAGACCATCATCTTCCACTCGAAGAGGCCGAACGGAGTGGCTATGGCTGTCTTCTGGACGTCTTCCGGCGCTACAGGGATTTGATGAAACGCCCTGACCAGGTCAATTTTGGAGAAGACCTGCTTCCCGTGAAGCTTGAAGTGGAAGTCTTGAGCGTGAGGGATGGGGTAGCGGTCGGGCTTCGTGATGCGGTTAAGTTGACGGTAGTCACCGCAAGCCCGCCATTGGTTGGGCGGTGGGGGTGGCTTGGGAACCATGTGGAGTGGTGATGCCCAAGCACTCTCCGATGGTTGGATGATGTCCTGGTCTAGGAGTTCTTGGAACTCCTGTTTGGCAGCGGCCAACTTCTCTGGGGAAAGTCGTCGAGGCTTGCTGTGTACTGGCGGTACAGATGTCTGGATGTGGTGCATGATGTTGTGAGGGGTGGTGGTGGTGTTGGTCTTGTCTGGCGATGTTAGCTGGGGAAACTCCTGCAGGATGCGTATATAATCGCCAGCGGACTGGAGGGACGATATCTGGTGGGATTTGGCGTTAGTGGTGGTTCCCGGTATGCTTGTCGTGCCGTGGTACAAGCAGTTATCCTTGGCGTTTACTACCATATTGTAATGCTGGAGGAAGTCGTAGCCAAGAATGGGGTGCTGGACCGCTGCTATGACGAATGTCCAAGGGAACTTGACATCGTGGAGGTCCAGGACGCTGTGGTGGCTGCCGTACGTTGCAATGGGCGTACCGTTGGCTGCAAGCAGGTCGTAGGATGGCCACCGTGTACCGTGGTTGGGTTCTTCCGTCGGGGGTATGATGCTGACGGCTGAGCCCGTGTCTACCAGGAAAGAGAGGCCAGAGTGGCGATCACGCACTGAGAGGAGGGTGTGAGTATGGTTAGCGGGGGTAGGAGTGCTTACCGACCCCCGCGTTTGGCGTTTCCCTGCGACCAGCTGCATGGTTGTGTGCATCTGAGCGCCTTGGCTCCGAAGCGGGTATGGTACCAACAGGAGGCAGTATCCTGTCGTGGAGCGGGGCTAGGTGGTGGTTGAGGGGGGGTTCCCTTCTCGGCAAGCAACTGGTTGAGCAAGGTCTTCATGTCGGCGACTTCCTGCCGTAGTTGCTGCATACTTTGGTCACTGGCACTATATGACATGGGAATGTTTTCACTCACAGCACTATGGTCGGTAACACCTGGGTTGTCACTACACTTTGCACGAACACTATGCACTGGTTTGTGTACCGAGGTATGTCGCTGGAACAACCTATCTGCTATTTCGCAGTATTGTTCGTCGTCCTTATCGCCGGCTAAAGCTTCCAGGTGTAAGTGGAGGGCGTCCGGCATCTTGGAGAGGTGAATGGAGCGGAGGAGTTCCTTGGGCAATGCCACCTTTGCACGGGTGTTGAGGTTGGCCATACGGGTGTATAGCTGTGAGGGGGTGGTG
Organism: Oratosquilla oratoria; assembly: GCF_046742065.1. Taxonomy (NCBI): domain Eukaryota; kingdom Metazoa; phylum Arthropoda; class Malacostraca; order Stomatopoda; family Squillidae; genus Oratosquilla; species Oratosquilla oratoria. Next base: position 16,106,460 of record NC_134788.1, on the reverse strand, counting down.
TCGCCGAGTTCGGTCTGCTGGATATCTCGGTAGAGCTGGTCGTCAGGCCTGGCGCATAGCTTCCGTAAGGCAGTCTTGAGGGCGGCACACTTGCCTTCTTCCGGAGGAGAAAAGACGGCGTTACGGACAAGGGCGATGACGTCCGTTGGTAGAGCGGCGATGTACGCGCCGAAGGCTTGGTGGTCTGGAACGTCACCTTGAGTGGCTAAATAGGCTTCTGTGTGAAGTAGCCAGCTCTCCAAGTCACGGGAGAAACTGGGAAGTTTCACTTGTGAATTTTCCATAATCCTGGTTGTCTTTCACCGGGGTCACCAATTTGTGGTGGTTTGGTTCGAACAAGCCAGGGAAAATGAAATTCACTTTGGTCTCTTATTCTAATCTCTTTGGTAAAACCACAAGTAATAGCCACTGGTTAGTGGATCTGATCAGTCGTAGCTGGACGGTGAGCCTAACGTCAGAGGCGGTGGCGGCTGATGACGGCGAGGCTCGATGGAACTGCTACAAGACTGGACGAGATGTTGTTGCTGCTGCCGTGGCTATTACCATTCTGTCCTGACTAGCCGCCGCTGCCCTATTTAAGGGTCGCTCGCGGCTCAGCGTAGTTGGCAAGAGAGGTCGCTAGCCGCTCGAGAACCATTTGCTGGCTCCTGATTGGCTAGCTCATATTCACCTCTTGCCAACTATGGGAAGTGTGTGACCGCCTGTGGCTGCGTCACTACAATATCTGCAGACGACATCCCCCTAATTCAAAACATTGATATTATTATGGGAAATAAGCAGCAACATTACTGTAGCTATAATCATTATATAGTCTTTGTTTTTTCTAATGACAGTGTTGGGAATTAATTCTGATATTGGAATTAATTCTGACATTGGTATTCTTTGAATAGGTGTGTGATTACCAATATTGAATATAGTCAGTAGTAAAGTAAAGAATTATAACATATATTTACTGCTTATGGCAATATACCGAATTGTTGCCAAAGCATGATTTGATTCCCAAATATTTAAAAGTGAACCAGAGTAATGGGAAATTCAAATCGACCGCCAATGATAGTGCTTCCACTTTTAGGGTAATTACCCTATTTTAAGGTAATCAAGCCTATGCTGGGGTAGAGTTAAGGGTAATGTTTTTTAGGGTAATTGGGCAAATTTTGGGGTACAAATAGAGAATCTAGGGCAATCAGACACATTCACATTCCTTTAGAACAAAAACAATTTAGAATATTTTTCTATCTTTTCGACATTGATAAATAACAAATATATATGATGGACAGGTATGATAATGTTCTGTCCAGTAACTCCCTGGCCTTTTAAAATGGTGGAGTTTATTCCTAAATCTCTTGTGGATGTAATTAATACTTTACCACAAATATCAAAATTTGTAGACAAGCAAAAGCTAGATGATGAGTGGAGATCTCACTATTTAGTAGATGGGTTATCCAAACATATGTCTTGTGATGAGTACAGGAACATGGTTTTCAACAAAAGAAATGCAGCTGGAATTATATGCTTTCCCAACCTAAAAACTGTGATCAGTAGCTTACTGTCGCTGCCCTTTTCAAATGCATATGTTGAGAGTTTTTTTTAGCAAACTAAATTTAACCAAAACATCCCAGAGGAACAGTCTGAAAAATGAAACAATCTGTGGGCTCATGCACGCCATTTACCACATGAAGAACAACAATGCAAAAGCAAATACCTTAATTATTGACGAAAGTTTAGTTAAAGGTGTTAGAAATGTGAAAAGCAGTGCTACTTGCAAAGAATCTGCTGCTCTTAGGGGAGAACCTAGCTCCAGTACTTAATAGAATAGCATGTTGCACCTATCTGGGACCAGGAGTTCAGTTTTTATTTTCTGGATTACAGTCTCCAGTACTTCATAAAATAACATATTGCACCTATTTGGAAGCAAGAATTCTGTCTTTATTTTCTGGATTACGCACAGTATTGTACTTGTTATTTTTATAGAAATACCTAAATCTTTACATAAAGGTGACTTGGACTTACATGATACTGTTCTTATGCAGTTCTATTATTTACCAGCAAAAAATTGTGATAATAATAATAATATATATATATATATATATATATATATATATATATATATATATATATATATATATATATATATATATATGTTGAGACATTCTGACAGGTTGATGTAAGCGGAATAGGAAACACAGGAGTCTTAGTCTTGAGTTTATTCCTGACTAGTTTCGCAGGTATGCTTTTTCAAAGGAATATCATATTCCTTTGAAAAAGCATACCTGCGAAACTAGTCAGGAATAAACTCAAGACTAAGACTCCTGTGTTTCCTATTCCGCTTACATCATATATATATATATATATATATATATATATATATATATATATATATATAAATATTTATATAATTACATTGAATAAAGTTATAATTTAGGGTAATTTAGGGTAATTGACACATCACAACTGCTGGGGTAACGAAATTTTTTGCTGTGGAAGCACTGCCTAGCGGAGAATATAGGAGGCGAAGACGCATCATAGAGAAGAGAAAATGTTGAAAATTAAAACAGAAGAGAGAAACTAAGGAAAATGTTCACCGCTTACTTTTGTCACGAGAGGGACTGGTAAACGAAACGTCCATTTCCACACTAATATGAGCGACAAAACTTGAGAAAATTGGTTGAAGAAAGAAACAAAATCCTTATTTTTGCAATACCAAAATGGCAATAATGATATAAAAGTAGGTGACAGGGGTGGTTTGCTAAGAAAAGAACATTGAAAATCATGGAAGTATATCACATACATACGTACAAAGGAAATTATTAAAGTGATAGGAAAGGACAAAAGTAGAAGAAACGTTATCCAAATTGTAGTTGATGGAACGCGTGGTCTAAGTAACTGACAAACTTGCAACGACATTTGTAATTGCTATTTCGAACTATGTGTTCTTTTCTTTATCTGCATTTCATGTATATTGATTCAATGGCAAATAAGATTAATTACTATAACACCTTGCCCATTGCAACATTTGTAACAATTAACAGTTTCTTGATAGATGTTGCTTACCACTAGTAGGGCATTAGTCAACAAACTGATTTGTATGTTTTGATCTGATAGCAAAGATAGCACACGTCTTTTGGTTATTTTCCCCTGTTGGCCGGTTCGGAGCATCATGCATTTCTAATTTCATTTATTGCTACTGTAATAACAGAAGCATGTGACTCAAAAGGAAAGTGAATTCTTGGAAAAGGAAGAAGATTAATTTGGAAATCTACAAGGTCAAAATTGAGAGCACTATCAAACCTCAATGAAGCTGTGAGAGATATTCAATCAATGAGACGGTTGAAGTCGGGTGGCTCAATGCAGATTTCTACGACAAATATCGTATACATAATACAACATCTGTTTCTACCATGAAAGCACAGTTTGAATGTGCCTGTGTTGTATGTGTTATAAGAACAACATTGTAGGATACAACATGTGAGGCAGTTTAATGTCACCAATGTTGCAAGGTCCATATTACAACAATATTTTCAATTTCCTTTTGGATGATATAGTGATCACGTGCATAGTTGTTTATAACATGAAGGAGAAATGCTCAAAAAAGTGTATGAAAAATTAGATGATAGGATGAACAGCAGAACAAACCAAGGACGAAGACAAAAATATTGAATCACCTGAAATGAACGCCAGTAAGAAATTATAGTAGTATGTTTCGATGCTTAAGAAATCTCAGTGCTTCATGGTGCAAACACTGTGATTGAATATGACATTTTCCATATAATCAATAAGAATAGTAACTTTGGTGTGATAGGAGTAGATCTCCGAAAATGGAAGGGATATGGTGTATTAGAATAGAGTTGATCTTCACCACCAGCGATATGGAGCTCCCTAGCGGAGAACGTAGGAAGCAAAGACGTTTGAGAGAAAACTTAAGTCCAAAACATACTGGAAATGTAATAATGTTAGGTAAAAATATAACCAAAATAAAGAAATAACGTGCAGGAATAGTATCAGTCTATTAATACCTTCTGCCACAATTATTTACGCATTTAAAAAATATACATGACAACTCGCCAATCTAGCGTAGGCTAATCAGCACAACGAGTTTCATATAATCAATTATATCATGCCACCTTATTCATACTCTAACATCCAATAAGGTTTGACATGACTAGTAATTCTGGCATATTCTTCATTTGCATTTCCGTAAAACTGTCCAACTGATTATGCACATATTTTGATTCTATTCTACATAAAAAAGTGAAATTATATCTTCCTTTCATCCACTAGTCTGTCGAAAGATCTGGGATAGAGCTGTTTTGATTCAGGAATGGGAGTTATCGGTGGATCAACTAAATATTTGAATAATTTTGCTAGTTGTACTCTTTCAGATAAACAACATCTCAGGAAGTTAGAACAAACCATTAAGCTAATATCAGTTAGTTTATGGCTACAACAATCATTGAATACAGTGAAATTAAGTTTCATACATGAAATGTATGACATGGTACTGTCTTAGGCTCGATTCTTAATGCAATCTCTCTAATTTCAGGATCTAGTTAACTCTGATAAACTCCATTTTAAATCTAATCAATCCTGCCTCTTTTCTCGTTGCTGAGTATGGGGGGAGGCCACTTATTAAGTAGATATTACACAGTTACATTATTGTTAATTAAAGAACTGGGTGAAATGTGCAGAAGATGATGTCTCTGCGCATCCGATGGATTTGTAGTGGTTTGGTTCGAACAAGCCAGGGAAAATGAAATTCACTTTGGTCTCTTATTCTAATCTCTTTGGTAAAACAACCACAAGTAATAGCCACTGCTTAGTGGATCTGATCAGTCGTAGCTGGACGGTGAGCCTAACGTCAGAGGCGGTGGCGGCTGATGACGGCGAGGCTCGATGGGACTGCTACAAGACTGGACGAGATGTTGTTGCTGCTGCCGTGGCTACTACTATTCTGCCCTGACTGGCCGCCACTGCCCTATTTAAGGGTCGCTCGCGGCTCAGCGTAGTTGGCAAGAGAGGTCGCTAGCCGCTCGAGAACCATTTGCTGGCTCCTGATTGGCTAGCTCATATTCACCTCTTGCCAACTATGGGAAGTGTGTGACCGCCTGTGGCTGCGTCACTACAGATTTATTATGTCATTCATTCATAAACTGATAATGCATGCGCTCTGCTTCGCTCTTCTAGTTTCATACAATGGCACAAGCAACTTTCGCAAAGCCTTTCGAGTGGACGAAGACTATTATATTACATTTCATTAAGCTACTAAAGCAGTACCTAGCCATTTGGAATATCAAGTGCAAAGAATATAAGCTGAGAAATATAAAAAGTACAAGCATCGAAACCTGACTTCTGTTCTTTAACAAAATGTAATGTGCGGAATGAAGACATTACCAAAAAAACTTCATACACTGAAAACACAGTTTCACAGGGAAATGACTGCCATCAATGCATCAAAGAAGTCTGGTGCTGGCACGAAAAATATATATACTCCAAAGCTGTGGTGGTTTAATGATTAAATGAGTAGAGCGTCGGCAGACATCCTCTTTCTGTGAAAGCCAAATGATGAATGAGAAAGGGTTGCTCGCGCAAGGTATTCGCAGTGATGCAGCCCGTCCGGACGCTACTGTCAAGTTTTCAACACGACTATTGCATAAGTCGCTGATGCGTGATGCTTCGTGTGGACGGGGCTTTAGTAATCGTACCGGAAAAATTAAGTCTTCGATGCAAAATTATATTTTCTATACATTACATGGATTTGCCTATTGCTTGGTGCATTCAATTGAAAGTATATATCAGTATAAGTCCATTGAAGTCGGTAGAAAATGACAAATTGCTTGGCTTGATACAATTATAGGCTGTTTTACGAATATCATCTGTAATTATAAATAGAGGCTTAAACAATGCTATATGCCGTTTGCAATCATGAAATTAATTGACTTAAATTTCAGACACAATAATGTACAACGATACACCTCTGTAAGTTTATAATACTTGCCCAAAAAATTATCTATTTCCCGGCAAGAATTACAAAATCTGGCGGTGTCTGGTATCAAATCACTCACTGCGAAAGGTCCCAATGCTTCCGACACCGACTCCAACTACACGACTCCGACTCCACAGCCCTGATATATATGTATATATATATATATATATATATATATATATATATATATATGTGTGTGTGTGTGTGTGTGTGTGTGTGTGTATATATATATATATATATATATATATACACGCACGCGCGCGCGCGCGACTTGATGGAGCAGTGGTAGCGTTCGCGGCCGCCACTACGTCGGTCCGGGTTCGAATCCCACCCAGGGCTGAAATAATTCCAATACCACTTCACTGCGAACCGTTACTCCAACTCTCGTGGGCGGAGAGTTGGGTATATGTGTGCGTGTAAGGTCACACCATTACCCATAAATCGGTCATATATGAGCTCCGAGCTCTCTCCCAGCAGGGTATTAGCTGTACGGGAGAGAGAGAGAGAGAGAGAGAGAGAGAGAGAGAGAGAGAGAGAGAGAGAGAGAGAGAGAGAGAGAGAGAGAGAGAGAGAGAGAGAGAGAGAGAGAGAGAGAGAGAGAGAGAGAGAGAGCAATAATTGGAAGAGTGAAAAGGAAGCCGGTAGTGGGAGGTAAAACAGGAAAAGAAGTGGAGGATGTATCATTGATAATTAATTGGGGGCAAATTGTGACCCATTGAACACTAATGAAAATAGAAAATAAAGAGTATCATTATACAGTTGAGAGAAGATGAAGGAAATAGTGAATTTGTTATCTATAACATAAAAAAATCAAGAATCTGATTAACCCATTCAACTCCGATGACAAGATGTCTTGTCATTTGGTCAAATAAAACAAAAAATCATAAAACACCAAAATGTTTGATCAAACACCAGAAAAATATGACGTCAATCCTCGCTTCGCTCGCAGCGAAGCGAGGACTGACGTCATATTTTTCTGGTGTTTGATCAAACATTTTGGTGTTTTATGATTTTTTGTTTTATTTGACCAAATGACAAGACATCTTGTCATCGGAGTTGAATGGGTTAAGAAGAAATATGGAATGGAGTAGAATCACGCGTGGAATAGTTATTGTTACAATCAACGTAAATAGGAGAGAAAGAATATATATAGAAAGGAAAACATTAATTTTCTAAAGGTAATATTGTATGAATACCTTTGAGGTTTCAAGAAGAGGTAGCTGGTAATGCTGGCAATGAACTGCCACAAAGAGTCTTCTAGTATGAAGACGGAAAATAATGTATTTGTTCGTGATTATTTACACACAGGTCAAGGTTCGAATCCCTTGGTAGAGCTTCTAAAAAATGTTCAAATTCAGGTTACATGCATTGGAGGATAACTTGGTGAGCATAGATGAAGATTCGTTATGATAGATTGAGGAAGGTTAGGTTAGGTTGAATGAGGGTTATGCTTATTGTTATCAACTTCTACAACCGAAGAATCGTAAACCCAGGATGGGCCACTTGAAGAATTGTCACCTTAGGATAGCCCACATGAAGAATTGTCACCCTGTCGAAGACTGGGGTGACAATTCTTCATGTTTTGCTTCCTCATCCCACCACTCACTACCCTTCTTTCTTATTCCTCCCGCCCTTCTTGTTCTACACACCATCTTTGCACACCTTATGACTCCCTCCTTGAACCATCCCCATTCCTCCTCCACTCCTAGTTCTACTCTATCCTTTACTCTCTCCCACACCTCACTCAACTTCTTCTTATACTCATCCTCCTTTTTTCCTTCATTTAAGCAGTTCACTCTAAGTACCTCCCTACCTTCTGCCCTTTTCCTCTTTCTCCACCTATTCTCCACTCTCAATTTACCTTCCACCAGGAAATGATCTGATATTCCCCCACTCTCTCCCCTTAGAACATGTACATCCTTAACCCTTCCTACCATACTCCTAGTCACCACTATATAGTCCATTAACGCTCTATCTGCGACCTTTCCATCCACCACCCTCTCCCATGTGTATTTATGTTTGACTTTCTTCTTAAACACTGTATTTGCTATCATGAACTCTCTTTCAAGACACATCTCCATCATGAACTCTCCACTACGATTTTTGCCTCGAACTCCATACTTTCCAATCACTCCATCAATTGGTTCATTTCGCACCCTAGCATTTAGGTCTCCCAATACAACTACATTGATATTTCTCCCTAATCCCTCTATGCACTTATTTATATCTACCCAGAATGCCTCCCTTTCCTCTACGTTCTTCTCCCTACCAGGCCCATACGCACTTACAAAAACCCACATCTCCTTTCCCAGCTTCACCTTCATCAACATCAGCCTTGATGATACCTCCTTCCACTTCACTACCCGCTTACTTATCTCTTCACTTACTAGTATAGCCACCCCTTCTCTCCCTCGTCCCCTCTTCATTCCTGAGTACCTCCCAGCTACACTCCCAAACTCACAGTTGCCCTTTCCTTTCATTTTATTTCCACTCAAAGCCAGTACATCCATCTTTCTTCTCATAAACATACTACCTATCTCTTCCCTTTTACTCTCATCTGTATCACATCCACGCACATTAAAAGACCCAAACCTTAGGGTACTGGTTGGAAAGCTCCCAGACCCTCTTATGGCTTTTCTTTCTTTTCTAGGAATGTCCCCTTTTGGGGCTACAGGTAGTAGGACTCCTAATCCCATCCCCCGTTCCTTTTTGTCGCCTTTTACGACTCAAGTGGAAATACTTGGTGGCAGTATTCTTTTCCCCCACCACAGGGTAGGTAGGCGAAAAAAGGAAATGAATATTGGGGGACAGCATAACGGAGGGACAGTCGTAGTATAAAAGTGTCATCATTTTTCTATGTACAGACTTTTCCTCTATCACAGACAAAATGATGTGTGGCTCTGGTCAGTAGAGGTGCCCCATATAGACCCTAAAGTATCAATTGCATGTTATTTTGCCACAACAACATGCAGCCAATAAACCAGAACAATGCTAAGAAATAAATGCAAGAATCATTTCACATGAACCAAAGAGTGAGGGGGGGGAGGTCTACTGGAAGCAAAAAGGGGGTGTTGGGTAAGATAGTTTGGGAACCACTGATCAAGGTCTTATTGAAGATCTGGCGTAGAATATTTGGTGCTCACTGACCTTTACTCCTAATACAGGGAGTCACTGGGTGAAGTCACTGGGAGAAGTAGGAGAGGCCACCGGTCTCGGGTAGAATACTGAGCTCTGATTGCCCGCTGGGTCTTACTGGTGATCTAGAGTGAGCGGTGGAGGCTCTGGCTTGGCCTCTAGTTCTTGGTCTTACAGGCAGGAAGGTGTTGTTGGTTAGGCTGAGGTGCGTAGTGTTCCTAGGGGGCGCTGAGGGGCGCGATGCTGCCGAGGGGGTTCAAGGGCATCGTGCTTCCAGTGACGTCGAGGGGCATGGTGGTCCCAAGGGCGGGGCTGAACGGAGAATGAAGTCTGCAGCTTGCTGGACATTGATGGTGGGATGTTGGGATTATATAGACGCAGCTTCAGCCATTTCCAGTCTTATAAAAGACGCCTCTCTGTGGAGTATATTGGTATTTTCGATTAGTTTATTAAGGGAGGGAGGAAAGGGGTTCATGACGTGGTGGTCAATGAAGTGCTGGAAAATGGATCCTTGATTTCGGTGGTACTGGAGGCGTCTTCTAAGCGTAGTGGAGGTTCTATCAACGTAATAGATGGAGCCGTCACAGCGGCTCTCCTGGCATGAAAGCTTGTAGATTACATTGGTAGAGGCTTCCTTCGGGATCTTAGGTGTAGTGTTGTTCCTCATTATCAGGGATCTGGTCAGGTTTGGCCTGCAAAAAGTACTCACATCAATGGTAGTGTCTTCTTTTTTTCATGATGCCTTTAATGACGTCACACTCTTCCCTAGACTTGTCGTGAAAATTATTTTGATGGGAGATGGATATCTCGTGGTTAGGTGGGTTCGGGGTCTGAGGTGGTGTGCTATATTCATCCTGTTGCTGCTTGATGACGCTCCTCAACGCCCCCAGGAACACCACGCAGGAGCCTTTGTCTTGTGATCGTATGGCAAGCAATCGAAACAAAGATAATGATCGCATTTGCGGATGACCGCTTGACGTCAGCCCAATTCATTTACTCTTGCGGGTGAGGAGGTGAGGTCGAGAGGGAGGGGGAAGAGACAAAGAAGGAAGATGGCTACTTGCAGATTGCTAGATGTTACAAATCTGACAATTCATATGCAGATAACGTTTCTGTTAATGCTTTAAAGTCCATGAAACTTGACCAAATAATTTGTCTGCAGTATATGTTCGTTTCGAAAGTGATTGCAACCGCATAGATAGTTATCCTATGCGAGTGAACGCCACTGGACGCATTTTAGGATGACCCCACCACCAACTTCCCCCCTGTCTTGACTTGCTGCATCACTGATCCCGTCCACTTTGTGGACGGTATCAGTGATGACTCTTCATCCTCAAGGAGCTAAGATAAAAGGGGAAACCAATGTTCTTTTGTGTGTGTGTGTGTGTGTGTGTGTGTGTGTGTGTGTGTGTGTGTGTGTGTGTGTGTGTGTGTGTGTGTGTGTGTGTGTGTGTGTGTGTTCACTTGGTCTTTGGATCACGTGTTGGACTCGTGATCGACAGCTATATCCCTCCTGGAAGAGAGCTCAGAGCTCGTAGGTCCGATCTATGGGTAATTCTATGACCTTGCACACACACACACACCCCAACTCCCCGCCCACGAGAGTCAGAGTAACGACCCGAAGCGCAGCGGTACCGAAATAGTTTCGGCCCTGGGCAGGATTCGAACCATGTGTATGTGTGTGTGTGTGTGTGTGTGTGTGTGTGTGTGTGTGTGTGTGTGTGTGTGTGTGTGTGTGTGTGTGTGTGTGTGTGTGTGAGAGAGAGAGAGAGAGAGAGAGAGAGAGAGAGAGAGAGAGAGAGAGAGAGAGATAGAGAGAGTATGTATAGTATCAGCGTATCCATCTATTCATGTCTAAATATTCCAGCCAGCTACTATTGTTAATGTCGCCCTTGCGCCCACTGATGGTGAGCAGTGTTCCAAGGAGAAAATATATACAAATTTCAAAAAAGTTTCTCCAAATGAAAATAGTATATCAAACTAGTTCTAAAAAGTATCCAAAGAGTATCTTAATCTTATATTTGGGAAATGTTTTACACGGACGCTGATCGATTATTGGATATGATCATTTGTATTACTGGATTTTTCTCATACCTCAGCCTACGATGTTCCCAGACCGTGCATTTGGCAGCCAGACCTTGGCGCTGCCTGACAGACCGGCAGTGGGAATACGGAAACACAGGGGTAGTTAAATGTACGCATTTTATACTGACAATAAGAAAAAATAAAGACTATACAATACAAAACAAAGATTCTATTGCTCCAGACACCTGTCCAAATCACATTTTCTTCTCCCTCCCTGCACGCACCTTGGGCCAAATTGATCACATTGATGCTTGGCTGCGTGCCATCCATAGCATTGAATAGCACCCCCATTACCTTTGCTTCGTAAGAGACCAGCTATCGACGAGTCTTGTGTTTAGTCGGCTTCACCACACTATATAGTGCCGTAAGCACAACCAGTTTCATTTCCTCCCACGAGAGGGTGGGGAGGAGGAAGGACACCTTGATTCGGGCCGTCTCCCCATGCATGTCCAAGGTACTGAGAGAGACGACCGAGTGAATAAAGGTTCTTGTGTGGCTAAGAGGAGACCGCTATTTACGACCGCGTCCATGTCCCTCGAGCGACATACACTCTCTGTCGACCGAGTGGGTGTCTGTCTGTCTGGCCGCTCACTAGTCCCAAGCTCCTCCCTCGGCCGTCCTCCACATCGGGCGGCACTCTTCGCCCGAGGACTCGAGTCACCTGGGACAGGGCGAGAGGCTCTCACTGGACTTTCAATCCATTCCTGACCCCTACGATACATACATACAGACATACCATACATACATACATACAAACATACATATTCCGCCCTCCTTTGCCCCTCTCGTCACTTTCTCCCCCTTGTTGCCTTCAATCATCCAACTTTGTCAAGTTTTAGACTGTTAGTTCCACTTAGTATTGGTTCTTTTCATTGACAGGCTTCTTTCTACCTCTCACTTCAATATATTTTTGTCTAGGAAAATTAAATTCTTGGGTTTTCTCTATATATCTTCATGTCAATTCTTATACAGTATGCTCCAAAGGAATACTCCGAGAGAACGTATGCAAGATCCTACGTGAACATTGCAGTGATGTAGTGATTTCTTTAGTCCAATGATCTTTAACTTTACATTTAAGATCCTCCCAAAGGGCATGATCTTACAATCGTGAACCAATTGAATCTTCTCCATTCTTTCACCAATCAGATTCATTGTTATAAATCTATATGGCAATATTGTTTACTTAATCTCGAATCTCTGTATATCTCACTTAGGTTACAAGGAATACTGTATCAGCAATTCATTCGAGCCTCCGGAAAGTGAACTTAGGCAACTCGCTCGCTATATTGTTTCATAAACACCTAACCCATAAAATGTAACACCAGTCTTCAACCCCACTTTCTACCTTCTTTTCTACCAGCTTCTTACACATACATGCATATATGCATACATACACACACATAAATACATTTGAAGAAAAAAATCACTGTGAAATAAGAAACTTGGTCCGAACGTTTTCGTGTATTTAAGACATCAATGAATACGTATTCCCTGAAGATGTCTTAAATAGACGAAAACGTTCAGTCTAACTTTCTTGTTTCCCAGTGTTTTTTCTGCAAATTAATTTCACGCGTTCTTGTGAATTATTGCTCATACATACATACGTACATACATACAATACATACATACGTACATACATACATAAATACATTCATACATACATACATACGCATACACACATGCATACATACATAATTCATATATGCATACATACGCATACACACATGCACACATACATACATACGTACATGCATACGTACGTGCATACATACATTCATACGTACATACATACATACGTACATGCATATGTACATATATATATATATATATATATATATATGTATGTGTGTGTATATATTATATATATATATGTATATGTATATGTATATGTATATATATACATATATACATATATATATATATATTAGGGTGCTTCTAAGAAATGAAAGTTTGATTTTTAATTTCTTCAGGGCGGCAATCAATTCTTTTTAATCCAAAACTGATACAGAAAAAAGGGTTTTGGAATCAAATGATATTTAAAGGTCGCGCACTAAACTTCAAAGGTTTATTTACCGTGCTTCAGTAAAATTGAACTGAACGACCAGCAATACTCAAACAAACGGCACCAAAGCTCATCAAACGATGAATTATTTCCTCCCAATGAGTTGGGATTTGCAAATCCCAACACATAAATTTCAGCCTTCAATCTTTCTTCAAGGCAGCTGCTTTGGTCAAAGCGGGGAAAGATTTCCGGTGTGCTTCAACTACTTAAAGGACGAAGTGTTACTGCTCTTCGTTTCTCGTGAGTGAGCCATTGAATTCGGACATGAGCGCCACTTCTCGCTCCGCCAAGTCGTTGACCATCTTCAGAGATCCAACAAGGCATCGAGAATGGCGGTACTCTTCGTCTCCTGCCCACTCCCCAGGATCTTTCCCGAGGAAATCAGCTGACAGCTGGAGGCACTTGAAGAATGTCATTGTGGCTGAGGTGACAAAATCCGAGAGGTCCTTCAAGCTGGCGGAGAGTGGCGGAAGCCTTTTCGGAGGGTCGTTCGGGGTTACCCTTTGAAGATTCGTCACCATTTTCTTCTTCTCTACCACTGTGACTCGGTCGTCAAAGAAAGCAAAGGCAACAAGCACTTCCAACACGTACCACAAGTGGCGATTGAATGCACTCGAAGCTGCCTTGCCAATGGCTTTGATGGGGAATGCCTCTTGGGCTTGAAGGAAGTCGAGATCGTTCTTCGGAGCGAAGACAGCGGAGGGGACCTCGAACCAGTACTTCACGTAAACTTTTGTGATAAAGATGGCCACTTCCTCCAGATGGTTCCATGTCGCCTCGCTCCGTGACGGCCGCCGAGAAGGTCCAGGTCGATCTTCGATCGGGGTACTGGGTTTTGAAGAGAACCACCTTGAGTGTGTAGATGGCACAAGCCATCCATCTCGCCCGATGGATTGCTCCAGGCTGCTTGAATCGGATCCCTCCCGGGAGATGATCACCGAGAAAAATTATGGTCAGCTGGAGGAGTTCCTTGTAATCATCCCTCGGTTGTTGCTGCTGGAGCTGTCTTGCAGAACAAGATTACCTCCTCCTTCCATCCTTCGACCAGAGGTCCCAACTTCTTATTTTGAACGCTCGTCGTGAATGAATTCTGGCAAATTTGGGGCCAGTAGTCACGGAACATGTCAATCCTCGGGGATGCGGAAGTTTCGAACATTCCAAACACCTTTTCCAAGGCGATTTCAGCCACATGATGCCAGCAGGCAAGATGAAGGAGATGCCGGCCGATTTCCTTCTCGAGGATGACACAGACCCCTCCTTTGTGGCCCGTGTTAGAGGTCGTTGTGTCAAAGCACAGCCCGCTGACTCGGTCTTTCACTCCCCATTCATCCACTGTCTCGAGAATCGCCGTTGCCATCACCGAAGCAGTCCCCGAACGAAGTTTCGGAATGGCAAGAAGCTTGACAACGTTGTCATCAGACACAAGGATAGGTAGTCGGTCGACGGTTTCCTTGCCAGGAAGGGAGAAGTCCTCCATGATCTTTCCGTCCTAGTGGAGAACTAGAGGGACTTGTGGGTCGAAGGCCTTCTTCATTTCTGTGGCCAGGGCAGCTCGGCACTTCATTCGAACCCGCCGGATCCCACTGGGGCTGATGATGAGTTCCTCGACATCCCCTTCGAGGCGGCTGGAGGAGCAAATAATTTAACTTCGATGCGCGACCTTTTAATATACATCGATTGTAAAATGATTACATCTACGACGTTTTTTTGTTAAATGAAACAAGCTAACACCCTGGAGAAAGACATGTTATTACTTTGAAATTTCGCCTATATACGATGGAAGCACCCTAAATTATATATATATATATTGTATATATATATATATATATATATATATATATCCCGTATTAGGCGAGCCCTCCGACAAGTTGTGTATGTTTCTTAAGACAGATTGAACATTTTTAGAAGCTCCGCCATGGGATACGAACCATGCCGGAGCTTCTAAAAATGTTCAATCTGTCTTAAGAAACATACACATATATATATATATATATATACATATATATGTATATATACTGTATATATATATATGTATATATATATGTATATATATACATATATATACATATATATGTATATATATGTGTATATATGTATATATATGTATAATATATATATGTATATATATATGTATATATATATATATATATATATATATATATATACAATATATATGCGTATACTTAGGCAGGAGGTTCTCCCTCTGGCAAGAAATGTTGTATAATAATTCAGGGGTTCTCAGCCCTGCTTGGCCCTCTCACCGTTTGTCAGAATGTCATCACCCCCCTCCTTTCCAAGATTGTCTGTTTCAAAAGGTGCATTCTAAATAATATGCAAATATTACTAAAAATACTTTTATATTTCCAAATTGATATATATACATTTACAATATCACATGGATTATGTTTATAATGAAATTTTACATATTAAATGCAAGTTGAAAATATTGATGGATGTATAAAACTTGAATGAAAGTGAAATAGTTTTTTTAATTTATGATGAACTACTACTGGCCAAACTGAAGCTTGTGCAATTAAAAAAAAAAAAGTTCCTTGCTACGTATTACGACTTAACGTAATTTATGTAATATACTTTTCCCTTCTGACATCTTCAGCACCTCCCAACAATGTAGATTTCAGCAGCCAATAACGTACAAAATGCATTTAATCAAAGAAAAACGCCAAAGAAAGACATGTTTCTGTGGACACATACAACGTCACCATAGGCGATAATATTCATAGGCGTGCGATATTATCGCACGGCGTAATACTTTTCTAATCCTAAGATTAACTTGGGTCAGCCCAGGTCAGTGACCGACCAGATAGTCCAACACCTAGATTTGCTTTCCTCACCCCGTAATCTTACTGTGGTCACAATTCAGCCCCAGAAATCCCAAAATTCCCCCAAACTGGGGGTGAATTTCAACCCTAATGAGAACCCCTGTTGTATATAATAGCATGATGACAACTCACAATTGTTAACTTGTTCAATACAGCGAACAAGGCGACGTACTACTTCTACATAGATTGCCTATTGAAATACGTCGCCTTGTTCGTTGTATTGAACAAGTTAACAAGAAAATTGTGAGTTGTCATCATGCTATTATGTACAATATATATGTATATATATATATATATATATATATATATATATATATATATATATATATATATATATATATTTATATGGATAGAATGTAGATTTATAGGCAGGTGTGTAAGTAGGTAGATACATGGAGAGGGAGGTAGATCGATACAAATAGGGATAGATGGATAAGCACATAGTGTCACACCCAGCGACAGTCCTCCTAGCCCCCCTTCCACTACCACCACACACACATACTCTACACGTCTGCCCTAATTAGCCTGTGGAGGGCGTGTCAGCAATGCCTACGAGGATAACCACAGCAACTTGGCGTCGCTCATCGAGTCCGTTGCCGCTCACGGCCAGGGATAATGTGCATGCGTAACCACCTGCTCCTAGCTGCTTGTCTGTAAACGCATCTCAGCACTAAAATTAAGTATATGTAACTATTGCAAGAAACTTAATTGTTAATATGGTATTGTATAAGTTGAATATGCTTATCGACGTGCCTCCTTAAAGACTACTATTAAATCACTTTCAACGATCTTAGTCGTTTTCGCCATACGCTTATGCATTTTTTTCTCATATCCCAAGGTATGAACACGATTCTACAGAAATCCCTGGTATATTGAAGAAAAGTACAGAAAATACAACTGCAAAGATTCGTGGGTCCTGTTTTCATGCAGCAGTTCATTGCCTTTCAGTACCTCTTCCACTCTTCTTTCATACTCCCTATTACATTTATAAATATTTACACCAAGTGTTCATCTTGCTGTTTTCACATCACAGTATTTACCAAATTATGTAGGCTCTATTTCTTCTCGCGCGCCACAGAAAACGAATATTGCCAAAGGTTGGTGACGTCGTGTCGCGTTCCCCCCTCTGACCACATGATGCCGCCGCCGCCCTGCTGAAGAAGTCACCAGATACCTTCAGCCTCAATACAACTCGATTTGTCTTTTGTCGAATAATGAACGTACATTTATGCTTCTGTATCAAATCTATCACGACTACCAACTGTACAGGAACATCGATTCTGTTGTTTCACTCGTCTCCCACGAACACCTAAAACCACCAACCCATACTTTTTTGATTGACTGTACGTGACATACATACTATATATACATAACACACGCACATACATCCATGCATGCATATATGAATACATACACATATATGCATTCATATTTCAATCAATCAGTTAATCAAATCAGCCATCCTGAGTCCACTGCTGAACAAAGTCCTCCTTCATAGCATTCCATGAATCATACGACCGTGCCATCCTCTGCCATGTCACTCCTGCAAACTTCTCGATCTCGTCTCTCCACCTTCTGTCTGGTCTCCTCTTCCACGCTTCCTATCTCGCGGCGTCCACTCAGTTACACATTTACTCCATCGCTCATCAGTCGTTCGCACTAACTTACCTGCCCAATTCCACTTCCTCTCTTTTACTGCTTCCACAATATCTTTCACTCTGGTCTGCTCTCTCACCCAACTTGCTCTCTTTCGGTCTCTCAGCGTTATTCTCATCACTGATCTCTCCATTCTCCTCTGTGCTGTCCTTAGTTTTGTTTCCGTTGCCTTCGTTAGTTTCCAAGTCTCACATCCGTAGATTATTGCCGGCAGAATGCATTGATTGTAAACTTTACGTTTCAAACATTGAGGTAGAGAGCCTCTCAGGATCTTATTATACTTACCAAACACTTTCCAACCAATTGTAATGCGTCTCTTTATTTCAGTATCATGATGTTTCTTCACTTTCACCATCTGGCTTAAATAATTATACTCTTCAACTTCCTCAAGACTCTCATCATCAATTACAATCTCCTTACTTTGAACTTTCGTATTGAACATTACTTTGGTTTTACTCTTATTCATTTTTAAACCTACTTTGACACTTTCCTTGTTTAGATCACTCAGCATATCTTGCAAGTCTTCTGCTCTTTCTGAAATAAGAATTATGTCATCCGCAAATCTTAGGTGGTTCAAATATTCGCCATTAATCTTTAAACCTTTCTTTTCCCAACTCAGTCTTCTGAAAATATCTTCCAAGCAAGCTGTAAATAGTTTCGGTGAAATTGTATCGCCTTGCCGTACTCCTTTCTCGATCTTGATCTTTTCTGTATCTTTATGTAGTCGAATTATAGCGGTACCTTTGGCATAAATCTTTTCTAAAACTTTTACGATCTGTTCGTTTGCACCCTGCTTGCGTAGAGAGTTTAGTATTGCTATTTGTTCTACCGAGTCGAAGGCCTTCTCGTAATCTACAAAAGCTAAACACAGAAGTATATTGTATTCTGTCGTTTTCTCGATTAGTTGGTTCATCGCCTGCAAATGGTCTAGAGTCGAGTATCCGCTCCTAAAGCCTGCCTGTTCTCTCGGTTGGTTTCCATCTAAAGCTTGACTTAGTCTATTTGTAAGGATCTTGGAGAATACTTTATATACATTTGAGAGCAAGCTAATCGGTCGATAGTTACTAAGGTCCTTCTGGTCTCCTTTTTTATGAAGCAAAATCACTAAAGCATTACACCACGCATCAGGAACGCTTTCTTGACCTAAGCACTGGGTGTACAACTAAGCTGATTTGATATGAACTAATTTCCCTGCGTCTTTCAACAGATCTATCGATATACCATCTTCCCCGGGTGCTTTTCCCCGTTTCATAGTTTTTAGAACAAATTCTACTTCTTCTTTTGTAATCTCTGGTACACTACTAATGTCTACACATGAATTTACTGATTCAACTACGGTTTTCGACGAATAAAGCTCTTGGTAAAAGTCTTCTACTCTTTTTACCATTTTGTCTCTACATTTATTTATTTCTCTATTTCAAACATATTATTTGCTGTCTTCCTAAAGCATGTTTGCGCTCGGTCACTTTAATACTTTTACCCTTCCGAATAGTTTCCTCTATTTCATCCATGTTTCTCTTACTTTTCTCTAATCTCTGCCTTTTGTTGATCAGCTTGTTTAGTTCTACTCTTTCTATTTCGTCTCTCCTGCTTTTAATCTGCATGGTCCTTCTTCTTTTAATTAGGTCATTTGTAGCTTGGGAGTATTTGTTTTCTCTAATGTTTTTTGTACTTCCTACTTTCTCTGCCGGTTCCCTAATGATATTCACTAAATTCAAATTAATATCTTCCACGGTTTCCTCATTAGTTCTTAGAGCTTCGAATCTATCTTTAATTCCTAACTGAAATGACTTATTATTATCCTTGACCTTTGCAAGGCTCATATTCTCTCTTAAAATTAGTTTATTTCTCTCGGCTCTGAAAATGAATTTAGCTGTGCAACCTACCATTCTATGGTCACTACCTATGTTGACTTTATTACCGTAACATTGCTAACACTTTTGCTCTCATCTCCTAATATGAAGTCTATTTCGTTCTTTGTTGTTCCATTTGGACTTCTTCACGTTCATTTACGACCTACACGCTTTTGAAAGAAAGTGTTTATTATCCTCATGTTGTAGTTCTCTGCAAAATTGACTAACATCTCGCCTCTGTCATTTCTTTCACCTACTCCAAAATTACCAATGCACGTCTCATCGCCTATCTTCTTCCCCACTTTAGCATTAAAGTTGCCTATCACCAACGTGTACTTACTTTTTTCTTGATCCATTACCTGACTTAAATCATCGTAGAAGGACTCAATTTCATCGTCTTAGCTCTGTGTAGTTGGTGCATAAACCTGAACTATTTTTACAGTGTACCTTTTACACAGCCTAATCACAATCCAAGCTACCCTGTCTGACAAACTATTGAATTTGACTACGTTACCAGCAACCTCTCGGTTGATCAAGAATCCTACTCCACTAGATCTTTCTTTGTCCTTACCTCTATATTAGAACAGGTGGTGACCATCTTGTAATTGTATCAGCTTTTCTTCCGCTCTTCTGACTTCGCTCAGTCCTACGATATCCCACTTGATGTTGTCTAGTCCTTCCATAAAACTCTACAGCCTGTGATCTTCTGAGAGACTTCTTACGTTGTAAGTATAGATCTTCATTTTCTTCATGCTGTTTAATGTCCAAGACTTAGATCTGCTTGGACAGTGCTTACTCACATTCGGTGGCACACTGCCCGTAAGCACACGAGGCAATGCGGTTGGACCTTTAGGAGACGGTGATCCAACAGGAACGCCCGATTTTGTTTTGGTTGTGCTGTCCATGGTTGCTATGAAGGGGGGTTGGCAGTAATCTCACCTCCGTCCCAACTGGTTTCTGGTGAGATATTTCTCTGGTGTCACCTTATTCATTATATTCGGTGAAGCCCTATATCCATAGGGTGCCCAATGGTCCATGTCGTCATTATGACGGTACCCCATATATTTATGAGGAGTTTCCCTGTTCGCCATCAGGGAGGTGCCAGTTTACACTGGGTCCTGCGACTGTGCGTGTGAGCGTGTGAGCTGCTCTTTGTCTGATCTTTCTTACAAAACCTGTTCGATTTGGGTGACCCTGCAGAGATTGACTCTTTATCGACATAGCATTTATAGTCATTAAGATTCTCAAGCCTATCCACCACGTCAAGGTGTCAGCTCTCGGATACACACACACACACACACACACACACACACACACACACACACACACACACACACACACACACACACACACACACACACACATACATACACACACACACACACACACACACACACACACACACACACACACACACACTCACACACACACACACACACACACACACACACACACACACACACACACACACACACATATATATATATATATATATATATATATGTATATATATATATGTATATATATACATATATATATATATATATATATATATATATATATATATATGTATACACAATAGCTATATGTGATATAAATGGAGTATATATGTATATATATACAGTATATATATATATATATATATATATATATATATATAGATAGAAATACATATACATATACATATATATATATACATATATATATATATATATGTATATATATATATGTGTGTGTGTGTGTGTGTGTGTCTGTACACACACACACAAACACACACACACACACACACATATATATATATATATAAATATATATATACATATATATATATATATATATATATATATATACATGTTGAATTAAATACGACAGCATTCTGACAGTTGTTCAACTTTTTCTTAATGTTTTCTATTTGCCTTATCAACTTTTTTCCAGTTGTAGGGTGAGCTAATACAAGTTCTCCATAGTACTCCATTTAATATTATCGAGCTTTCGTCTTCAAAGAGACATCATCAGGATTGACAAAATTTCTGCCAAAATGAATACAAATGTTGGTACATATAAGTTACAAAATGAATTACAAAAATACAAATACAAATATACAGGTGGAACAAAAGATATATAACAAGAGAGTTATTACGTCTACAAGGAAAGTACAAATAGTTCTCCATTTAATATTATCGAGCTTTCGTCTTCAAAGAGACATCATCAGGATTGACAAAATTTCTGCAAAAATGAATACAAATGTTGGTACATATAGAAATGTTGGAACAAATAGAAAACATTAAGAAAAAGTTGAACAACTGTCAGAATGCTGTCGTATTTAATTCAACATGCATCAAAGAAAACCTGCTTCCTTACTTCACGAATATGTACATACATGTATGCATACATATATACATATATACGTTCATATATTGATGCGACAAAAAAAAAATCGCCTTTGGTCGCTTTCATCGATATCATCTCTGCTTACCGTTTTCTTTCACCGCTGCCATGCCTCGTTTCTCTCGCCGCTTCTGACGATGGGAGGCGCCAGGACCAAGACGACGAGACGCGACGTCAAGGAGGAGGATCCTCAATACGAAATCAAGATGGTCAGTACAAGTTCCTGGACGCGGGTAGGGTTCTCTGATGAAAGTATTGGACTATGAGAACCAGAGGAGTCTCCCGACTCGTACATAAAAGATAAAGCATAAATAGAAAAAGATGAAAAAAAGAAATAAAAATCATCCCTCAGTGCGAAGACGTCCGTCTTGGAGAGCCCCATACAGATGGAGGAGGAGGGGGTCGGTCGAAGATTTTATTCAGCTGAGGGAAGCCCCGGGAATGCGGTGGAAAATTTGCGCAGAATCTCGAAGGTTTCGAGATATGGTCCAATTCAATCACTGCATTCACTGGGACTTCTCCTCAGACGAATGAAACCGTTTACCTTTCGCCAAAATCAAGAGAGAAAAAAAAAATTAAGGGCTGCGATGGCCCTCCTGTTGTTGGATCGAGTTTTGAAGCACGTGTGGCCGTCGTTTCCTTTTTCTCTCGAGGAGTTTCCGCTGCACTATTATAGGACGTAGTTCGACGGCGGTTCCATGAAAAAAGAAAAGAAAATGCAGTAACCATCGTTAAAAAAAAGAAATCATCAGGTTCTTCATGACGTCACACTCATGCAACATGTGATGTCACACTTTGATTCCGTGCAGCACCTATAACGTCACTCTTGGGTCACGTGAACCCAATGCGGAGCCGGATAATTTCAGTTGAGCGCCTTGACCACGACGGAAGAGCCACCAAGACCCTGAAGAATGCTCCCATTGTGGAAAAAAAAATCGAGATATAGGTAGTGGCCACTGTGAGATTTGGGTCATGCTGTAGCCCAGTGGATACCGTGTTGAACTCATGAGCAGACGGTAGTGAGTTCGATTCCCGGGGCCCACTTCAGTGTCCAATAACCTGTATGCAGCTTCTG
>NC_134788.1:16058386-16075886 GCF_046742065.1 Oratosquilla oratoria | reverse complement strand
TTTGTCATTAACTTCCAGCAAATGGAAGAAATTAATCAATATGATAATTACAAAAAGGCCTTCCTCAAACATTTCATGTCCAAATGTGATCAGGATCCTATTAGGTCATTGGTAAAAATGATTAAGGAAGTTAGGACAAGTGAAACTGACACAGAGTACTTAGCTAGATTAGATAGATGGTCAAAAGACATGAATTCTATCTTGAAAGATTCAGACTGGATAGAAAGATCTAGTGAGAAGATGAAAATCTCACAGGTAATCAAATTGATTACTTTTAGCTTATTGGCAAAGAATTCTGATGACTTAACAGCAGAAAGGCTGTACAAGGATCTAAAATCAAATATAAGTTTAAGAGAAGTAGATTATCTTCTTTAAGGATACAGTGAGACCAGAACTATAAACCCATATGTAATGCCTATAAATTAACAAAGCCAAAATGGGAACTCTAGAGAGTTTAAGAAAACAGAAGTAGGACATAGGTGGCATGCTAGAAGTCCATCTAGGGATAGGGATACCAGAATCCTATGTTTTAATTGTAATGCATGGGGACACAAGGCACAAGAATGTTTTTATGGGATTATTTGCAGAAATTGCAAATACGAAGGTCACAATGAGTATCAATGTAGGAACCCTCCATTCTGTATTTTTCATAATAGAATAGGTCATAAGACTCATGAGTGCCGGAATTTTCGGGTACCCCCAGGGCTAAGAGAAAATCCTCAGACACAGAATAAACAATTTCAGACCTCCCTATATATATACCGATAGGCGGTATTGTGTTAAATATGGGAATGCAAGGGAGATGAAAGAAACTGACAAACTGATAATTACTGTTGGTAAAACTTCTGTAGGACCTCTCATTGCAGGTAAAGTGTTCAATAAGCCTATTCAAATTTTTATTGATACAGGGTCTGTAGTTAATGTATTTACTAATAAAGTTTTAAACCAGTTGAACCCAGGAGTGAAAATGTTGGAACCAATCCGTTACACATTGCAAGGTGTAACTGGAAATCAGTTAAAAACATTAGGTAAGGTGGAACTAGAAGTTGCCTTATATACAAATGAAGATTTGTACATACCAGTGATAGTGGTAGAAGAGTCTGTTTTTCCAGGAGATTTATTGATAGGATTTGCAACTATGAGAAAAGAAAACATGGTAATTTGTCCTGCTGACTTAGGAATTTTAGTGAAGTCACAGGTAATCCCATTCTTAAATCAACCAGACTTAAGACCAGTGACAGGAATCAATGAATCCTTAGATAATATTTCTATCTTAGATAGCGTGACCGAGCGGTCCAACCCTACAGAAGGTAAAACAACTTGTGAACCCAACTCAGAAGTTCAGGAAATCCCAGAGATTACTAAATTATCAACCACAGATGCCTTGATAATTGCAGATTGCGGAGTAACAAGGTCGACATTGTTACATCCCATGTCAATTAATAAGCTTGAAGTGTGTTTGAAAGGAATCAATGTAGACTCTGAAGTAATTACAGTCCCAGAATCAGTTAAACTTAAAGGATTGAAGTGGGACTCAGGGATTTATAAGACAAATAAGAACAGAGTAGAAGTATTAGTAATTAATACTATGAATAAAGAGATAGTTTTAAAGAAAGGTACACAAATAGGATGTATTCAGGTGTGTACTAAACCTATTAAGATTTTAAATGAGAATAGTGAGGAGATAGAATTACCAACTTCATCAATTTGTTCAGTTCAAGAAGGAATAGACTTAAGAAATAGATATAAAGAATTATTACAATCAACTAATTGCCCTGAGTTGGATGAAGCTCTATTTGCTTTGCTTATGAAACATAAAAAAGCAATTGCTTTGCCGGGGGACGCCTTAGGCAAAACAACTGTTTTAAAACATCACATTAAGTTAAAACCAGGAACACAACCTATCTACATACCAGCCTACAGAGTTCCTCACTCTAAATTAGCTGTAGTAGATAAACTCATCACTGAAATGTTATCACAGGATATTATTGAACATAGTAAAAGTGAGTGGAATTTTCCGTTGATCTTAGTACCAAAGTCTGATGGAACTATGCGCCCAGTTATTGATTACAGGGAATTGAATAAGCACACCATTCGTGACAGGTTACCATTACCCATTATCGGTGACATTTTGAGAAGTTTGGGAACTGAGAATAGATATTTTAGTACTATAGATATCAAATCAGCTTTTTGGCAAATAGAATTGCATGAAGATTCAAGAGAGTTCACAGCATTTTCTACTACAACAGGACATTATGAGTTCAAGAGAATGCCATTTGGGTTATGTAATAGTCCATTAACTTACATGAGATTAATGAATACTATTCTAGATGGATTGTTAGGAAACACTGCCAGTGTATTTCTAGATGACATTTTAATAGTTTCTCAGACTGCAGTGGAGCACTTTAAGAAATTAGATTTGATATTCTCAAGACTAGGAGAAGCAGGGTTAAAAGTAAAACTTGAAAAATGTAAGTTCTTGCAAGACAGTGTCATTTACTTAGGACATAAGATAGACAGACACGGACTTAGTACAGTCAATTCAAAGGTTGACGCTGTCAAGAAATTTCCAGTTCCGACCAATGTAGACAAGGTTAGGAGCTTTTTGGGATTAACAGGGTATTATAGAAAATTCATTCAAAGTTATGCTGACATTGCTAATCCACTAAGTTCATTGTTAAGAAAGGACTCAAAGTTCATATGGGGACCTGCACAACAGCAAGCTTTTGACAAGTTGAAAGAGAAACTCACGAGTTCACCTATTTTAATTTTTCCCGACTATGAAAAAGAATTCATTCTTTGTACTTATGCGTCTGACATAGGATTAGGAGGCATACTCATGCAAGAGAGAAATGGAACTTTGAAACCTATAGCTTACACATCCAGACTTTGTAATAGTGCGGAGAGAAACTATTCTATAACAGAAAGAGAAACTTTAGCAGTAATTTATTCTTTAGAAAGTTTTAGGGATATGATACTAGGGTATCCCATCAGAGTTTGGACTGATCACACAGCTATTCAGAACTTATTTAAGCATAAGAATCTTAGAGGCAGACTTGCTAGATGGTTTGCGATACTCTAGTGCTATGAGGTTCAATTTGAATATATTCCGGGTAGAAGGAATGTAGCAGATCCACTTTCTAGAACATTAGTCAACCAATGACTGGGACTGGGTTGATTAATTTTGTTTGTAGTATAGAAGAAATAGTAACTTTAGATGAAGAAATGCTAATAAGAGAACAGAGAGATGATGAGACATATGATTCAATAATCAAGCATTTGATGAACCCAAGAGGAGATCCTCCAAAGCTACCAAAGGGGTATAAGATAGAGGAATTTCATTTGATTAATGGAATTTTGTATAGGAAAACATTTGTAAATGGGAAAGATATTTCTAGAGGTCAAGTAAATCAGTTGTTTATACCACAAACTCTTGTAAATGAGATATTAAAGTTACTACATGATAGTGATTGTAGTTCACATCCTGGAAAGGATAAAACTTATAGACAAGCACAACTTAAATACTTTTGGCCAGGAATGAAGAAAACTATATATGATTATATAGAAAAGTGTGTAAAATGTGTAAAGGTGAAGGGAAATACACCAAAACCTGCTCCTATACTCACCTATCCCATTCCACAGAAACCTTGGGAAAGAGTTCACATGGATACATTAGATTTATCGATGTCCGAGAACGGCTTTAAATACCTATTTGTTGCTATTGATTATTTTTCAAGATTCTGTATATTACAACCCATAATCAATAAGAAAGCTGAAACTATTGCTTCCGTAATCTATGATCAGATAATCTGTAATTTTACTACACCTAACATCTTAGTTTCAGATAATGGGACTGAATTTAATAACAAAATCTTGGAAAATTTATGTAGTGTATTCCACATCAAGAAAGTCAATATACTCGTTAACCATCCCCAAAGTAATGGAGTAGTAGAAAGGTTAAACAAAAAGATAATTATATGTCTTAGAACCCTAATAAGTCCTCATAGTGTAACTTGGGATACTTGGATTCCTTGTGTTAAGTGTACCCTGAACAATCAAATTAATGTAGCAACTGGGGATACACCTCATTTTATAATTTTTGGGGAGGACAAAACTCTGCCATATGAAATGTTGACTGCAGAGCAAAAACCCATATATAATATGGATGATTATATATCCAATAGGATAAATACTCTTCAAAGTATTCACCAAAGAGTTAGGAAACATATGCAGGTGTATTCACAAGAGATGAAGGAACAACAACACAAAATAGCTCATAAACTAGAACTGAAAATTGGAGATTTAGTAATGGTCAAACTAACCTCACCCAATAATAAACTTTCACCAAGGTACACTGGTCCATATAGGGTAATTGATTCTGCAGGTGGAAACAAGTTTAAACTTAAACATTTAGAATCAAGAGAAGAATTGATAGGACATTTAGATGACATAAGGAAAATTAGCTTGTAGATCTATGAAGATGATTATAGTAATACTTTGTGCATAAATATTAATAACCCTGGAGAATATGGAGAATATTATAATGATATTTTTCAGGAGTTGAACATTAATCTTGATGTATTTTACAGATAGTGTTGACCATTTGTATGCATTTGGGATGGGAGACCTAAACAACTGGAACTTGGTGTCAAGCAGATACATGGAAACCTAAAACCTAGGATCTGCTGTAGTCAGACTTAGAACCTTAAGGACCTCTCATTTGAGTACACACATGAGTATTGTGACCATTTTAAAGTAATAAGACTGTCTTTGAAAATGAAGTGTGTTAGAAATAGTATTGAACAAGAAGAGACACTCAAACTCTAGATTAGTGTGTTTTGCAAATTAATTGCTATTGAAAAGATGATAAACCATTCAAATTTGAAAGTTAGTGCTCATATTGAATTTTCTAATCAATTACATCCTTTCTGTAGACAATCTAAGAGAAAGCATGATCTCTTTTGTGTTCCGAGAAGCTTCGCATGAATTCTCTGGTTAGGAATGTGTCTGTTATGAACAATTGTCATTACCAACGAATTTTGGTAGACCAGATCCCTCATTGTAACATACAAGGATCTCATTACCTGTTTTTTCCTAACAAGACCAAGGTATCAATCAATTGTCCCGGGTTGAGTCCTAAATTGGATTTGGTTGAAGGTCTTGTCTCTATTCAAGATAACTGCGAATTGCATGCAGACACTATTTCCACCATTTCTAATACCCTTAATACAATGCATTTAACCGATGACACCTACATTTCAACCTTCAACTTCACATTGCCTGAAAACTCTCCTCCCTTGAAAATTAAGAGAAGACCATTGTCAAGATCTCCCTCAAATGATTTACATATACTACCAATCCTTATCATACCCTTACTTTCAGTGTTAGTGGCAGCACTGATTGCCTTTGTTGTATTCCGGAGGTTGGCTCTGTCAAAGCAATTCAACCATGTAACCGCTTAATTCAATGCCTTATATATATTGACATGCATGTTATTCACATTTTTAAGTATTATGTTTATGTATTGTTTCCAATTTATTGCATGAATGATGTATTTTGGAGGGTAGCTTAACAGTTACGCAAGGGTAGATTAGCTTATTCTAGAAATATATTAGCAAGCCCTGTAAGAGGGAAATAAGAAATTGGTCGGGACGACCAACGGTAGCTGCCGAGCCCTGTAAGAGGCCGGTAGTTGTACGAATGGAAATGAGCTTGGGAAACACTAGGGCATTAGAATGCTGACTCAACAAGTCAGACTCGGCACCCACTGTTGGTAAACACTAGCCGACAGAACGGTGAATGTTTTTAAAATAATAGCTGATGTAATCAAAACTCTGTAAGCGCAGGTTAGCTTCGTTTGACTAATGCTGAGGTAAACGATATTGCTAGTGGCATTGCAATGGCTTTCCGGATTGGAGGAAAGGTGGAGAAGGAGAAAAAATTATTGGTGCATGAATTCAAAGTCACGCCCATAAGGAGTGACATTTATTTGAGAAGTCAAAGGAGATTGGATTAGAAAAATCAGTGACGTCAGACGAAGGTAGCTTAGCGTAGGATACGGGGATCTCGAGAGACGATGTGGGGAGACGAGAGAGAGAGATCCTGAGTGTAACAAGACTGTGAAATTACAGTGAAAGAAGAAAAGTACAATTTCTTTACCCCAGGACTGATTTGAAGTACATGACAAGAACTAGGCAAGGGGCCTAATGCACTTGGAAACTAGTGAGACTAAAGGAAACTAGGCATGGGGCCTACTGCTTAAAAAGTACTGGAAAACTACTGGATACTTATAAGAAAAGACGTGAGGGGAAATTAAGTGACTACTAACAGAATAGAGGGAGAGGTCTGACAGTGGTGACAGTGACTACAAGGGGAGGTGAAAGTGTGTGTGTGTGTGTGTGTGTGTGTGTGTGTGTGTGTGTGTGTGTGTGTGTGTGTGTGTGTGTGTGTGTGTGTGTGTGTGTGTGTGTGTGTGTGTGTGTGTGTGTGTGTGAGTGTGTGTATATACAATATATATATATATATATACATATATATATGTATATGTGTATATATATACATATATATATGTATATACAGTATGTAAATATATATGTGTATGTATATATATATATGTATATATGTATATATATATGTATATATGTGTGTGTATGTATATATATATATATATATATATATATATACACGCGCACACATATATGTATATTTACAAAGGATTACAAAGGTGGAGCATGCCAACAGGAGACCTTTTGGTCCATATCTAGGTCGGATGTGAAAAAAAATCTTAATGATAATACATAAACAAATAAAAACTATAATAAAGTAAATAACAAATTAAATACATAAATAAATGCATAGGTATAGTTAAATAATAAACAAACAGGTATATAGTAATAATGATAAATTGACATATAACTAATAATAAATGAAAATCAAACAGGCTAATGATAACAAAACAAAAACAAATAATATGAAATAAATTATAATCATTACAGCATCTTGCTTAGGTATTTATGTAAATAATTCTTAAAGCTTCGAACTGAACTACATTGCACTACCTGGGCAGGAGGTTTATTCCATTCATTAACTACACGGTTGGCAAAGTTGTTTCTACCTACTTCCAAATTGAATCTATTTCCGGACAGTTTGAGACCATTGTTTCTTGTCTGATTCTCATTCAATGTGAAAATCTTGTCACTTTTGATATTGTCATTCCCCTTTAGAATTTTAAAGACCTGTATCAAGTCACCTATGAGTCTACGTTTTTTTAGGGAAAACAGATTTATATGTTTTAGTCGATTTTCGTATGATTTATTTTTGATATTTGGAATCAGTTTTGTGACTCGCCGTTGTACTTTTTCCAGTCTGTCAATGTCTTTAATGAGATTCGATGACCATACGGAAACAGCATATTCCAAATGTGGACGAACTAACGATTTATATAGCTTGTTAATGAGTGATGAACTTTTGAAATCAAAAGATCGCGCAATCAGTCCTAGAATCTTATTTGCTTTCTCAGAGGCTGAAATACACTGCTTGGATGATTTGAGGTCGTTACTGATAATTACGCCGAGATCTGTTTCACTATCCACTTTTGTTAACGAATTTCCAAATAACTTGTAATCGTACTTACTGTTATTTTTACCTATGTGCATTACCTTGCATTTACTCGTGTTAAATTTCATTGGCCACTTTTCAGATCATTGCTGTAATTCATCTAAATCTTCTTGAATATCTAATTGGTTTAAGTGATCATTTGCCATTCTGCACAGTTTTGTATCATCAGCAAATTTAGAAACAGCAGATTTTAGTCCATGGTCTATATCATTTATATATACTATGAATAGAAGTGGCCCAAGAACGGAACCCTGAGGAACTCCACTTGTAACACTTTTCCATCTAGAAGTTTTTCCGTTTAAAACAACTCTCTGTTTTCGACTATTCAACCAATTACTAGTCCAACTTAATAGGCTACCACCTATTCCGTGTGAAGCTAATTTAGTAAGTAGTCTTTCATGTGGGACTATATCAAAAGCTTTTGCAAAGTCTAGATATATTAAATCTATATTGTTTCTTTTGTCATAATTGGAGATAACTGTGTTGTAGAATTCGATTGAATTAGTCACGCAAGAACGTTTCCGTCTGAATCCATGCTGGCTATCATTTATCAAACGGTTACTTTCTAAATGATATTCGATAGCATCTCTGATGTTAGTTTCCATTATTTTTCCTACGATTGAAGTCAAGCTTATAGGCCTATAGTTATTTGGTTTCTTTTTGTCACCTTTTTTGAATATGGCAGTAACGTTAGCTAGCTTCCATTCTCTTGGGACATCTCCGGATATGATGGATTTCTTGAAAATAATTTCTAATGGAACAACAATCTCATTTTTCATTTCATTTCAGATTCTTGGATGCCAACCGTCAGGCCCTGGTGTTTTATTAACTTTGAGTTTATCTATACACCATGTAATTTTTTCTTTTGTTATATTTACCGTAGTGAGTAAGTTTAGCCTAAACTTTCCACAGGTTTCAGTTTGGAGTTCACTTTGAGGTGTTTCGTTTACGAATACCGAGCTAGAATAATTGTTTAAGATATTACACATTCCTTCATTTGAATATTCAAGTTGACCGTCAGCAGATAATAGTGGACCAATGTGATTTCTAATAACCTTTTTATCTCTAATGTAACTATAGAATTCTTTGGGATTATGTTTGGATTTATCAGCGATGTTCATTTCGTATTGTCGTTTTCTTTTTCTTATTGTCTTTTTTAAATCTCTCTGTATTGATACATAATTTTCAGTCATTAGATGCACCCGAGCACTTATATTTCTTATAACCCTGTCTCTTTTTAGCAATACTTTTTTCAGTTTCTTTGTCGAGAACTTTGGGAGTTGGTGGTGTTGTCGTGCGGACCAGGCGTCCGCTGTCTGGTAAAGACGTGAACTAAGGACACGTGGTCGGTCTGGATGGAGAATGTTGCACCCTCAAGGAAATAGAGGAAATTGCGGACGGCTTGTGGACGGCGAGTTCTCTGTCAAAGGTAGAGTATTTTTTTTTTTTTTTTTTTTTTTTTTTTGGCCTTGAATAGTCTGCGGCTGAGGAAGGTCAAAGTGTGTGGCTGTTCGTGAATGACTTATTCCAGAACGGCTCCAATGGCGATGTTGCTGGCACCCGTGGTGACGATGAGAGGCTTCCGGGGACTGGAAATGCGAGGAGGATTTGTAAGGCAAGGAAGTTTTTTGCTTTCTGGAAGGCCTCTGCTTGAGGAAGGGGACCCACTTAAGGTCCTTGGGTTTTCGTGCTAGAACTTCGTACAGTCGTGTCATGGTTGACGCGACCCCGGGCAGGAACCGGTGATAATAATTGACCATACCCACGGATTCCTGGAGGGTCATGACTGTGGTGGGCGTGGGGAATTTTCGTATGGTGGTCACCTTGTATGGTAGAGGTGAAACGCCTGCGGGGGTGAGGAGGTGTCCTAGAAAGTCCACCTCTCTGGCGCCGAACACGCACTTGCCGTAGCGTACCACGAGGCCGTTCTGCTGAAGGCGGCTCAGGACCTCGAAGAGACGATGGAGATGTTCCTCTTTAGATGATAAGAAAATGAGGATGTCATCAATGTAGCAGGCCCACAAAGGTAAATCGCCTAGGATACCGCTCATCATTTGTTGAAAGATGACGCCAGAGTTTTGCAGGCCAAAACAATTGTAATTAAATGTAAGGGCCCCGAAGGTGAGGCTACAGCAGCTTTTGGGATGTCTTCTGGTGTATGGGGGACCTGGTGGTAGTATCCCTTTAGAAGTGGGAGAGGAAATCTGTCCCTAGAAGGGGGAGTGTGACGTCTGCCACTATGAAATCCCATCCAAATGTGCGCCCGCCGATGCTGATCTCAAGGTGTTGGCGGCAGTATGTTGATATCGGAGTGCTGTTGGCTCCGATGAGTTGGACGTTGGATGCTGGTTGATGGGGCTGCCTCCAACGTGCGGCTGGTTGGAGGGAACGGTCGGCGCCCATGTCGACCAAGAAGTACGTGCCCGTTGCAGGATCGGAGATGAAAAAGGTGTTGCTACTGGGCTGGGCCGCCGTGATGCATGGCGGCCGTCCCACCAGTTTTTTTTTTTTTTTTTTTTTTTTTGGCCACTGGCAACCTGGTTGGCAATTCCTTGCCTTGGGGCCGAACTTGACGTGGTAGTAACAGAACTAGTTCGTGGTCCTTTTCTGGCCTGGCTATAGCCGAGGGGCGTGGTATCGTTGTGTAGGTGGGTTGACCGACTATTGAGCGCAGGACAAATGAGCGCCGACAATTGAGCGCCGACTTTTGAGCGCAAGACAATTAGGCGCAGTAATATTTGAGCACCGATATTTGAGCGCCATAATGTCAAAATCGTTAAAATCTATACGGAACATAATATGTAAGAAAAATAAGAGATTCAGACATTAAACATGGAATATATAGACATACATACATATATACATACATACATATATATATACATATATATATATACATATATGTATGTGTATATGTATATATATATATATATATATATATATATATATATACATATATATACGCAGTGGTACCTGTGAAATAGTTTGTGCATATACTAAAAGTTTCATGTGTATCCTACCATTATCAGCCTGGTTCGTGGTTCCCACCACAGCAGGGAAGCGGAAGATGGGAAAAGCAAATTAATCAATAATGTTCATTTCAATCCCGGCCTTTGTTAGACGTACCTGCACGTTTGATTAAACTACATAAGGTGGGACTTTCCAGTCACATTTTTATTCAAGACATTGACAGACTGGAAAAAGTACAACGGCGAGCCACAAAACTGATTCCAAATATCAAAAATAAATCATACGAAAATCGACTTAAGCACATGAATCTGTTTTCCCTAAAAAAGCGTAGACTCAGAGGTGACTTGATACAGGTCTTTAAGATTTTAAAGGGAATTGACAACATCAAAAGTGACCAAATTTTCACATTGAATGAGAATCAGACAAGAAACAATGGTCTCAAACTGTCCGGAAATAGATTCAATTTGGAAGTAGGTAGAAACAACTTTGCCAACCGTGTAGTTAATGAATGGAATAAACTTCCTGCACAGGTAGTGCAATGTAGTTCAGTTCGAAGCTTTAAGAATCATTTAGATAAATACCTAAGTAAGATGCTGTAATGATTATAATTTATGTTACATTATTTGTTTTTGTTTTGTTATAATTTGTCTGTCTGGTTTTCATTAATCATATTATTAGTTATATGTCAAGGTAGGGAGGTTCTTAGAGTGAACTCCTTGAATGAAAAGGAAAAGGAGAAGGAGTACGAAAAGAAGCTGAAGGAGGAGTGGGAGGGAATAAAGGATAGAGCAGAGATGGGTGTGGAGGAGGAAGGGGGATGGTTCAAGGAGGGAGTCTTAAAGTGTGCAAGGATGGTGTGTGGAACAAGAAGGACAGGGGGAAATAGAAGAAAGGGTAGTGAATGGTGGGATGAGGAAACAAAGAAGGTTGTAGAAGAGAAGAAGCGAGCATTCACAGATTGGTTACAAAAGAGGACAGGGGAGTCATATGAGACGTACAAAGAAAAGAAAAGAGAAGTAAAGCAAAAGGTAAAGGAGGCAAAGAGGAGACCAGATGTGAAATGGGGTAGGAGTATGACAGAAAATTTTGAAAGTAATAAAAAGATGTTTTGGAAAGAAATTAAGAGAGGAAGAGGAGGCGAATCAAGTAGGGAAGAAAAGGTAAAAGGTGCAGATGGAGAGTTGATAATGGAAGAGATGGCAGTGAGGGGAAGATGGGCAGAATATTTTAGGGAGTTGCTGAATGTGAAGGAGGATAGGGAAGGAAAGATAGCTGCAGTGGGAAATACGAAGAAAATGAAAGTGATGAGTGAGGAGAATGGAGGAGAAATAAGGAAGGATGAGGTGAAGGCAGTTGTAAAGATGATGAAAGCAGGTAAGGCACCTGGTCTGGATGGATGTCATGCAGAATGTCTGAAAAAGGGAGGTTCAGTGATGGTGGACTGGTTGGTGAGATTATTTAATGTTTGCTGGAGAGAGGGTAGAGTACCGGAGGACTGGAGTAGTGCCTGTATAGTTCCTCTTTACAAGGGAAAAGGGGACAAGTGTGAATGTAGTAATTTCAGAGGGATCAGCCTGTTGAGTGTAGTAGGGAAGGCTTATGGGAGAATCTTAATTGAGAGGATTAGGAGAGGAACAGAAGGAGTAATTGGTGAGGAACAGTGTGGATTTAGGACGGGTAGAGGTTGTGTAGATCAGATCTTTGTGGTAAGACAGATATGTGAGAAAGCTATAGGAAAGGGGAAGGATGTTTTTTGGGCTTTTATGGATCTGGAAAAGGCTTATGATAGGGTAGACAGAAAGGCACTGTGGGAGGTTATGCAGATTTATGGGATAGGAGGAAAGCTTCTGGGAGCTGTTAAGAGTTTTTATGAGAGTAGTAGAGCATGTGTTAGGATTAGAAATGGAGAGAGTGAGTGGTTTGAAGTAAAGGTGGGACTTCGTCAAGGATGCGTTATGTCGCCCTGGCTGTTCAACTTATACATGGATGGGGTGGTGCGAGAGGTGAATGCTAGAGTAGTGAGTCAGGGATTGGAGATGGTTAAAGAAAATTGAGAAAAGTGGGAGGTGAGCCAGCTGTTGTTTGCGGACGACACTGCGCTTGTGGCAGGGTCAGAGGAGGGATTGAGGAAGCTGGTGGCAGAGTTTGGGAGAGTATGTGATAGAAGAAAGCTAAAGATAAATGTGGGTAAAAGTAAGGTGATGAGATGTACAAGGGGTGAAAGTGGCAGTAGACTGGAAGTGAACATTAAGGGAGAGCGACTGGAGGAAGTGGATAGTTTTAGATACTTGGGTGCAAGTGTAGCAGGAAAAGGTGGAGTGAAGGTGGAGGTAGAAGGTAGATTGAGAGAAGCGAGTAAATGCCTTGGTGGTTTAAAGAGTGTAATGAGGAATAGACATTTGGGAATGGATGCGAAGAGGAGACTGTATGAAGGAGTGATTGTGCCAACAGCACTGTATGGGGCAGAAACGTGGAACATAAGAGAAGAAGAGAGAAGGAGTTTGAATGTGTTTGAGATGAGGTGTCTGAGAAGTATGGTGGGGGTTACTAGCCTAGATAGAGTGAGAAATGAGGAGGTGAGGAGGAGAACAGGGGTGAAAAAGGATTTGGGAGAGAGGGTTGATGAAAGAATATTAGGATGGTTTGGACACATGGAAAGAATGAGTGAAGAAAGACTAGTAAAAGAGGTATGGAAGGCAGATGTGGAGGGAGTGAACATGAGGGGACGTCCTAGGATGAGGTGGATGGATGGGGTGAAGGGGGCTTTGGGGAAGAGGGGAATGTCTGTTGAGGAAGGAAGGGAGAGGACGGAAGACAGAGGTGAGTGGAGAATGGTTGTATATGGATGATGTTGTGATTGCATGAGGAGGAATGGGCGGGGGGGTGGGGTAGTATGTGTGAGTAAATTTTGACGCAGCCCGAAGGGATTTCTCCCCGTCCTCTCCTTATATGCAAAGGGGGACGGAGAGGGAGGGTCGCCGATTGAATGAAGCGGCCTTGCTGTGGATGTGCTGTGTCTTGCGACACTGCTTCTGGCCCAGGGCGGTGGGCAGGGTGCAGGGATGACCCGTCATCCAGGAGGTGCTCAGATGAGAGGAAGGGTGGGAGGGGTGTGGAGTGTATTTAGGGATGAAATGGGTGGGAGTGTTTTTATGACTTTCCCTTTTTGGCTACCTCCCTTGGAAGGGGGAAAAAGCCTTGGTATATGTATGTATTCAACAAAAACCCACTGTGTTGGATAAGAAGAAATGAAATAAAATTAATTCCATATATTTCGATCACGGACTGTGATCCTCTTCAGTGGAATACAGAAAGGTAGAGCAAATGGCATGTCTTATATACAATAAAAATAAGGGACAAGGGTAGGACTCAGGTAGCATCTAGTACTTTGCGGGGCAGGTCACCCGCCTTCACCAACGATGGTAACAATTTGTTGACTGCCCAGGTGGTAATGCAGTCAGGTGACCACTGTCCATATGACATATTAAAATTTGGAAATTTGTTAATCAGGGATGATTCTATTATTTTTCTTTTAAAACTGCATTTTGAATTAAAGATAATCTTTGCCTCATTCCAATCCATATGATGGCCTTCCTTGTCTACATGTTGGAAGACAGCGGAATTATGTTGTGCGTATTTAATTGAATTTTTATGTTCTTTCATCCTAGTATATAAATCTCTACCTGTTTGTCCCCAATATACATTGTTACAATCAGAGCAAGGGAGTTTATACACACCTTGATGTGTGTATAAACTCCCTTGCTCTGATTGTAACAATGTATATTGGGGACAAACAGGTAGAGATTTATATACTAGGATGAAAGAACATAAAAATTCAATTAAATACGCACAACATAATTCCGCTGTCTTCCAACATGTAGACAAGGAAGGCCATCATATGGATTGGAATGAGGCAAAGATTATCTTTAATTCAAAATGCAGTTTTAAAAGAAAAATAATAGAATCATCCCTGATTAACGAATTTCCTAATTTTAATATGTCATATGGACAGTGGTCACCTGACTGCATTACCACCTGGGCAGTCAACAAATTGTTACCATCGTTGGTGAAGGCGGGTGACCTGCCCCGCAAAGTACTAGATGCTACCTGAGTCCTACCCTTGTCCCTTATTTTTATTGTATATAAGACATGCCATTTGCTCTACCTTTCTGTATTCCACTGAAGAGGATCACAGTCCGTGATCGAAATATATGGAATTAATTTTATTTCATTTCTTCTTATCCAACACAGTGGGTTTTTGTTGAATCTTTACGAATGTGTTACGACATTACTTTATAGTTATATGTATGTATGTATATGTCAATTTATAATCATTTACTATTTACCTGTTTGTTTGTTATTCAACTATACCTATGCATTTATTTATGTATTTCATTTGTTATTTTTACATTATTATAGTTTTAATTTATTATTATGATTTTTTTTTTTTTTTTTTTTCGCATCCGACCTAGATATGGATCAAAAGGTCTCCTGTCGGCATGCTCCGCCTTTGTAATCCTTTGTAAAAAGAGTATGTGGGGTAAATCATTAATTGTAAAACATGATGAAAAGTAAATAATTACAAATAATTAGTTTTGATTTATTTCAGTTCACAGAACCCATGAAATGGAGAAGATAACATCGTCCAAAGGAAAAGAAAATATATTACACGAAGGGCACTGTTGTTGTTACAGACTCGACAGAGTGCTTAAGAGTGGCAAAGAGTCATGGCGTTGTGTAAATGGGAAGTGCAAAGGAAGGAAGGATACATGTCTTTGGAGATGAATGCATATCTGCCAGTGATCACGATCATGTGTCAGATCCTGCAAAGTCAGCGGCGGCTCGCTTATCGACGATGCGGCTGCACGAAAGTGCAGCAGCATCAAATGATCCACCAAGGCGAATCATTCAGGAGACCCAAATCAATTTGCATCCTGAAATAGTTGCTGTTCTTCCTAAGTATCATTCCCTTCAGCGGACAGTACAACGACAACGGAAGTGCAAGGGATTGCCTGTCCCTGCTCCAAGAAACATAAGGGAAATACCTCAAGAACTTGTTTACACATATGCTGGCGAAAATTTTCTTGCATATGACTCCGGTAGTGATGACCCGGATCGTTATTCTATATTTGCTAGTCCTGATAATTTGAGATCGACGAAGGAGAATAAGCACTGGATGGGAGTTGGGGCTTTCAAAATAGCTCCTCAGTTATTCTATTAGCTATATGTGATTCATATTCTATATAAAGGAAGCGTCCTACCAATGGTTTATTTTCTCCTTCGGAGAAAGTCAGAGGAAGCATATAGACGTGCTCTGATACAATTACTTTGTATAGATAATGAGATTACTCCATCTTCCATTTTTGACTATGAGAAAGCATTTCATAAAGCTTTTCTTTCTGTCTTCAGAAATGCTGGGGTGTTTGGGTGTTTCTTGACCGATTTATATTGTTGCAGGGAAGAAATACGGCAGTACACAAAAATGCTAGTGGCATTGGTATTCGTTCCTCCCAATGATATAATAAATGTATTTGAATCTTTACATGATGTAATTCCTGACGAGCTAGATGAGTTGGTCTTTTACTTTGAAGACACTTGGATAGGAAGACGAAGAGATGCTATGTTTCCCCCAAGTGTCTGGAGTGTCTATGAACGTGTTGTCAGCGAGCATCCGCGTACAAATAATTCGTTAGAAGGGTGGCATCGGGCAATGCAGATATCAATAGGGCATATGCATCCTACAACTTATAAATTCATAGATATTTTAAGATTTGAACAAATTCATACATCAAATAAAGTGATCAGAATAGGTACTTGGCAGCTTGAAGATGTAAAGCAAAGTAAATATGTAAGAGTTAAGAAGGCTATATCAAAAATTGTTAGCGAATATTCTTCAAGAGATCAACTTAAATATCTTCGTTCATATCTTTTATTTTTAGCC
The DNA here is from genome assembly GCF_046742065.1 of Oratosquilla oratoria. Lineage (NCBI taxonomy): Eukaryota > Metazoa > Arthropoda > Malacostraca > Stomatopoda > Squillidae > Oratosquilla > Oratosquilla oratoria. Next base: position 16,059,358 of record NC_134788.1, on the reverse strand, counting down.
TGCAGAAGTAGAAATTTAGTTTTATAAGCTGTATTTAGGTACTTTATGGTATTCGCATATATTTTATGGTATTTACTCGTTTCATAAAATGTTTTAGGTATGCTATGGTAATTCCAATATGAATAAAGATTTAAGCTTCACATTTCTATTTTTTATATGATTTTGTTTAAATATAATTTCATTTAAATCTCATAGCTGTATTTTGAAATTATGGCGCTCAAATGTCTCCGCTCAGTTGTCGGCGCTCAATTGTCTTGCGCTCAGTTGTCGGCGCTTAATTGTCGGCGCTCATTAGTCTTGCGCTCAAAACTCGGCTCATGGTGTAGGTGGTTCCAGGGTGCGCGATGATGGTGGGCGGTGTGCCGCTGCGATGTCAACCTCGTTATCTTGGAACGAAGGTGGGGGATCAGAAGGTATGGCGTTAATGCGGCGTGGTGAAGCTGTAAGAGCATCCGCTAGGTCATTTAACTTACCGTTGGAGGTCGTCACCTTCCATTTCCTCCGCGTAGGGAATGGCAGCGCGGATGGATTCGGGGAGGCGTAGGAACCATAGTGCACGAAGCAGATATAGCTTTCGAGGCGTTCTGTTGGCTGCTGGAGGGAGTCTTGCTAGAGCCTTCATCTCGAGAAGGGCGTCAGAGGGTGTCTGGTCGCCCAGTGCAAGTTGGATGAGCTGCGTCACACGCGTGCTGGTGAAGGCGTAAAACGCTGAAGCAGATAGATCTTCAGTTGGTCGTATTTGATGGTGGCGTCCCCATGGGTTTCCAACCATTCCGAGATGCGAGGGAAAAGTTCGCCTGGGAGGGCTGCTAAGATGTGGTCGGCCCGTGAGCTTTAGCAGTTTACCCTCCTAAAGCGAAACTATATCTCCTCGCCGGAACCAGGTATGCGCGTCGATCGTCGAGAAGGTGGGGAGTTTTACATGTCGAATGGTGGTAGAAAAGAGGAAATGTGGAGAGAATACAACAGAAG
>NC_134788.1:16040886-16048386 GCF_046742065.1 Oratosquilla oratoria | reverse complement strand
CATAAGACCTACACTAGGCAGTCCATATCCATAAAGTCACCTCATCTTGTGTTAAGACAGCCCATTGTTTCAGCACTCCCTCCTACGTGGTCTAGTGCAGGGGTTCTTAACCTGGTACTCGCGAGCACCATGGTGCTCATATGGTTTTAGACGGTGCTCCCCATAGATCCCTAAAATAGTGCTCGCGAGCACTAAGTTTAGTATGATATGGGACTTTCGTGGGCAGAATTTTTTTTATAACGTAGTGCTGAAATTTCTCCAAATCGCTATTTTTTGTTTTTATACGATAGTTATCGAAACCGTGTTCTTCGCCAAATCGCCGAACTTGTGAAATTCCCAGAACAGAGTCGCGCGAACAAGACTTGCGAGTTAATTCCTCTCAATTTGATCACAATGACCAGTCAAAGCAATCAAGTTTTCCGTCATAACCAAGTATGGTAAACGATCGACCGTCGTTTCCTAGTCAATCGGTATCAGCCAGGGTTGCCATTTTGGATATATTATATCCAGGTCTAGAGGCTTTTCATAGCGTCTAGAATTCTAGATATAAATTTTGGTCATTTGATGATAGATGCAAATCTGGTGGATTTTAAAATAAATCTTAAAATAATCCACTGGACACCTCCCCCGTTCTAATACTATATTCGGAAAGGTCCCATGTTACATATTATCGCACATAATTTTGTCATTAATAAAATTGTCAAGTTCATGTTATATCCATTTTTTTTTTCATAACATGAACTTAAGTTTGGGTTTATCTAAATTGGACAATTTTATTATCGACAAAATTGTGTGTGATGATATGTAACATGGAACCTTTCCGAATATAGTATAAGAACGGGGGAAGTGTCCAGTGGATTATTTGTCCACCTAAGGGATTATGGTCATTATATTTCTTCTTGTAATAACATTATAGAAAGAAAGATAATTGAAACTTGTTTCATAAAAAAAAAATGGATATAACATGAGCTTGAATTTGGGTTTATTTAAATTGGACAATTTTATCAATAACAAAATTGTGTGTGATAATATGTAACATGGGACCTTTCCGAATATCCTCTGTTCCTTATGTATATATTGCTTCTTTCTGTATTGCTTTTCTGTACCTTTGAAAATGTCTTGATAGACGAAAACGTTCGGTAACTGTTTTTCCAATTTCCCTGTGGTTTCTGCAAAAATATATACATATAAACATACATACATACATATATATACGTATATACATATATACATACATATATTTATATATATATACATATATATACACATATATATATATACATACATATATATACATATATATATATACATGTATATATAAACATGTATATTATATATATATATATATATGTATATACATGCATATATAAACATGTATAATATATATACATATATATATATATATATATATATACATGTATATATAAACATGTATATTGTATATATATACACACACACACACATATATATATATATATATATATATACATATATATACACACACACACACCAAATATTTATATATATATATATATATGTATATATATATATATGTATGTATATATATATATATGTGTGTGTGTGTGTGTGTGTGTGTGTGTGTGTGTGTGTGTGTGTGTGTGTGTGTGTGTGTGTGTGTGTGTGTGTGTGTGTGTGTGTGTGTGTGTGTGTGTGTAATTTGTAATAACTGCTACTATTGACAAAGTTAATCTGAGCTGTAAACGAACTCACTATCCGTTGTGCGATTGAGCTCACTAGAGCCATAGGGAATCTGGGGGAGATTTTTTGAGAAAGGGCACAGAGGACTCCGGCGCGAAGGTAGATAAGATTCCCTGCCGGCGGCGCCACAGCAGCGCCAGCGACCCTTACGAATGCGTTAAGTGGCCGAGGGTCCGCATCGTTGGGCAGCTCTCCCACGTGCCAGGGAGAAAGAGAAGCCCATCGAAGAGGACCCTGAGCAGAAAGGGTCGGGCCAATCTCGCAATGGGCTTCGATATGGGCTTTTTCATGGAGGCTGCCAGCCCAAACAGACGAACTCTCGCGTCTCGGACGGACCGACCTGGTCCTCCAAAGCCGTCGGCAGTTCACACAAGGACTGTACATGTCCTTCTGAAGGACTTACCTCTCTCTCTCTCTAATTCTTTGACGATACTTCGTAGGCGGCTGATGTCGTTGTTCGTAGGGGTGTCTCGGAAGAATTCGACGGGTTCCACGAGAGGTTCGCCGAAAACCATCTCGGCCCTGGAAACGTCGAGGCCCTCTTTTGGGGTAGTACGAAGGCCGAGGAGGACCCATATTAGCTGAGTGCTCCAGGTCCCATTGTTGCAGCTTGATATCAGGAACGCTTTGGGGGTCCTATGGAAGCACTCCACCATGCCGTTAGCCTCCGGGTTATAGGCTGTGGTGTGGTGGACTAAGGTGCCCAATAGCTCTCCCAGGGATGCCCATAGCTGCGACGTGAAGGTGGTGCCGCGGTCGGACGTGATGTTTTCTGCAATGCCCAATTTGGAAATACATCCGGAGAGCAGGGCTGCTGTGCAGGAGGTGGAAGTGGCGTCGGGCATTGGGATGGCTTCAGGTCATCTGGTAGAGCGGTATATGATGGTGAAGAGGTAACGGTGTCCAGCTGACAGACGAAAAGGGCCCACTACGCCCACGTGGATGTGAGCGAAACGTCTCCGTGGTTCGTTATTAAAGAGCCCGGGCCCGTCTCCCTGTGTCGTCGGTGGACTTTAGATTTCTGGTACGATGTGGTGAAGGTTCGGACCCAGTTCCCCGCGTCGCGGAATACGACGTGCCACACGAAATTTTGTGACATCAGCTGACCTATTGCTCTTCGTGAAGGATGTGACAAAGGATTACATATGATTACAAAGGAGGAGCATGCCGACAGGAGACCTTTTGGTCCATAAATAGGTCGGATGCGAAAAAATATATAATAGTGATAAATAAATAAAATTAAAAATTACAACAGCAGAAATGATAATAAAAAAAATGCATAGGTATAGTTAAATGATAAACAGGAAACTAGTAAATAATAATAAATTGACAGATAAATGAAAATCAAGCGAAGAATAATAAGCAAACAGACAAATAATAACAAACAAATAATATAAATTAAATGGCAGGCATTACAGCATCTTGCTTAGGTATTTATCTAAGCTAACCTTAAAGCTTCCAACTGAACTACATTGCACTGCCTCTGCAGGAAGTTTGTTCCATTCATTAACTACACGACTGGTGAGGTTTTCTACCCACTTCCAAATCAAATCTATTCCCAGACAGTTTGAGACTATTGTTTCTTGTCAGATTCTCATTCACTGTGACAATTTTGTCACTTAAAGACCTGTATCAAGAGTCCTCCAAGTCTATAATTTTTAGGGAAAACAGATTCATATGTTTTGTCGATGTTCGTATGATTTATTTTTGATATTTGGAATCAGTTTTGTGGTTAGCTGTTGTACTTTTTACAAACTCAATGTCTTTAATGAGATTCGGTGACCATACGGAAAGAGCGTATTCCAAATGTGGACGAACTAACGATTTATATAGCTTGTTAATGAGTGATGGATTGTTGAAGTCAAAAGATCGCACAATCAGTCCTAGAAACTTATTTGCTTTCTCAGAGGCTGAAATGCACTGCTTAGATGATTTGAGATCGTTATTTTTAATTACTGAGATTTTTTCTCTATCCACTTTTGTTCACGATTTTCCAAATAACTTGTAATTGTACTTACTGGGTTTTTTTTCTTTACCTCTGTGCATTACTTTGAATTACATGCGTTAAACTTTATTAGCCACTTTTCAGACCATTGCTGTAATTTATGTAAATCTTCTTGAATATCTAATTGGTTTAAGTGATCATTTTCCATTCCGCACAGTTTTGTATCATCAGCAAAGTTGGAAATAGAAGATTTTAGTCCGTGGTCTATATGATCGTATATATACGATGAGAATAGAAGTGGTACAGAAGCGAACCTTCAGGAACTCCACTTGTAACATTTTTCCATCTAGACGTTTTTCCATTTAAAACAACTCTATGTTTTCGACCATTCAACCAATTACTAGTCCAACTTAATAGGCTACCTCTTGTTCCGTCTGAAGCTAATTTAGTGTGTAGTCTTTCGTGGGGGACGGTATCCAAAGCTTGTGCAAAATCTAGATATATTTAATCTATATTGTTTCTTTTGTCATAATTCGAGATGACTGTGTTGTAGAATTCGAGTAAGTTAGTCACGCAAGAATGTTTCCGTCTGAATCCATGCTGTCTATTATTTATTAATTACTTTCAAATGTATGTTCGATAGCATCTCTGATGATGGTTTCCATAATTTTTCCTACGATTGAAGTCAAACTTATAGGCCTGTAGTTATCTGGTTTATTTTTGTCACTTTTTTTTAATATGGGAGTAACGTTAGCTATTTTCCATTCTCTTGGGACATCTCCGGATATGATGGATTTTTTGAAAAAAAAAAAAAAAAAAGTCTAATGGGACAACAATCTTATTTTTCATTTCCTTTAAGATTCTTGGATGCCATACGTCAGGCCCTGGTGTTTTTATTAACTTTGAGTTTCTCTATACACTTTTAATATTTTTAGTTATATTCACCGTAGTAAGTTCACCCTAGACTTTTCACAGGTTTCAGTTTGAAGTTTACTTTGAGGTGTTTCGTTTACGAATACTGAGCTAAAATAATTGTTTAAAATATCACATTCCTTCATTTCAATATTTAAGTTGACCGTCAGCAGATAATATTGGACCAATGTGATTCCTAATAACCTTTTTATCACTAATGTAACTATAGAATTCTTTAGGTTTCTCTTTGAATTTGTCAACTATATTCATTTTGTATTGTCGTTTTCGTTTTTTTTTTTTTGTCTTTTTTAAATCTCTCTGTATTAATACATAACTTTGATAGTCATTAGATGGACCCGAGCACCTGTATTTCTTATAAGCCTGTCTCTATTCAGCAATACTTTTTTTCAGTTTCTTTGTGAAACCATTTTGGGCGAGCCCTTAAAAGGGCTACTATGAATCATCTTAGTAAGCGTATTTTGAAATATTTCCCACATCTGATCTACAGGTCTTTCGCTTAATTTTGCCTCCCAATCTGTAAGCTGGAGCTCCTGATGTAGTCCTATGAACTGAGCTTTACTGAAATTGGTTATTTTAGAAACAAAAATATGTATTCATAATTATCTAGTAGTTTGAATCTAATTTGTGATCGCTATTTGCAACAGTTTCACCGACTTCTAAGTCGGTTATCATGCTTTCGCAGCTAGTGATCAATATATCGAGTAAGTTTCCATGTCTTGTGGGCTTTTTTTTCATGCTGAACCAAATAATTGTCACCGAGAAAATCTATCAAGCGACTACCTATATGGCCATGTTCAAGGGTCATCCAATCAATTCCAGTAAAATCGAAATCACCCATTACCAATAAGTCCCAGTTCCAGAAACTAGACAGATCTTGAAACAACAGTTTGTCGTCTGATAATGATAATGTCTTTGGCCTATATATTACACGTACATTTATTTTTTGTCTATTTGTTTGGATTAATTCTACCCAAAAACTATCATATGCATCCTATTGCACTTCCTCTAAAACACAAACATGGACATTATTTTTAACGTGCAATAGAGCACCACCACCTTTCTTGTGGTTTCTATCCTGATGAAAGTGTTTAAATCCCGCAATATCAAATTCAGCTTCAAACTGTTTACCATTTAACCATGTTTCGGTTATTCCCATCATATCGAGATTTTCGCTTTTGACATACGCCTGTATTTCTTGCAATTTGTTCTTAATACAACGAGCATTAATGAAACACGTGATTATTTCTTTTGGCATTATAATCTTGTACTTTATTGATACCTTGCTCTATATTGATATTTAGTCCTTCATTGACATTCAATGCCTCATTAACATTACCCCTATCACGGAAATCTAGTCCCTCACGGTCATCCGATCTCTTTCGTACGCTTTGCCCACCTACGTCACTGCGTTTCACACCGGCCTCCCGTCATTCATTGACATTCTGTCCGGCATGCTTTTCTGAAATTATATTTTGTCCTCCAGTGACATTATATCCCACCGTGATATTTTGTTCTCCACTATCATTACATCCCATCGTGATCTTTTGTCCTCCACTATCATTACATCCACTCGTGATATTTTGTCCTTCGTTGACATTCTGTCCTCCACTGACATTATATCCCACCGTGATATTTTGTCCTCCACTATCATTATATCCCATCGTGATATTTTGTTCTCCACTATCACTACATCTCATCGTGATCTTTTGTCCTCCACTTTCATTACATCCCGTCGTGATATTTTGTCCTTTGACATTACATCCTAAAATAAAATTTCGTCCTCTACCGACATTATATCCTAAAATTGTATTTTGTCCTATACTGCCATACTGTTCTACATTATTGCTATACTCTACTCTGTTTTCCCCAATACACTCTAATTGCCCTCCCCTTTGGGTTTCTACGTAAGTAAAGATAACATCATAATCACAGGTGCAGATAAAGGTGGAGGCATAGTTATAATGAAAAAGCACGACTATAATAACAAAATGCTAGATCTACTTAATGATAGTGGAACGTATGAAAAGAAACCATCAGGCCATGCAAAAAGAGGAGAAAAATTCATAACGAAAGTTAATAATACTGTGAAGAAATCCAATATAGGTATGAAATTATTATGTTTACTTGAAGAAGCACCTAGACCAGCCAAAAAGTGCGGCCTACCTAAGGTACAAACCAGGAATTCCTATGCACCCCATTACATCGGGAATTAATAGCGCGCCCCACATGTTAGATAAATGTTTGGCCAAACCACTAACTAAAACTCTAGGTTCGATCAGTAAGGCACATTTGCGTAATTCTTCAGATCTGATTCCCAAACTCAAAAATATTGATTTCAGCAACAAGAAATTAGCCAGCTTTGATGTAACACCGTTGTATACACGCGTTATGATAGAAAACGCATTAATAGCCGTGAAAAAGTAGTGAATAACTTAAGTAATGAAGATTTGCCTCTACCCAAGACAGACAACGTAGAACTCATTCTCTTTGCGCAGGTTTTGGTACATTCACTTTTAATGGTGTTGAATATTCTCAGCATTCTGGTCTGGCAATGGGGAGCCCGATTTCTGCAGTATTAGCAAACTTATATATGGAGAATTACATACCAATTATGGGTAGGAGCAGCAAATGGGTGAGATATGTGGATGGCATTATGGCAATAATACCTAAAGAGACAAATACCGAAAACAAGTTAAAAAGATTAAACAACATAAAGGAAAACATACAATTCACAGTTAAAATTGAACAGGATAACAAATTACCTTTTTTAGATACCATCATTCACAGAAAAAGTCAACTTCTCAGTATATAGAAAGCCCAAAATAAAGAAGATCATATACACTACTATTCAGGTCATAGTTAGAGAACAAAATCAGGTGCAGTAATAGATTCTTTAAGAGCTT
>NC_134788.1:16033386-16035886 GCF_046742065.1 Oratosquilla oratoria | reverse complement strand
AGAGGTTCGCCGAAAACCATCTCGGCTGGGGAATCGCTTTCGACGTCGTTCTCCTCCTCGTTGCCGTTGTGCCTCTCTCGCTCCTGGGAGTCGTTCTTCGGTGGGACGCTACCCGGTTCCTGACGCACCCAGACGAACCCTGCTGGACGAGGTTCCACAGGAAGGTGCTGTCAGTGCCGACTCCCGACCTCCACACAGTCTTTCTTCGTTGGGCACAGGAAGACACTGAAGTCCAAGGAGAACTAACAGAGGTTGTGGTGGAGAGATATTGAGAAAACAAGCTGCAGTGAAATAGTATAACTGAATATATCAAAGAAGACGGACATCACTTGCAATGCCAACTGTAGCCATATTATCCACGTCCCCTTCGTTGAGTAAGAGCTAAAAGATATCAGTTCCAAAAACCTACTTTTCCAGTTATGCCATCATCGCTACTGGCGGCATTGAAAATAGTCTCATCTGAGGCTCAAAGTTGGCCAAATGACTAAGGAAGAAGATTTAATTGAAGGTCCACTGTCAGGGGGCAGTCTCTCATCGCAAAAAAAAGGGCGATTTAAGAACTTTACTAAGATACTGAAAGATGAATAACACCTGAGGAATGATGACTTGTACCAGAAGTAGTACAACTGATCGTACCGTTACCTTTTGACAGACGTATGACGTACAATTTATTTTTTCCAGTTCTGATTTTTCACAAGAAATGTAGTAATACAAAATTACCTCTATGGACGTAACAGCCTATTTAGATACAGATGACAAAATCCCTGTTTTTTGTTCATTACCACTGCTTATTACATGTTGAGGTGCTCTGTAGCAGACTGAAAGGTCAGACAAAACTCATAGATTGCCTGGAAGAACTGACAAGGGTCATCAACTTTTTAGCTTGAAGGCCCCTGAATAAACGGCTTTTGAAAGCATTTCTTGAAGACTTGCAAGCTTCCCACTCGTCGTTGGCTTAGTCGTCGTCAGGTATAAGCCAGAGTGTGGGAAGAAGTGAAGTCCTTTTTGATTGAACACAAGATTAACAATGTTTTTCCTGACATTTTTACCGACAAATTTCAACTGACTTTAGCTTTCTTGGTTGATCTTTTTCATCACCTGAATGTGTTAAATTTAAGATTGCAAGGGAGGCACAACAGTGTCTGGGTGTTGTACGAACAATTAGGAGGGTTTCAAACCAAACTTCAACGTCTCCCTTCACAAATACAGAAAAGCAATTTGCTTCATTTCCCAGAACTACAAAAGTGTTTGAGTGAAACGGAAAATGGATGTTGCCCGTCATATGTTGAAAGCGCTCTAACAAATCTCAGATTCCAGTTATATTCTCAGCCTTTCAACTTTGCAGTAGAAGACGTCATCGAAATATTCCAACTTCAAGAAAGAGCAGCAGTAGAACTTGAGCTTGCGGATATGCAGCCGTCCATGTCTATGAAGTGCTTCTTCCAGAAAGAAGATATTTGTACGTTTTGGGGATCAAGCGACTGTCAGAGACTGGCACCCACGTTGCAAATGGAGGCTTCCAAAATGTTTGGAACGACTTGTATATGCGAGAGTGCATTCTCTGTTCTCAATAATATTAAAAACCAAAAAGGGCTAAACTAACAATGGAACATTTGGAAGAAAGTTTTCGATTGGCTCTTCAGGAAGGACACTTGAAAACAAAGGATTTGGCCAGTGACATGCAAAGTCAAGGATGACATTAAAAGTTCATAGGTAAGAATTTTACTTTTATAACTATTATTTAGTCCTATGTTTTATATATGTTTTCATTACTCATGAACTATTTTATTTCACAATTGTAGTACACTTCTTTATAAAATAATTTTTTATCGTATATTACGCGTCCGTTGAAAAAAGGTAACTTATTGGGTGCCCTTCAGAGGGTGATCGCTTGAACAGAGTTTCTTTGCTTCAGTGCTCAAAGAGATAGAGGAGAGGTGAAGAGCCCCTGAATGGTCTAGTCCATTCGCTAACCACTCTGACCATAAGCCAGGTCTTGCCTATGTCCTCGCTAAACACCAAAGAGTTAACCGCGCGATCAGAAAGTATCAATAGAGAGAAAAACAGAACCGAAAGCTGACAAAGTAGTGAGAGCTTGGTTGCTTTAAGAAAAGGAGGTTAGGTCACTTTACTATTTCAAGAGGAGGACGCCATCTGTCTCAGCCCCCCCCCCCCCAAAAGGTTCTTGGTCCCGTCTGCCCACGAGCGCTGAGAATCTCTCTCTCTCTCTCTCTCTCTCTCTATCTATCTATCTATCTATCTCTTTTTCTCTCTCTATCTCTTTCTGTCTCTCTCTCTCTCTCTCTCTCTCTCTGTCTTTAACTCTCTTTCTGTCTTTCTTTCTGTCTTTCTCCCTCTTTCTCTCTCTGTCTTTTTCTCTTTCTCTCTCTCTCCCTCTCCTTCTTTCTATCTATCTCTCTTTTCTCTCTTTCCTTCTCTTTCTCTCTCTCTCTTCCTCTTTCTCTCTTTCTTTCTCTCCTCTCTCTCTCTCTCTCTCTCT
>NC_134788.1:15918386-16013386 GCF_046742065.1 Oratosquilla oratoria | reverse complement strand
CCTCCCTATGGACGTAACAGATGACAAAATCCCTGTTTTTTTTTCATTACCACTGCTTATTACATGTTGAGGTGCTCTGTAGCAGACTGAAAGGTCAGGCAAAACTCATAGATTGCCTGGAAGAACTGACAAGGGTCATCAACTTTTTAACTTGAAGGCCCCTGAATAAACGGCTTTTGAAAGCATTTCTTGAAGACTTGCAAGCTTCCCACTTGTCGTTGGCTTAGTCGTGGTCAGGTATAAGCCAGAGTGTGGGAAGTCTGAAGAAGTGAAGTCCTTTTTGATTGAACACAAGAGCAACAATGTTTTTCCTGCATTTTTACCGACGAATTTCAACTGACTTTAGCTTTCTTGGTTGATCTTTTTCATCACCTGAATGTGTTAAATTTAAGATTGCAAGGGAGGCACAACAGTGTCTGGGTGTTGTACGAACAATTAGGAGGGTTTCAAACCAAACTTCAACGTCTCCGTTCCCAAATACAGAAAAGCAATTTGCTTCATTTCTCAGAACTACAAAAGTGTTTGAGTTAAACGGAAAATGGATGTTGCCCATCATATGTTGAAAGCGCTCTAACAAAGCTCAGATTCCAGTTATATTCTCAGCCTTTCAACTTTGCAGTAGAAGACGTCACCGAAATATTCGTACTTCAAGAAAGAGCAGGAGTAGAACTTGAGCTTGCGGATATGCAGGGCTCGGTTTTGGGTCCCTTGTTGTTCATTATGTACATAAACGACTTAGACGATGGGATAAATAGTGATGTTAGTAAGTTTGCGGACAACACTAAAATAGGACGCCTGATTAGGTCAGGAGACGACGCAGAGATTCTGCAGGATGATCTTAACAAATTATTAACATGGTCGGTGAAATGGCAAATGAATTTCAATATCTCTAATTGTAGCGTGTTAAACGTAGGGCTACACAACCCCAAAAGTAGATACAACTTAGAGAACACGTTTTTAGAAAAATCTGAGTGCGAGAGGGACTTGGGAGTTCTGGTGAGTCCGGACCTTAAAACCAGGAAGCAGTGCATAAGCACCAGAAATAAAGCTATAGAGCATTATGTTTCATTGCTAGGACGGTAAGGAATAGAAGTGCAAAGGTAATGATTAAACTCTATCTAGCGATAGTTAGACCCATCCTTGACTATGCGGTACAGTTTTGGTCTCCATCCTACAGAATGGACATCAATTCACTAGAATCAGTACAGAGAAGAATGACCAAAATGATACATGGACTCGGAAATTTGCCTTACGAAGAGAGGCTTAGGCACCTAAACCTACACTCTGGAAAGACGCAGAGTGCGGGGTGATCTACTAGAAGTGTTCAAGTGGATCAAAGGTAAGGTGACCAGAGTCCCGCTTTTAGACGGGACAGTCCTGCTTTTTTTTTAACCTCTGTCCCGCTTATTTTATAAGTTTGCAAAATGTCCCGCTTTTCCTGCATTTGTCCCGCTTTTTTGTGCTGCAAAGGAGCCTTATTCCCTTAAAATGTGGGGCAGCTTTGCAGCAAAGCTGCCCCACATTTTAAGGGAATAAGGCTGATAATTTATGTCATTTTACAATTTCACTATTTGTTAACCTCATGCCGTGTGTACTCGTACCATCAGCGCCATACGTGTCTTGTACTCGTATGAAACGTTTGAAAAGTGACGCTCGCGACTCAACCAAGTCGATTCCCGTCCAGTGCGTCCACCAAGAGACGTTTGATTAGCAGCCGTCAAGCAGCTGCATTTCAACAAGTGATTCTTAAGATTGAAGGAGAAAGCTTTTCTGCTGTGGAAGTGTTGAGTGCTGCTGTATCTAACTTGAAGGAAACTCTTCAGTCAAAAGTAGATAATGTGTTCATGCCACACTCAGGAAGAAGCCTAGTAGGCAAATTAGAACATGGGGGGCTAGCTGATCCTTCAGCTATAAGAAAAGTAATAGTTGAGTTTTATGACCCGTGTGTGAAGTACTTGGATCAGTGGTCAGCTGAAATACCTAATCTTGAGTGTATGCAATGGGTTGCACTAAAACAAGTTCCAACCTGGTCAGACGTTGAGAAAACAATGGATTTTGCAGCTGAAAGACAAATGTTTGACATAAAATTTGACTCAAGCTTATTATCTGAGTTTACTTGTGCTGCCAAGTACATCACTGAAAAAGTAGCTGAGTGGAATGAGTCTAACCTACAAACAGATCAGCGGTGGGTACAAATTTTCACTCATTTCAAAGCCAGAGATGTTAGTCACCAACACATGTCAGAATTAGTTCAGTTTATGCTCTACCTTCCTGAAACAAATGCTTGTACTGAACGCGCGTTCTCACACATGAATAAAATTTGGACATCTGAGAAAACGCAGCTGAAAGTTCCAACTCTTCGAGCATTACTGACGACAAACCTGAATCTAAGCATACATGTGAGTTTTATAGTGTGCTGAAATCAACTCCAGAATTACTAAAGAAGATTTCATCCAGTGAAAAGTACGCTCTGTAAACGTAAGAATTTTTTTCAATTGATTATAGTATCTTTATAAGGTTCAATATATATATATGTATATATATATATATATATATATATATATATATGTATATATATATATATACATACATATATACATATATATATATATATACATTATATATATATATATATATATATATATATATATATATATGTATATATATATATATATATATATATATATATATATATATATATATATATATATATATATATATATATATATATCTATATCAGGCGCGGATCTAGGAACAAAGTTTGGGGGGGGCCCGACGGCAGAATTTTCGGTTGTTTAACGAGCATTAGCATTACCGTTTCTCCACTCACGGGATTCTTATTTGTTAATAACTGGCGGATTGACCTAAATGAATGGGCATAACCATCTGCTCTAGGTGCCAGTGTTTCTCTTCGGATTCAAATGAGAGAGGAATTTTGTATCTTATCAAAACTTTATTGAAAGTAAGAAATTAATAGCTAGAGACCTAGAGACATTAGACCTCAATTTAAATGTAGAATATATATATAAGACAGTAAGCATTATACTTTATAATATGACCTATAATAGTAGCCTTAAAAGTAACATGCAAAGGTTATTACACTGAAAGGATTAATCACACTGCAGCCTAAGCAAAGAGAAGACGGCGTCACGGCGGTTCCTTTCCGCAAACTTGTTGATCACACGATCAACAGGAACATCTACATCGTTATGGACGGCGAGTAGTGCGAGGCCGTTGAGGCGATCCTGACCTATGGTGCTCCTCAAGTATGTCTTCAGGCGTTTTCAGGCTGAGAACGATCGTTCGGCTTCTGCATTTGAGACTGGCAGGGTCAGTAGGATGGTAAGGAGCTTCGCGATGTTCGGAAACATACGGGCCTCGGCGTATTCCTTTGCTTTCTTGACAGATTCGAAGGCCGGAGCGGAACATGTCCACCGATGTGTTTCCGTCTGCACGAGCAAAAGTGACTCAACGTCACTTTCGTAGAGTTTAGTGGCTTTAAGAACAGCATCCACCATTGCTTTTGAGCCCCTGAGCAGCTCTTTCAATTGGAGAGCAACGGGAACAGTGTCATCATCAAATCTGCTCTTCAACTCAGCGACCACATGGTCAACGAACGGAATATACACCGAGCGCCGATAGTACTCCTCAGCAGATGCCGCTGGGACATTCGCGCGTTGTGTCTGTCGTGCACAGACTCTGGGAATAGGGATGCCATCGTGAGCTGAGCCCACTTCAACTAGAAGATCTTCGGCTTTCACGAACACAGCGTGGAAGTACACCTCGGCATCCGCTCTAAATTTGGCGAATAGAGTACCAATTACACGAATCAGTGCGTACGCACATACCAGGTCACCTTCCTTTTTCTGTAGGATTCTGCTTGGCTGAAGCGTGTGTGCCAAAACGGACTCGGCCACAACCAACCCAACGAGAAAGCGGGGGTCCCGAATCGCAGCGAGTAGGAGTCCGGCGTTGGCATCCAACTTCATCTCATCCTCCAGAAAAATAGCGATGAGAGGCAGAAACTCGATGAACACGAGGACAGCATCGTGCCGCTCGACCCATCTGGTGGGGCACAGGGGCACCAGCTTTTCCCGCTTGGCTGAGGATAGCTTCACGAGTTTGGTAAACCGAAGCGTACGCATGTTGCTGGAATGGATGAAGTTGTACACCTCGTTCAGCGTCTGGAGGGCGAGTTTGACTTCTTTGACATCACAGGCCTTAGTCAGCACCAGGTTCAGTCGGTGACTGAAACAGTGGATCGGTTTCGCCAGGGGTATTGCTGCATGATGATGGCGGCACAACCTCTGAACTTCCCCATCATGGCACTCGCCCCGTCGAAGCCTAGCCCTCGGCATTTTGACATCTCCAAACCGAGGCCCTCGACGGCGTGGATGAGCAGTTGGGCCAGGCCTTCACCAGTGAGATCATGGGCATGAACGAAAGCGAGGAAATCCTCCTTGACATCTTCTTTGACGTGTCGAATGATGATGGTTGCTTGTTCCTTCCCTGAGACGTCAGTGGTCTCGTCCATTAGCACTGCATATACCCCCGACACTCCTGCCAAGATCTCCTCCTGCACCAATCTACCTGCGAAGCAAAATAGGTCTCAGTAACATCTGCCCTCAGCATGTATTTTACTCAAAGAATAAGAGAGCTATTTTATGGTGTGACTTCCATGTGTGACCCACCTGTCATATCGATCAACTCGTTCTGAATGGTCTTGCTGATGAGGGTAGAAATCCCGGTCCGGCTGACAGAGCTGATGAGAAGGTGGGTGAGGTCGGAATCTCCTCCCTGGGCTCGATAACGTAGCAGCGCTCTAAAGATTCCCTCTCCGGTCTTGCTCGGAACAGAGAGGTCCAATGGACCGTCATCCCGATGTCCACGGAGGAGCAGCATATTTCGTCCGCAGAAGAGGATGGTCTCAATGACTGGAACCAGCAGGCGCCGGTTGGTTTCGACCTGCTCCTTCCTCTTCGAGTGTAGCATAGTGTCCACAGCCCTCGTCGGGTTTCGTACAGTGTAGACAAACCCCTCCATTTTCGACATAGCCGCCGCATGATATCCGCGCGCGTTGTGGTTGCTGAGCACTTCGGTGGCCTTTTTGTATTTGCACATTGGTTTTAACACCAAGATGCCCAGCCTCTGGTCTCCAAGTCCGCCCGTGTCCCCGCCGAACACAACACAGGCTATGCAGTATCCGCCCTTGTTCACTTGTGAGTATTTGAGCCAGGGGTATGTGGAGCACCAGATTGGCTGGAATCGCCTTCTATGACCACCTTCGTCGCAGAGGGGTAGCGATTCAGCAGACGGGGCCTTCTGATAGATTATGGCCATTATCTCGGCGTCTGTAGCCACTTTGTTTCCAATGAAACTCGCAACGTCAACTGGAGCTGCAGGCAGTGTCAGTGTGCCAGGAGTAGAAGAGAGCTCCTCGTCCTCATGCTCCTTAACGGCAACGTCAGCTTCGATGTAAGGTCCGACAGCTGTTGATGTTGAAGTGCCTGGATGTTTCTCGGGTTCATTGCTGTCATGTTCACCATCATCACTCTTCTGGATCACTTTTGCCTTGAAGAACGAGGTGATCTTCCTCTCACTCCTGGCTCGCTTCATGTTACGCTCCTTGTGAGAATGAGAAGGAATTAACTCAACAAAGCTGTAATCAAAACAGTAATTTCAAACGAAAAAAGGTAAGTATATTCAAATAAACAACGAATTACCCAAAACAGAAAACTCAACTTTCCCAACTCAACCTCTCAACCAACCAACCAACAACGTGTCACCGGCAGCGCCAACAACTCCCTCCACTTGACGTGGACGACTCAACGTTCAAGTACTTAATAATCAATTACAAAAGCTATACTGATAAGAGCTTGCCGTAGTGCTTTAAATTCCTTAGTATCCATAACTTCCCTCGGGAGCTTAGCCACTACTTCCGTAGGCAGAACTGACAGCGCTTGATAAAACATAGTATTCTGATTGCGCACTCGATTCAAATGGAATTGAGCTTCTAATATTGAACACCATGCTTCGACGCTTTCAAACATAAATGGTGGAGCCCTGATTTGTACAGCCATAGCTACATTTTCTTCTTGCTCCATGCTAACAAATCAATGAATTCAAATCCTTAAATATCCAAAGTCGAATTATCCAAATCAAAAATCGAACAGCCACGAGAGACCAGAAAAACCACAAAACTCAATGAGACGAAATCAGACAAATAAAAAAACAACTACAAAAACGACCGTAACAAAATCGTACAATAAAATCCTCACACGGGGCACCAATGTAGTGAGTTCCAGCGATAAACCTTTCATATATTTAACCAAACAGCAAAACAACCATTCAATGCGGCAGATACCAACAGAAAGAGAGTGAGTCGAACGCAATGGTCACTTATATAGGCGGAAATTAGCGGAAAAACAGTCAGCGGAAATCAAGATGTTATCGAACCTTCCATAACTTTCCATAACTTTCATAAATGATACAATAATAATAAAAATGGATTATAACATGGATTAAACATGGATTATAAAAATGAAATAGTGAACTGAAATGAAATCGGGCCAAAGGGCCAAGGCCAAAAGGGGGGGGCCCGGGCCCCCTGGGCCCCCCCCTTATATCCGCGCCTGATATATATATATAAACGAGTACACAATGTTCCGCTTTTCCACTCAAAAAATCTGGTCACATTAATCAAAGGCTATAACAAGGGTGATGCAAACAAGGTCATCATAATAAAACAATAGGGCAGGACTCGCAGTAATGGGTATAAACTGGACAAATTTAGATTTAAGAAGGAAATAGGCAAGAAATTGTTTACTAATAGGGCGTTCGATGAATGGAATAAACTTAGTAACCATGTAGTAAGCGCTGAAACTATTAGTTGTTTTAAAAAACGATTAGACAACTTTATGGATGGGGATGACAGGTGGTGATGTATACGGAGCTGACTAGTGTAGGCCTTATGGTCTCTTGCAGTTTCCTTTATTCTTATGTTCTTATGTTCAATCATATCACTAGGCAAATCGACATTTCTCAGATACATTAATCACCCATGTAATTTGACTCTAGTACGTTTTCTTTCACAGTAGATGATGAGAGAAGACGGAAATTGGAGCTACGGACGAAGGGCAACACTGTTACACTGGCGAAGCCTTCAGTTGCACTCTTTCATCTATTCGAAGAGTTTGCTTTCGTGGCTGTGTTTTGTACAAGCTAAACAAGTGTGCCTTTGTTGAATTCGTAAGTGAAATCATATAGTGGTAAAGTAGCTTAGTGATCGTGTGTTTACTTTTGGCCTTCACTTACCGTTTGGTAGTGTAATTGGCATTCTGAACAAGGGGTAAATGTGCAGGTAATTATCAAAATGTTTGCCAGTCTGGCACCTGCAATTACCCATATAGTCGGTTAGCTCATATCATTCTGAGTGTTTTTAACCCCAGATAGAAGTACTGCAAACTATAAGTGGTGTCAATAGCTGTTTAAGAAAATTGAGATGAGTGGACACCTTTATATTTAACAAGGCCTAGGGGTTAGGTTAGGTTAGGTCAGGTCAGGTTAGGTCTCTGCTGCAATTCTTAACTCTATCTCTTATCATTATTTTAAAACCCATATATAAGTATTACAAAGTAATAGTAATATTGGTAGCAATTTTTAGAAAATTGAGACTGGCAAATATTTTGGTATATCTTAAAGATATTTGCTAGTCTCAAAGCTGCAAACTTTATCACTGGCTAGCTCTTATCTTTGTGAGTATTGTGAGCTCAAATTGATATAAACATTAGTAGTGATTAAAAAAAAAGCTAGGACTGGCAAGCATCCTTATGCTTATTAATGTGTGTATCTTATTTGCTTATGTTGTTCTTTTATTCTTATTAGGGGATGGGTCTCCATTCAGTCTTCCTTGGTAGGAAAATAGAAAATTCCTAAAGTTCACTCAAAATTCAGTGTGTACTAATGATATTCTTGTGAGTAAATTTATTTTTGCTTGATATTCATTCCACATATCCACACCATATCAATCAGAAGTTATTGCATTGTAATATGAGCAGTTATACCTCCCCTTATGCAGTCTTGCATATATAATGGATGTAGGTCATGTTACTTGTTACTTGTTATTTGGGAGTTCTAGGCCCCACTCCACCAGCATCGGTGCTCTGCAGGGCCTCCATTGATGTTATCAAACACTATAGTCACTTCTAATACACAAATCATCCATGTCATAACACTCGGTGAACAAATGTGTCTTCAAATTTTTCTTGAAAATGGCACAGTTTCTACTCATTTTGACATTTAGTGGTAGCTCATTAAAAAGTCTTGGCGCACATCTTTCAAACGCTCGAAAACCCATTACCAAATTACTTCTTGGCTCATTCAACCTATATTGTTTATCACTATGCCGAAGCCCCATAGTAGTATCCACTTGAAAATCGTTGAGAAGACTCCTTAGATATTCTGGTTTTCCATATTTCAAGGCTCGAAAAGTCAGAAGACATATCTTGAAAACTATCCACGCCTTTATTGGTAGCCAGTGTAATTCCATGAGTACTGGAGTTACTCTCTCACGAGGTGCAAGACCTCTGAGTAATCTCACAGCTCTGTTCATAACATACTGTAATTTCTGAAGCCGATATTTTGGTAAGCCAAAGTAAAGAGAGTTGCAATAATCTAGTCTACTTATAACATAATTATAAAGAAGCATCTTTACAGTATCCTCATCCAAATATTTTCTCACAAAACCAATATTCCTCAAATGATATCTAGCAACTTTCACCACTTTATTGATTTGAGCTTCAAAAGAGAGATTTTCATCCAATAGAACACCCAAATCCTTAACAGCACTTCTTCCATCCAACGTACTATCCAATATCCGCAGACTCCTAGTACCTAATCTTCTGAGACTCATTTTCTTTCCCACAATCAACACCTCAGTTTTATTCGGATTCAATTTAAGTTGTTTTCCATCCATCCATGATTTGACGTCAGACAAGACAGTTTCCAGTTTCTCTTCAGCATCATTAACATCAGACATAGACATGTAGAATTGGGTATCATCCGCAAACAATTTGAAATTCACACCATGCCGCAATAGCAATTCAGATAATCCTATGGTGTATATACAGAAAAGAACAGGACCAAGTACGCTTCCTTGAGGAACTCCTCTCTGCAGAGATCTTTTCTTAGAATAGGATTTTCCAATCTGTACACAATACGTTCTGTTCATCAGATAGCTTTCTAAGCCAGTGCATTTCCCTCTATACGGCAACTCTGCAAATCATCCAAAAGAATGCCATGCACTACTGTATCGAATGCAGCATTCAAATCAAGCATAATTAGGACACTGCACTTTCCCTCGTCCATCTTTACTATTAAATCATTCACCACAGTATATAGCATAGTTTCGGTGGAGTACAACCGTCGATATGCGGACTGATCATCCGGTATTGCATTTATCTCATTTAGATGAGTCCATAACTGATCCAAGATTACATTCTCAATAACCTTTGAAACAAAAGTCAAGTTCGATACAGGTCTATATGAGCCCAGACTCTGAGGATCAAGGTCACCTTTGACAATAGGCTTAACAATAGCTAATTTCTCACTCTCTGGGAAAATGTTATTTACTAAACTTAGATTAACAATCTGCAGGAAAACATGTAGAATATCTTTAAATATTCTGACTGTGCATTACTTCTGACATTGGAAATGGATCAGTTCCACAATGTGTCTTTTTCACTCTGTGTATAATATCTTTCACTTTAGACAAGTCTATCTCGTGGAAGTTAAGTAATCTCTTCTCCGATGCTCGAGCAAATCGATGGCCAAAAACAGTTTCATCTTCAGAAAAACTGTCCACTATGTGCATTATTTTATCATCAAAGAAATCCAAAAATTTATTAGCCAGTACTTCATCCGAATAACCCTCAGGGAGCTTTGACTTCTTTTTATTTCCAGTCAAATTATTTAGAATAAGATATAATTTATTCATATCTGACCTGGCGTCCATAACCTTTGTAGAATAGTACTGTTTTTTTCTCTGAAATATGAGTCTATTTTCTTTATTTCTGGCGTTCTTATAATCCTTTCTGGCATTATCAGTGCGTAATCTCCTCCACACCCTCTCTTTTTTAGTTTTATCCTTCTTTGCTGCCAATATCTCACCATTAAACCATGGAGCACTATCTTTGACAATAATATCTTTTTCAACTACTGGACAAAAAGCCTCATATTCCTCCTTTGAAATACTTGTATATTGTGACAGTATACATCTTACACAATTTTCTTTCCTTTGTAAGCTATGATGACAATTTTCCGTCTTCACTAAATCTAATCTGCTTTTTATTTTTTCAATAAACAAATTTGGATCAAAATTTACTTTTAACCGAAAACTTATCCTCTTTTTTAATTTACCAACATTTTCAGAGTACAAAACAAATCTAACCACTTTATGAATAGGAGAAATACTGCAGACTTCATCAACACAGACATCTCTTAAGAGAGCATGTCTTTCATCACCAAAAACTAGGTCCAGCATATGTCCAGTGCTAGATGTAACCTCTGTTACCTTGTTAACAAAGTCTAAACCATTCATCATCTCAATGAATTCAACAGCATTATGATCTGCTATATCATCAACCCATAAGTTGAAGTCTCCCATTATAAAAACATTTCTGCTAACTGTATCCACAGTCTCAAGATATAATCTGAAATCAATGAGAAAGGTTGCAATATCAGCATTAGGGGGTCTATAAACAAGTATGAAAACAAACTTCTGCCCACCTATATGTCCTATATGTCCAGATCACTTTCAGCTTGAGTAGGTAAGGCCTCTGATTTGTGTCCTCTGTGTCCTCCTCCAATTGACTTTGACCAGGTGTGTCCACCAGTATAAGACTTTCCTCAAAATTAAATTTTGTCTCCTGGTTGACCCAAAATTGATCAAGTCTCCTTTTGTATTGTATGACAGTAGAAGCCCAGTTTAAGGTCTTCTCTTTTTTCACATTAAGGGGATGGAGAGGGCATCACCAATTAAGAGAACCAGCTTTGCCATGGATGTACTATGTCTTGCTGCATTGCTTTTGACCCAGAACAGTGGGAGGGATACAAGGATGGCCTATCATCCATAATGAGCTAAGATGAGAGGGAGGAAAGAGTGGCAGATTGGAGTGAAATGGCTGGGAGTGGGTGTGAACCTTTTGACTTAGCTACTTCCTTTATAAGGGAGAAAAAAGCCCTTGGTGTGTGTGTGTGTTAATATATATATAATATATATATATATATTTCTAAACAGAAATGTAGTAGCACATTTGTAAATGATACACAGGAAACCCACAGTCAGAGAGAATAAACTTTGAATAAAGAAGAATCCTATATTTCGGCTATCAACTGTAGCCCTCTTACTTTCCTGAAGAGGGCTACAGTTGATAGCCGAAATATAGGATTATTCTTTATTCGAAGTTTATTCTCTCCAATTGTGGGTTTCCTGTGTATCATATATATATATATATATATATATATATATATATATATATATATATATATATAATATATATATATATGTATATATAATGTGTGTGTGTGTGTATTTACCTAGTATTTTATGGGAAGAGAGCTATGCTCGTAGTGACCCACCTATGTATCATTCAGCATCCAGTTTGATCTTAAATTCTTGTATTGTTTTAGCATTCACTGTTTCCTCATTCATTTTGTCCGAGATATCTACCACTCTGTGTGGGAAGCTATTCTTTTTCAGATTTCAATTATTTTCCATTGTGTCTTGTGTAGACCTTTGGCTAGAATGGTGGATCCCTTCCAGTTTGGTAGGTGTCCCATAGACACAGAGGGACACCTACCAAACTGGGAGGGATTCACTATTCTAGCCAAAGGTCTACACAAGAATCAACAGAAAATAATTGAATCCCTTTACATTGCCAACTACAAAAACACAAACAAGAGAACTGGTGACTTGAAATGGACAAAATCTACCTTGACATTAGCTCTCCAAGAATGGCTTCATAGACCCCCGACTCTAAGTAGATACCTTTTTCTCACCACTTTTGCCTACCCTTTCCAACTTTCTTCCTTTTGACAATTCTTCTTACACCGTGCTACCATATTTTATTTCACATGCTATCAAATCATGTATCCTCCATTATTTATACTTTGATCCTTCACCACTTAATATTTTCATCATTATCATTATCATTATCATTATTAGCATTATCATTAGTCCGACTCCGACTCCGACTACGATTCCTTTGATGACTCCGACTCCGACTCTCGACTCCTTAACTCCTTGACCCCTATGTGGAAATCTATTCTTCAGATCCATATACCAGCCTCCCACACCTATTCAGCAAGTATTTTATAAATATTTTTCATATATATTATTTTTTATGTGAAACATTCACTTGTATGATAAATATACTCACATATACACTCAACCAGCTATATATATATATGCACACAAGCACGTATATTCGTATAAACATATACATATTAAGTATATAATGGTATTATCTATGCTCATGATCATCTACCTGCTTATGAGCACTTTCAAATCTGTCATGGCAGAGTTGCCACTTCAAGCTATATATTTTCTTTTTCCTTTGTGCCCCTCCCCTCCCCCCAAAAAACAAAATCCTCTGTTATTTCATTTGTCCAATCTCATAAACCTTCTATCACAATATTAGGAAAATATGTGACAAATCATGATGAGGAAAGGTTAATGGAGGGTGCCCTACCTAGTATTTACTGCAGAATTAATTTCACCATGTTATCATAAAAACCAGGAATCAGTTCAGGAAAGAGAGAGACAACCTTCCCCTATGCACACTGTTCATAGCTGCTGTTGTTCCTCCCCTTTTCAGTCATCACCAAATGCTGTGACATATGCTCTAATGTCATTCCTATCTGGCCTCTGAGACTGGTCAAAGTTTATCTCAGGGCATTATCCCAGCATGACATAGCTCCCACAAATAAGTAAACCACACAAAAACACTTCCATTGACTTTAACATACATGAAGACGTACGTGCATAGTGCATACGTAGTGGATATATACTATTGTCTACACTGCCATGTACGTGTGTACATGATGGAGTTCTAGATGTTAACATAATTTGAATTAATTAGACTGTCAACAAAGGTAAAGTAGCTAGTTTAAATTATTTAAAGATAAAAATCATCTCTGTCACTTGACAATTGACAAATTATTCAGGAATTTGAATTAATGATTATATCTATTGAGTATTTATTAAAAATAGAAATACATTCCACTGGCTATAACTCCCATAGTATAGAATGAATGAAACATTTGTACAAACTACATTCTGGAAACTTCTATAAATGGTACATATCCGGTAACTAGCTATAAAACTATTCTATACTGGATGGTTATTAAATTTTCTTAACACAAAACATCAAATTTTTTAGATTTTTTAAACTTGGAATAATGAGACCTACTGCTTTCTATTTGCACAATAGCAACAAATTATTTCACAGTGCACATCTACAGACAGTATTTTACAGCTATTGTTGGCTTGCCAATTACTGTAATGGTAAACATTCAGACAAAGCTTTCAAGAATATAACAAAATATATGTACTGTACCTTGAATACAGCCGTATTATTACGTTAATAACTAGGTTGAAAATTCAATCTATAAGAATTTCTTATAGTAAAATATTTTATATGTTCCTTGAATCTACCAGTATGTTGATAATGAGGTTAAAGCTAAAATCTATACAAATTTCTTATTTGTAAACATTAAAAAAATAGGATTTATTCATAATTATAGAACTTATAGACTACTCAATTGAAATTTGCAAAAAAAAAAAATAGTAGTTTGTACTTTATATAAGTAGGGTAAACTGATATCTTAATGTGATGAAAATGGTTGGTTAGACTAGCCTATGAGAAATATAGGTTAGAGTCCTAGACTACCCTATGAATAGAGGCAGCCTATAGTCTAGGAAAAACAAATTCGACCCTACAATTTATGGTAAAAAGAAAGGTAAATGTGGATTATAAGGTTATTTTGGGATTATCTTTTTTTTTTTTTTTTTTTTTATAAAAGAAATGAAATAAAGTAAATAAAGATACAACAAAACTAATAAAAGATAAAAACAAAATAAAAGTAATGGAATAATTTTTTTTAATATATAATTAGTTTTATTTTTATTTTCTTTATTTATTTTTCTGTTTCTTTAAAGAACCCGATAATCAACATGTACCAAAAGAAATAGGTTTTACCTGTATATACTGTATATATATATATATATATATATATATATACACATACACATACATACATACATACCGTACATATACTGTATATACACTCTCTTCATCAAAGTTTTAAAAATAATACACACTACCAATGAAAGGGGGAAAAAGCCTTGGTATATGCATGTATGTATGTATGCCGATGATTCGCTAGGTTAGCCTTTGGAGATTACCTAGGCCAACAAACTGAGAGGCTAGTTTATCCTCTCTCATAATCAGCATTTATCATACTACAGGTAGGACCTTACAATTGGCCTAGGCTACATCACTGGGAAAAGTAGAAAACTTTGGCAAAGTAATCTAAATTGTTCTTGCATTCAATGCTTATTGTTTACCAATTCCTACAAAAAAAACAACAACAGCCAAATCATGCAAACTGTATATCTTGTAGGTAATATTTGAGGTCCGGTAGTCACTCAATAGACTACTATCAATAGTAGGGTTTTACAGACTATTCCGTATACCAGTATATCAATATTTGTCTTTACCAAGGTCACATTACACAATGTACAAGATTTGATCTAAATATATTCTTTTTACTATTATTAAAAGATTAAAAGAGGAAGGGAAGTTGATTCAAGTAGGGAAGAAAAGGTAAAAGGCAAAGATGAAAAGATGATAATGGAAGAGGAAGCGATAAGGGGAAGATGGGCAGAATATTTTAGGGAACTGTTGAATGTAGAGGAGGATAGGGAGGGAATGGTGATAGCAGTGGGAGGGGCAAAGAAAATGACAGTGATGGGTGAGGAAAATGAGGGAAAATTAAGAAAAGATGAGGTGGAAGTAGCGATTAAATTGATGAGAGCAGGTAAGGAACCTGGGTTAGATGGGTGTCATACAGAGTGTCTGAAGAAGGGAGGTAAAGTAATAGTAGACTGGTTAGTGAGGCTGTTTAATGTGTGTCTAAGGGAGGGTAGAGTACCAGAGGACTGGAGGAGTGCATGTATAGTTCCACTTTTCAAAGGAAAAGGGAACAAGTGTGAATGTAGTAGTTTCAGAGGGATCAGTTTGTTGAGTGTAGTTGGGAAGGCGTATGGGAGGGTTATAATTGAGAGAATTAGGAGAGGAACAGAGGAAGTAATTGGTGAGGAGCTGAGGAGCAATGTGGGTTTAGGAGAGGTAGGGGCTGTGTGGATCAGATTTTTGTGATAAGACAGATTTGTGAGAAAGCTTTAGGAAAGGGTAAGGATGTCTTTTGGGCCTTTATGGATTTGGAAAAGGCTTATGATAGGGTAGACAGGTATTGGGGGAAAGCTGTTAAGAGCAGTCAAGAGTTTTTATGAGAGTAGTAGAGCCTGTGTTAGAATCAGAAATGGAGAGAGTGAATGGTTTGAGGTAAAGGTGGGACTACGTCAGGGATATGTCATGTCACCATGGCTGTTCAATGTGTATATGGATGGGGTGGTACAGGAGGTAAATGCAAGAGTAATGGGCAAGGGACTAGAGTTGGTTGTGGAAAATGGAGAAAAGTGTGAGGTAAGTCAGTTGTTGTTTGCTGATGACACTGCACTTGTGGCAGGGTCAGAGGAGCCATTGGGAGAGTTAGTGACTGAGTTTGGGAGGGTGTGTGATAGGAGAAATTTGAAGGTGAATGTGGGTAAAAGTAAGGTGATGAGGTGTACAAGAGGAGAGGATGGTGGAGAGTTGGAAGTACAGTCTTGAAGGGGAGAGGCTGGAGGAACTGGATAGTTTTAGGTACTTAGGGTCATATGTGGCTGCAAAGGGATGAGTAGAGGTAGAGGTAAGCTGTAGATTGAGAGAAGCAAATAAATGCCTTGGGGGATTTAAAAAAGTAATGAGAAAGAGACATTTGGGAAATAATGCAAAGAGGAGATTGTATGAAGGGGTGATTGTGCCGACAGTGCTGTGTGGGGCAAAGACATGGAATCTGAGAGGGGCAGAGAGGAAGAGTTTAAATGTGTTTGAGATCAAATGTCTGAGAAGTATGGTGAGGGTTACAAGGCTGGATAGGGTAAGAAACGAGGAAGTGAGAAGGAGAGCTGGGGTGGAAAAGGAGTTGGCTGTGAGGGCTGATGAAAGACTATTAGGATAGTTTGGACACATGGAAAGAATGGATGAAGGAAGACTGGTGAAAGGGGTATGGAAGGCAGAGATGGAGGGAGTGAATTTGAGAGGACGACCGAGGATGAGATGATATGGATGGGGTGACAGGGGCGTTGAGCAACAGGGGAATGTCTGTGGAGCAGGGAAGGGAGGTGGCAGAAGATACGGATGAGTGGAGAAGGGCTGTGTATAGATGATACTGTGATGAAAAGAAATGGAAGGGATGGGAGGATGCGGAGGGTTTGGGGAGTGGGAAAGTGTGAATGATACTTTAGCGCAGCCCGAAGGGACTTCTCCCCGTCCTCCATTTTCTATGTGAGGGGGCGGAGAGGGGGGGGGTCGCCAATTAAGTGAAGTGGCCTTGCTGTGGATGTGCTGTGTCCTGCATTGCTTCTGACCCAGGGTGGTGGGCGGGATGCAGGGATGACCCGTTGTCCACAAGGAGCTAAGATGTGAGTGTGGAAGGGATGATGGGTGGGAGTGGGTTTATGCCTTTTGGCTTGGCTACCTCCCTGATAAGGGGGAAAAAGCCTTTTGTATATAGATAGAATTATGGTTATGGGTTAAAGCATAAATATCTGGTACACTTAGGCCTAATTTGCAATTGTCTTTATAACATAATCAGTTTTAAATTAGATTAAAATGGTTCATGATTTTCTTTACTCTGATTTCTATTTTTCATTGCTTCACTTGTAGGCCTATCGAATTCACTAGTAACCATGATCAGTAGCCTGTTTCTATTTCGTATATTTCAAACCACTAAATTTATTTGATAAACGTATGATTTTCATATTCTGAAGTAGCTTTATCATAATCTAGCATATTTCTATTAAAGGAAAATGTGATAAAACTACCGAAAATGAAGGAAAAGAAAATTCATTGGGAGATACCGCTTCAGGCAGAATCTGTTGTTTGTTTACATTAGTTAGTACTAGTAGCACACAATGCCATCACATGGTGGCAGCACGAATTGATGTTTATTTATGTTGAAGTAGAAGCATTGCAGTATAGTACTAAATATTATATATATATATATATATATACATATATATATATATATATATATATACATATACATATATATATATATATATATATATACATATTTATATATATATATACTGTATAGTTTCACTCTCCTTACAGGAAACAACTACAAATACATGACCACAAACACTTTTACCCAGACTGACAATGATAGCTTGTCAGTATTGTGTATTTTTCTTTTTTTTTATTATTGATGGATTGTTTTTTTTTTTCCATCTGGAGAGACCACTTAGTGTATATATACACTGCACACACTCACTATTGTCTCCAAAAATAAAAGTAAAACCATACAAAAACTGTTGAATTGTGCAACTGGTAAAACCAAACAGGGAAACCATGTTAAAAAATGATTTTATTGGACTTAAGGAGTCAGTCGGATAAAAAATTCCGACTCTGACTCCGACTCCTAGTACTCTTAAAAATCCGACTCCGACTCCAGCTGAAACCTCCGACTCCGACTCCGCAACCCTGTTTGAGATGAGGTGCCTGAGAAGTATGATAGGGGTTACTAGGCAGGATAGAGTGAGAAATGAGGAGGTGAGGAGGAGAACGGGGATGGAAAGGGATTTGGGAGATAGGGTTGATGAAAGAGTATTGGGATGGTTTGGACACAAGGAGAGAATGATTGAAGAAAGATTATTAAAACACCTGTGGAAGGCAGAGGTAGGAGTTGGCATGTGAGGATGATCAAGGATGAGATGGATGGATGGGGTAAAAGAGGCATTAGGAAAGAGGGGAATGTTTGTTGAGGAAGGACAGGAGAAGACAGAAGATTTGGGTGAATGGAGAATGGTTGTGTGTGGATAATGCTGTAATACATGAAAGGGAGTGGGTGGGGGATGGGTGAGGGAGTGGGTGTGAAGAATAAATTTATATAACCTGAAGGGATTTCTAAGCCATCTTTTCCATTTCTAAATGAGGGGATGAAGAGGGGGGATCACCATTTTAATGAGGAAGTGCTATGTCTTGCAACACTGCTTCTGACCAAGGGCAGTGGGCGAGATGCAGGGGTTACTGAGGAGCCAAGATAAGAGCGGAGGAGGGTGGTGGATGGGAGTGGAGTATGTGGGGATGGAATGAGTGGGAGGGGATTCTATGTCTTTGGTTTTTTGGCTACCTTCCTTGTAAAGGGGAAAAAACCTTTGGTATATGTATATATATATTATCACACAAATGTCACAACTGGTAAGGGACTCACAGGCTTCCTGGAAGATGCCTGAGATTGTGTATGTAATGCCTGTGTTTAAAGGACCTGTAGGTTGAATATGTGAAAGCACTAATTAAAATATTATACATTGTCCTCTTGCTATTTCCACATTTACTGGGATTGAACCTTTAATACCAATTCCTTCCTGATTACATCATGATTGTTGAGATTGTTTTAGTAGGTATATCCAATATATATTTTTTAATTAGACAAACAGGTATTTTACTTAATGTGACAAGAAAAAATATGGAAATTTCCTCTACAATTTCATTTATTATGTTATTTAGAAATAACACAGGTACATCACTTACCAGTTTATTTGAAAGGATGTGATGACTTGCATCACTTATTGGGTCAGATGAGATGAACTGAATAAGCCCTCCTAGGGTTTGTCATATTTAGACTGGTCTTGTGAGCCCAAACATGGAATGTTGTGGAATTATGTTAAAATATGACTGCTTTGGCCATCTGGGCTGTTTCCTACTTCCAAATCTCATGACATGATGAAAAAGCCAGAGCAAAATTTTTGTAATTCCAGTTGTGGTGGGGCGAGTATGTATGTAGCTATTGGATGGTTTTCAGCATATTTCTAATGTAAAGGTAGAATGCAATATATAATAGCACTATATCTGTTAGTATTTATATTTCATGTTACATTATGGCAAGTACAAGGGGTCTGTTTAGGTACAAAGGGACTTGAATATTAAATGGTTTGTGTACACAACACTCACAATCCTATAACAGTATATTACACAATTTCAAAGAGTTAGATGACAATCTTACATATTTTCCAGGAGGAGGGTAACTATCACCATTCCTTTGGAAGAGCTATCCATAGAATCCATAGGTGTCATGTAATGAAGAGGATCTGGTGTGGCATCTATAGCACAGCTATATCTTGATTTGTTTTAGATATCACATGATGACCCACACAAGTGAGAAGTATTTCCAGTGTAATCTGTGTGATTCTGCTTTCTCACGAAAGAATTATCTTACAAAGCATATGAGGACCCACACAGGAGAGAAGCCTTTCCAGTGTGACCTGTGTGATTCTGCTTTCTCACAAAAGGGTAATCTCACAAGTCATATGAGGACCCACACAGGAGAGAAGCCTTTCCAGTGTGACCTGTGTGATTCTGCTTTCTCAAGAAAGGGTCATCTTACAAAGCATATGAGGACCCACACAGGAGAGAAGCCTTTCCAGTGTAACCTGTGTGATTCTGCTTTCTCACGAAAGGGTGTTCTTAAAAGTCATATGAGGACCCACACAGGAGAGAAGCCTTTCCAGTGTGACCTGTGCGATTCTGCTTTCTCAGTAAAAGGTCATCTCACAAGTCATATGAGGACCCACACAGGAGAGAAGCCTTTCCAGTGTGACCTGTGTGATTCTGCTTTCTCAGAAAAGAGTAATCTTACAAATCATATGAGGACACACACAGGAGAGAAGCCTTTCCAGTGTGACCTGTGTGATTCTGCTTTCTCACAAAAGGGTTCTCTTACAAGTCATATGAGGACCCACACAGGAGAGAAGCCTTTCCAGTGTGACCTGTGTGATTCTGCTTTCTCACAAAAGAGTAAATTCACAAGTCATGTGAGGACCCACACAGGAGAGAAGCCTTTCCAATGTGACCTGTGTGATTCTGCTTTCTCACAAAAGAGTGTTCTTACAAGTCATATGAGGACCCACACAGGAGAGAAGCCTTTCCAGTGTGACCTGTGTGATTCTGCTTTCTCACAAAAGGGTAATCTCACAAGTCATATGAGGAATCATACAGGAGAGAAGCCTTTCCAATGCGACCTGTGTGATTCTGCTTTCTCACTAAAGGGTGTTCTTACAAATCATATGAGGACCCACACAGGAGAGAAGCCTTTCCAGTGTGACCTGTGTGATTCTGCTTTCTCACAAAAGGGTGTTCTTACAAGTCATATGAGGACCCACACAGGAGAGAAGCCTTTCCAGTGTGACCTGTGTGATTCTGCTTTCTCATTAAAGGGTTCTCTTACAAGTCATATGAGGACCCACACAGGAGAGAAGCCTTTCCAATGTGATCTATGCAATTCTGCTTTCTCACTAAAGATTACTCTCGTAAGTCATATGAGGACCCACACAGGAGAGAAGCCTTTCCAGTGTGACCTGTGTGATTCTGCTTTCTCACAAAAGGGTTCTCTGACAAGTCATATGAGGACTCACACAGGAGAGAAGCCTTTCCAATGTGACCTGTGTGATTCTGCTTTCTCAGAAAAGGGTTCTCTTACAAGTCATATGAGGACTCACACAGGAGAGAAGTCTTTCTAATGTGACCTGTGTGATTCTGCTTTCTCACAAAAGGGTTCTCTTACAAGTCATATGAGGACTCGCACAGGAGAGAAGCCTTTTCAATGTGACCTGTGCAACTCTGCTTTCTCACTAAAGCATTGTCTCACGCAGCATATGATGATCCACACAGGAGAAGCCTTTCCTGTGTGACCTGTGTGATTCTGCTTTCTCACTAAAGATTACTCTCACAAGGCATATGAGGACCCACACAGGAGAGAAGCCTTTCCAGTGTGACCTGTGTGATTCTGCTTTCTCACTAAAGATTACTCTCATAAGGCATATGAGGACCCACACAGGAGAGAGGCCTTTCCAATGTGACCTGTGTGATTCTGCTTTCTCAAGAAAGGGTCATCTCACAATTCTTATGAGGACCCACACAGGAGAGAAGCCTTTCTATTGTGATATGTGTGATTCTGCTTTCTCACTAAAGAGTAATCTTACAAAGCATATGAGGACCCACACAGGAGAGAAGCCTTTCCAGTGTGACCTGTGCGATTATGGTTTCTCAGTAAAAGGTCATCTCACAAGTCATATGAGGACCCACACAGGATAGAAGCCTTTCCATTGTGATCTCTGTGATTCTGCTTTCTCACTAAAGAGTAATCTTACAAAGCATATGAGGACCCACACAGGAGAGAAGCCTTTCCAATGTGACCTGTGTGATTCTGCTTTCTCACAAAAGGGTTCTCTTACAAGTCATATGAGGACCCACACAGGAGAGAAGTCTTTCCAATGTGACCTGTTTGATTCTCCTTTCTCACTAAAGAGTAAACTCGTAGGGCATATGAGGACCCACACAGGAGAGAAGCCTTTCCAGCATGACCTGTGTAAATCCGCTTTTTCACAAAAGGGTTCTTTCACAAACCATATGAGGACCCACACAGGAGAGAAGCCTTTCCAGTGCGACCTGTGCAATTCTGCTTTTTCAAGAAAGGGTGATCTGACAAAGCATATGAAGACCCACGCAGGAGAGATGCCTTTCCAAGGTTACTTCTGTGCAATGCAGCTTTCTGAAAAAAGGATTCTCTCAGAGCATATGAAGAGCCGCACAGGAGAGGTCTTCTAGTGTGACCTGTGTAACTTTGCTTTTTCACAAAAGGGTTATCCCACACAGCAGATGAAGACTGCCACAGGAGAGAAGCCTTTCCAGTGTGACCTCTTTGATTCGGTTTTTCACATAAGACTTCTCTCACAAGGTATATGAGGATAGACATTGGAGAGAAGCCATTCCTGTATGATTTGTATGATGAAAAGATCACACTCTTCCAACGGCTTGGATCAAACCAGCAGAAAGGCATACGCAAGTAATGCCTACACACTTAGATGGAGTAAATTGGGAAATATGAAGTTCCAGGAAAAAATTGTAGTGGAGAGTTGATGGTGGAGATGTGTCTAGGAAGTTGATAGCAAATATAGTGTTTAGGAAGAAAGTCAAGCATAAGTGCACATGGGAGAGGGTGGTGGATAGATATGTGGCAGATAGAGCATTAATGGACTTTATAGTGACAACTAAGAGTATAGTAGGATGTACATGTTCAAAGGGGAGAGAGTGGGGAAATATCAGATCACTTTTTGGTGGAAGGTAAGTTGAGAGTGGAGAATAGGTGGAGAAAGAGGAAAAGGGCAGAAGATTGGGAGGTACTTTGAGTGAACTGCTTAAATTAGAAAGAAAAGGAGAAGGAGTACAAGAAGAAGCTGAGAGAGGAGTGGGAGGGAGTGAAGGATAGAGTAAAACCAGAAGTGGAGGAGGAATGGGGATGGTTCAAGGAGGGAGTCATAAGGTGTGCAAAGGTGGTGCGTGGAACAAGGAGGATGGGAGAAAATAGAAGGAAAAGTAGTGAGTGGTGGGATGAGGAAGGAAAGAAGGGTGTAGAAGAGAAGAAGCAGGCTTTCACAGATTGGTTACAAAATAGGATGAGAGAATCATATGAGAGGTACAAAGAAAAGACAAGTCAAGCATAAAAGAGGAGAGCAGATATGAAATGGGGTAAGAGTATGACAGAAAGTTTTGAAAGTAATGAAAATTTTTTGGAAAGAAATTAAAAGAGGAATAGGAGACGAATCAAGTAGAGAAGAAAAGGTGATACAGCTAGAGAAACGATAATGGAAGAGAAGGCAGTGAGGGAAAGGTGGTTAGAGTATTTTAGGGAGTTGCTACATTTGAAGGAGGATAGGGAGGGAAAGGCAGTTGCAGTGGGAAACGCTAAGAAAATGACCATGATGAGTGAGGAAAATGGAGGAGAAATAAGGAAAGTAGTGAGTGGTAGGATGAGGAAGAAAAGAAAGGTGTAGATGAGAAAAGTAGGCTTTCATAGATTTGTTACAAAATAGGGTGAGAGAATCATATGAGAGGTACAAAGAAAAGACAAGTCAAGCATAAAAGAGGAGAGCAGATATGAAATGGGGTAAGAGTATGACAGAAAGTTTTGAAA
Source organism: Oratosquilla oratoria (assembly GCF_046742065.1). NCBI lineage: Eukaryota > Metazoa > Arthropoda > Malacostraca > Stomatopoda > Squillidae > Oratosquilla > Oratosquilla oratoria. The sequence goes on along the minus strand of NC_134788.1, from coordinate 15,990,028 downwards.
GTAATGAAAATTTTTTGGAAAGAAATTAAAAGAGGAATAGGAGACGAATCAAGTAGAGAAGAAAAGGTGATACAGATAGAGAAACGATAATGGAAGAGAAGGCAGTGAGGGAAAGGTGGTTAGAGTATTTTAGGGAGTTGCTACATTTGAAGGAGGATAGGGAGGGAAAGGCAGTTGCAGTGGGAAACGCTAAGAAAATGACCATGATGAGTGAGGAAAATGGAGGAGAAATAAGGAAAGATGAAGTGAAGGCAGCTGTTAAGATGATGAGAGCTGGTAAGGCACCTGGGATGGATACCATACAAAATGTCTTGTGACACTGCCTCTAACCCAGGGCAGTGGACCCGTCATCCAGGAGGCTACCTTCCATGTAAGGAGGGAAAAGCCTTTGATATATGTATGTACTATTTGTTTTTGGTATATGAAAAAATTCACTTTGTTGGACAATTAAACCTGGACCTTCGTTTCAGGATGATGTCAGACTTCTCTTGTTTTTCATACTTGGAACAGACCGGTTCAGGACCTTTTATAGTGGACTGAAGTTTGGCATCTCTTGCAAGTTTTGTATAATGGATATTCAGAACATAACCTCAGTAATTCACCAAGTAAAATTTGTATGTATTCTGTAAATAAAAAATTGAGGTTTATATTTTGTACATTTTATTTAGTTTGTCATATCAGGACAATACCAAATTTTTAGGTAAGTATTTCAGTTATCACATTGCTCCAGTAGGAAGTCCTGTATGGTTTCACAGTTTGGATGCAATATGTAGCACAGTACTACTTTATACACTCACCATATAGTAGATCAACCTTCTCCTTCACCACTCCAACACCTGTTTTGACGTTGGGATAAGATAGCCCATTGCACCTTTCTATTTTTTACATGAAATTTCATTGAAAAGAAGTGCAGCAAATAGTAGTCTGAAAATAGAAAATTAATAATGATAATTTTCAATCACCATGTATACATTTTACCATTCTCAATATGGATTCAGCCCCCTTGTGCCTGAATTACCATACTAAAATTACATTGAGATGTTTGAAGTTAGATATGTACTTGTCTTCCTTTCATGACTTCTGTGGTAATTGTTACCTATTTGAATAGGCATCTTCCTTATTATTGGGAATCTTTATTAGTGCCTACCATTTCGTTTTGGAAACTTTCCCACAAGGTGTTGTCTACATCTTTTGAATCGGGAGCATTTCCTGAAGCTTTGAACCGCGCCTATTGTAACTTTAAATAAGATACAATTTAATCCCTTCCTCTTTTATTGCTTGTTAAATCTCTTTTTATATAATAAATATTAGTTTAATAAATCGGGGATTGAACTTTTGAGAATTTACTTAAAAAGTCAATATTAACCCATGGCCTTTTCGAGCTTTACGAACTCAGAAGAGACATGCCAAATACACTGTCCACACTAACTGTCGCCACAGACTAGCCAGAGCTCTAGTACCTAACGGACATCAAGACTAGAAACGTCAAGGCAAGGGACCTAAGTCTTCGAAAATTCAACCACTCAAATGTCATCTTATTTCAAATACCACTGTTTGAGAACCCAACCAGGTTGAAAACTGTGACTGGTAACTTCTCGAATGTTAATCAATGAATTTGTTAAACCATAATTTTTATACGTCATAAAAAAAATAAAAAAAGTGCTGGGACTTGGGAACAAAGAAGCACTCAACTTTGTGACAAGATTCCAGCACTGATGTTTGTTTTGTTGAAGCACTGTTGCAACTTGCGCTGACACAGTAAACGATTTTCGAACTAAATACTTTATAAAACCTTGCTAACACATGAAATATGACAGATCACTGATCAAATTGGCAGCATGGCATGGCATTTTATAATGCATGCACATGGCAAGCATCAGGATGTAAACAGCAAGCTTGACATCACAGCCTTACGAGAAAAACCGAAAGTTGGCAAAGGAAAAGTTCATATGCTACTGATATTTTGATAGGCCTTTTTTCTATTACATTACATTGGATTTATTTTTGCATTATTTTATCAAAAAGTGACTAAGCCATACATCTAGCAAAAATTCACCAACTCTATGAGAACCTATTCAGTAGACCTTTAAAACCGTTCACTTGTCTAGTTGCCATCTGAATTTAGTTGTAGCCAGTTGGATTTGACTCTTAGTAAAGTTTGGCCAGTTTACTTCTAGTTGCACCCAAGTTTGTAGTTGTCCCATTATTTCTTCCTAACCCCCTCTTTTCTTTCTCCCTATTCAACAGCTTGGGCCTGTCCTAATTATTGTTTAATGTTGATATTAGATTAGTTAAGAATTTTACCTGGTAGCTTCCCATAAGAGTGCCGAAGGACTGGAGGAGTGCCTGTATTGTTCCACTTTACAAGGGGAAAGGGGACAAGTGTGAATGTAGTAGTTTCAGAGGGATTAGCTTGTTGAGTGTAGTTGGGAAGGCTTATGGGAGGATCTTGATTGAGAGGATTAGGAGAGGAACAGAGGGAGTAATTGGTGAGGAACAGTGTGGATTTAGGACGGGTAGAGGTTGTGTAGATCAGATTTTTGTGTTAAGACAGATATGTAAGAAAGCTATAGGAAAGGGGAAGGATGTTTTTTGGCTTTTATGGATGTGGAAAAGGCTTACGACAGGGTAGACAGAAAGGCACTGTGGGAGGTTTTGCGGATATACAGGATAGGAGGAAAGCTTCTAGGAGCTGTCAAGAGTTTTTATGAAAGTAGTAGAGCTTGTGTCAGAATTAGAAATGGAGAGAGTGGTGGTTCGAGGTAAAGGTGGGACTTTGTCAAGGATGTGTTATGTCACCCTGGCTGTTCAACTTGTACATGGATGGGGTGGTGTGAGAGGTAAATGCAAGGGTGGTGGGTCATGGATTGGAGATGGTTAAAGAAAATGGAGAAAAGTGGGAGGTGAGCCAGCTGTTGTTTGCTGACGACACTGCGCTTGTGGCAGGATCGGAGGAGGAATTGAGAAAGTTGACGACAGAGTTTGGGAGAGTATGTGATAGAAGAAAGCTGAAGATAAATGTGGGTAAAAGTAAGGTGATGAGATGCTCAAAGGGTGAAAGTGGCAGCAGACTGGAAGTGAGCATTCAGGGAGAGCGGCTGGAGGAAGTGGATAGTTTTAGATACTTGGGTGCAAATGTGGCAGGAAAAGGTGGAGTGGAGGTAGAATGTAGATTGAGAGAAGTGAGTAAATGCCTTGGTGGATTAAAAAGTGTAATGAGAAATAGACATTTGGGAATGGATGCTAAGAGGAGACTATATGAAGGAGTGATTGTGCCAACAGCACTGTATGGGGCAGAAACATGGAACATAAGAGAGAAGGACTTTGAATGTGTTTGAGATGAGGTGTCTGAGAAGTATGATTTGGGTTACTAGGCTAGATAGAGTGAGAAATGAGGAGGAGAACAGGGGTGGAAAGGGAGTTGGGAGATAGGGTTGATGAAAGAGTATTAGGATGGTTTGGACACATGGAAAGAATGAGTGAAGAAAGACTAGTAAAAGAGGTATGGAAGGCAGATGTGGAGGGAGTGAACATGAGGGGACGTCCTAGGATGAGATGGATGGATGGGGTGATGGGAGCTTTGGGGAAGAGGGGTATGTCTGTTGAGGAAGAATAGGAGAGGACAGAAGACGGGGGTGAATGGAGAATGGTTGTATATGGATGATGTTGTGATGCACGAGGTGGAATGGGTGGGGGAATGGTGGGTGAGGTAGTATGTGTGAGCAAAAGTTGACACAGCCCAAAGGGATTTCTCCCCGTCTTCTCCTTTTATGCATGGGGGGGTTGCCAATTTAATGAAGTGGCCTTGCTGTGGATGTGCTGTGACTTGCGACGCTGCCTCTGACCCAGGGCAGTGGACAAGGTGGAGTGGGGAGTAGTCTTGTGTGATTGACTCTGTAGGAGTGACGACTGTCATGTGGCAAGTAGTTGCCACTACCTCTAGTAGTGAGTAAAGTCACCTCTTGTGGCTGCAGCTTTAGTGTTGTGCCTTTAGCCACAAATAGTGGCATGTTTGAAATTAAGACATTACACCTTGCATGATTTTTTAACATACCTGAACATGTTATGTTAGATAGTACTACTTATGGTGAAGGTAGAGTTGATCAGTTCAAATCTGGCCAGCAGTATAAGGGTGTACAGACGTATTCCCTGATTTATGAAGGGACTTTCTAGCCTCCTGAGGTGTAGGAAGCTAGCGAATAGTTTTGTTTTAAAATACTTTTAACCACAGGTTGATATAATTCATCAATCGATCTGTCTGCAGTCCTGATCTCTACAGGAGACCCACAGCACTAAGGTAACCACTACTGGACTGGCCCACAAATTGCTCAAGGAAGACCTATGAAGCTTGCATGTGTCCTAATTCTGTTGCACTTGTTTAGCTTTGCACAACTCCTATACTCTTTCATAATAAACCAGTTTTGCATTTGATAGACCTAGGGTGGTGTTGAGCATGGTAAGTTAGTATTTAGTATTCCACTTGTGCAATAGAATTGTGTAAGGCTATTTTAATAAAATCTGAAGAGTTTCTATGCTTCCAAATGAACCTGAAACTATGGTATGAATGATAGTAAAATCACAGGCAATTAGATTCTTGCCTATGTTCCTACAGCTGTAGTAAATAAGATCGATTTCCTCCCCTTTCCTGTTTTATATGAAAATGTTTCGAGACCAATGGCATGTACCCGCAATTGATGATCCATGAAGATGTTGGTAATCACTCCAAACTGAAACTTAAGACTATTTTTTATACCTTTCCATTCCTGGAGCTTACAACTGGCACCCCTTTACACCTTCCACTCAGCCAGACACTGCAACAGTTTCCAGCCATAGACATAGGCACAATTCAAAGAGATTGAAGTCTGATTACAGATTCACCAGCATGTCAAGTCTTGGATTAGATTTTTAAGCAATTCAATTTTTCATGTGGGTTAAAATGTTTCCAAAGGTAATTTAATGTTTTTTTTTTCTTTAAGCCACTTCTAATTCAAGGAAACCAAGCATTTAAGGTCAAAAATACATTTTTTATTAAAATATTACAAAGACAAAGAAGCTCGCAGGCTGAGTGGGTTATGGCGGTTCAAATCCTGCTACCAGCAAAGTTGAACCAAGGGCATGGTTCATTAAATTCCGTGCTACAAAGCCTTTCGGTAGGGGGAGTTTGTGACTTTAAACCATAAATGAAAAGAAAGTAAAATATTACTTGAAAAATGGACATTTTTATCAAAAGGTTGCAAATTTTTTTTTATCTGGGTTAACTGCAAATCATAATTTTTGTCAGTCCAACAAATTAATGGTGGTTGAATTTGGTTATCAGATTAAAAAATGCGGATATGTCCACCTTTGCACTTGAAGCTAATATGGGAAATCAAGGCACAACTGAAACCAATCCATTCAGCCACTCAAAGGTTTGGATAATGTGTTTAGCATTATTCTAAGTATGCAGTAACTTTTCCTATTAATGGTGCTTTGGTGACTACTGGAAGCTCCTCAATCAACACTGGGAGTACAGTCCTAGGTAACCCTTTTAAGGAGAGGCAAAACCCCTCAAACTAGCTGTGGGTTTTCTGTACAATGTGAAGGAGAGTTACAGAAAACCCACATACTGTATATAGGAAGCTATCTACATTTTTTTCAGCCATCACCCAAACAAAATCAAATACTGTGTAGCTTTGGGCCTATTTTTTTAGAGCCCTCAGAATTTGCAGTCCACCTTTTTTTTAAACTGAATTAGCCACAATACATTCCCAGCTTACAAAAATAGGTTATCCAAATTGGTTCCTATCAAAAGCATTCACCAAAGCTAAAATGAGTTTCTACAAAATTACTCCTAAACCTAGTAGTAAGTTTGTTTGGGATAAGAAATGTATCATTCTACATTTAATAATACATTTCAAAAGTATGTAAGGATAAGATAAACTATGTGTTCAACTATCCCAACAGCCTATTCAGTAAAGTGATAAATGTCAATCATAGAGTTAAGATGGATGACACGCAAGGAGTTTACAAAATACCTTGTCGAGATTGTGAATGAGTTTATTAGGCTAAACGGAAAGAGACCTCAAAACAAGAATAAAAGAACATACTCCGTGAAATATGCACAAGAAAACTCCTGCACACCTCAATGAAAAACCATATGGCCTTGCCCCTAAAAATTATCGCTGAAATACAGTTTTTCAGTAAATGGCCCAAATGTTTGAAATGACCCCAGTCAACTAAATGTGATGTCAACCATCCATTTACTTCTTTGGACTCTGAAGATCCTGTTACTTAGCCACCTGCCAAAGTCCCCATCAAGAATGACATGCCCTCTCACTTTGTCAAGACCAGTGTAGCTGTGAAGGACAAGCTAGATGAACTTGTTGCCAAGTTTTTCTTCTCATGCAACTTGTCATTCATGGCTATGGATCATCCCTCCTTCTTTGAACTCATCCAGGCTCTTGGTCCTAACTATCACCCACCCAGTCATACTCAACTCATTCAACCTCTTCTACATGAGGTCACACAAGATCTTCAGCTCCAGATGAAGAACTACCTTAAGGGAAAGACTGTCACACTTATTGAGGATGGCTGGGTAAACATCCATTATGATCTAGCCCATACTACTAGACTGAGTGCTACCTGCTTTCTGGATGCAAAGAATACAGGAACCCTTCAACAAGACAGCATGAAACTGCAAGATGTGTCAGTCATCAATCTGCAATGTTGAAACGAGTTTGTATTGAGTTCTAATACTGTCACTGACAAGAAGAATGTGGAGAAGATGCAGGAAGATCTGCAGATTGAGGACCCACACCTCAATGTGTATGGTTTTCAGCCCATTGGCTCAATCTCCTTGATGGGGACATCACTCCAGAATCCATTATGAAATGTATCAGTGAAATTTCTAAATTCTTATGTAATCATCATGCTCCTTCTGGATGACTGAAGGCATTCCCTGGCAGCCAGAAATCTCACTTGCCTGGTGATACTTGCTGGAAGTCCCAGTTAGCCAGTATTGATGTACTGTATTCATCAACAACTGTGTCCACTACATATATATAGTACAACAACATGAATCTGAGATGGTCTTGGGCATTGTGAGACAGATCATGGGCTCCAATTTGTCTTGCCAGGCCTGGCATCTGAAAGAGTAACTCTCTCCCATTGTAAATGCACTTGATGTGTGTCAGTAGGACAACTCGGGTCTTGCAGTGGTATGTGAAGCTTGACTCAGTTTCCTGGAGGATCCTATTCTAGTTCAATATTGGAAAGCTGTGAAGAAATGATTTGAGCAGGTTATATGACCATGCTATCTTGTGGCACACTTACTGCATCCCAAGTACCAGGGCAGCTGTCTCATCCCAGATCAGTGAGGGAAAAAAGAAAAAAAGAAAAAAAAAAAATGTAGACTATGTTGAAGCTGCCATTTGACACTAAATTAGCACCATGCCCTTCATCTTGTTGAGACATATCTCTGCACACTGATGGTGCATCATCTGCATCAGTTGAGAGAATATTTTCAACTTGTGGGATGATACATTCCAAACTATGGAACCATTTGGGTGTGGACAAAGCTTGTTTCTTTGTTATTGTATGCTTAAAGGGAAGCAAGAAGGTGAATATTAGGTAGATTACAGACTCCAAGTACAACTTGCTACTTTTCAGTTTTAGACATCTGAGCAACTTTGGAATTTAAGCTGTTAGTACTTACCTGTCTGGCATAAGTATAAAGAATGTTTATCCATAAACCTTGCTTGTAGGTAAAATGAACCATTCATGTGGTTACTGATGCACATTTATTATTTCCACATTATGAACAGAATATGGACTCCAATTACAACTTGCAACTTTTCAGTTTTAGACATTTGTCTAAGTAATATTTATGGAATGTGAAGCATTTAGTACTTACCTCTGCAATATGCACAAAGAATACTGATCCATAAACCTTGTTAGTAGGTAAAATTAAGTATTCATATGGTTACCAATGAACAGTGGTGGGCAGCGATAAATTTTGCGATAAAGCGATAAAGATAAAGTGATAACATTTTATTACTGTAACCTCCCGCTGTAACGGTTTTTCGTCTTCTGCTTTATCGCTGGATTTATCGTGGGAAATTTGAAAGTGATAAATTTTTCCGGTCTTGCGATAAACAATAAGCAATAAATTCGGTTAAAGCAATATTATCGCTAAACTTATCGCAACGCCCACCACTGCCTATGAACATTTATTATTTCCACATTATGGACATTTCTTCCATTTCCTATTTTCTTCCACACACATGGAAAAAATTCATTTCTTCCAGGAAAAAAAAAAATCAACCCTGTATGGAAAGGATCTGTTGGGAAAGAATTCTAATGTATCTGGTGTGAGGCCACTAGATGAAAAGCAGTTAATGCTGCATTAAAGGTGGACTGATACATGTGAATGAAATATACAGGATAAAACACCATTATGAATTAAGTTAACATTGCAACAATTTCATGATCTCTGCACGCTGCAAGTGAATCTGGTTGTACAAAATTAATAGTTACTTTTCTCTATTCATATATTAACCACAGCGATCAAATAAATCAGTTACAATGATTTTCTGCTCCTTAGGAAATGACATAAATCAGAGCAAAAATACATAATGTCAACGCAGCATTGAGTTAATGGTGATGATCTTGGACTGGGACTGGTGTAAGGAGCAAACCATGAACCCCACTGACACTGACTGGCCTCTTCACCTCATTGCCTCTCTCTCCATGCTCTATTCTGACTGATGCCTGCCACTTTCATTCAGCTCAATGATGTTACCTCAGCAAAGGCTATTTCACCTAACCCCTTTACATATCTCTGTTAAACTTCAGATCACTGGCAAGAATGGAACTAATGATCCACCGACCTACCACATGGAAGTCTCTCCCTTACTTTTTGTGAACTAGCAAAACCTATTTATATACCATTGGTTTTCCCCCTATAAGAGGGGTAGCCTAGTCAAAACCCATATACCCACTACCCACCCTTTCCTCCCTCTCATTGTAGCTCCTCATGGATGACAGGTTGTCCCTGTATCCTGCCAACTACCCTGATAGAAGCAGTGCAGCAAGATAGTACATCCACAGTAAGGCCACTTCACTTAATATGCAGTGCCCCCTTCACACATAACTACTTCCTAACCTCCATCCCCTCCCTTCCTGGCATCACAGTATCATCTATACACAGCCACTCTCCACTCACTCCTACGTCTTGCCTTCTCCCTCCCTTGCTCAGCAGATGTTCTCCTTTTGCTCAACACCCCTTTCACCCCTCCATCTATCTCATCCTCTGTCATCACTGCAAGTTCACTTCATCTACCTCTGCCTTCCACACCTCTTTTACTAATCTTTCTTCACACATTCTTTCCATGTGTCCAAACCATCCCAGTACTCTTTCGTCAGCCCTATCTGCCATCTCCTTTTCCAACCCAGCTCCCCATTTGTCCAACCTTGCAACTCCTACCATACTTCTCACATTTCATCTCAAACACATTCAAACTTTTCCATTCTGCCTTTCTTGAATTCCAAGTCTCCACTCCATACAGTGGTTTTGACACAATCATCCCTTCATATAATCTCCTCTTTGCACCCATTCCCCAATGCCTATCTTATATCATGACGCTTTTTAATCCCCCAATGTATTTACTTGCTTCTCTCAATCTACAATTTACCTCCATTCCTCCCTTTCCTGCTACATGCGACCCCAAATACCTAAAGCTATCCACTTCTTCCAGCCTCTCTCCTTTCAGAATTATGTCCAACTTGCTGCCATCCTTTCCCCTTGTACATCTCATCACCTTACCTTTACCCACATTTACCTTCAACTTTCTCCTACTGCATACCTTTCCAAACTCCATCACTAATTCCCTTAATCCCCCTCTGACCTTTGCACAAGAGAGGTATCATCAGCAAACAACAACTGGCTCACCTCTCACTTTTCTCCATTTCCTTTAACAATCTCCTATCCCCTGCCCATTACCTTTACCTTTACCTCCTGCACCACCCCATCCATGTACACATTCAACAGACATTGAAACATGACACATTCCTGATGCAGGTACCCCTTTACCTCAAACCACTCATTATCTCCATTTCTAATTCAAACACAGATTCTACTACTCTTGTAAAAAGTCCTAACTGCCCTTACAACTTTCACCCTATCCCATATATCTACTTCTCTCAATATACAATTTACCTCCATTCCTCCCTTTCCTGCTATATGCGACCCCAAATACCTAAAGCTATCCACTTCTTCCAGCCTCTCTCCTTTCAGAATTATGTCCAACTTGCTGCCATCCTTTCCCCTTGTACATCTCATCACCTTACCTTTACCCACATTTACCTTCAACTTTCTCCTACTGCATACCTTTCCAAACTCCATCACTAATTTCCTTAATCCCCCTCTGACTTTTCCACAAGAGAGGTATCATCAGCAAACCCGTCATAAGCCTTTTCAAAATCTGACCTATGCAATCCCTATCTTCCCTAAAGCCACACTGTTCCTCACAATTACCCCCTCTGTTTCTCTACTAATCCTTTCAATTAAAACCCTCCCATAAACCTTCCCAACTACTTACAAACTGATCCCTCTGAAACTACTACTCATATTCCCCTTTTTCTTTGTAAAACAAAAATATAGAGGCACTACCCTCCCTAAGACACACATTAAACAAAATCACTAGCTAATCCACTATTACTGAACAGTACCTCCCTTATTCAGACACTCCACATGACACCCATCCAATCCAGGAGCCTTACCTATTCTCATCATTTTCAGAGCTACTTGCATCTCATCTTTTCTCATTTCTCCTCCATTTTCCTCTCCCATCGCCATCATTTTCTTAGCACCTCTCACTGCTACCACCAATCCCTCCCTATCCTCCTCCACATTCAACAGCTTTCTAAAATACCCTGCCCATCTTCCCCTTACTATCTCCTCTTCCATTATCATCTCTTCATATGTGCTTTTTACCTTTTCTTTTCTACTTGACTTGCCTCCCTTTCCTCCCTTAACTTCCTTCTAAAACATCTTTTTATTACTTTCAAAATTTTCTGTCATACCCCTCCCCATTTTACATCTGCTCTCCTTTTTTGTCTCCTTTATCTTATGCTTTTCTCCCTTTTTTCTTTGTAGTTCCCACACTTTTTTCTCATCCTACTTTGCAACCAGTCTGTGAATGCTCACTTTTCTTCTACAACCTTCTTCACTTTATCATCCCACACTTATTACCCTTCTATTCCCTCCCATCCTCCTTCTATATACCATCTTTGCACACCTTGTCACTTCTACCTCTACCCTATCCTTCACCACCTCCCACATTTCTTGTTCTCCTGCTCCTTTTCCTTATTTAACAGTTTACTCTAAACACCTCCTTACTCTCTGTACTTTTCCCATTTTCCACCTATCCTCCACTCTCTACTTGCCTTCCACCGAAAACTTATCTGATATTACCCCACTCTCTGAACATGGACATCCAAAACTTTTCCTAATCTTTTCCTGGATACCACTACATAGTCCATCAAAGCCTTATCAACCACCCTCTCCCATGTGTACTTGTACTTGAATTTATTCCTATACACTGTGTTACCTACCATAAACTCTCTAAACATATATCCACCATTAACTCCCCATTATGATTTTTAAATGACACTCCTACTCCAGCACAGAGATCTCTCAATACCACTACATTGGCATTTCCCCCCAAACTCTGTAAATACTCATTTCAATCTATCCAAATTGCCACCCTCCTTTTCCTCTGCACTCTTCTCACCACCTGGCCCTTGTGCACTTAACAAAGACCCACATCTCTGATCCCAGTTTCACCTTCATCTGCATTAATCTTGATGAAAAATCCTTCCACTCCACCACAGAACCTATCTCTTCACTTACTAGTGTAGCCACCCCTTCCCTCCCTTATCCTCTCCTCACTCCTGACACCCTCACCACTGCACTCCCAAACTCAAAATCACCATTTCAACTTTGTTTCATTTAATGCCAACACATCCATCGTCTTGCATAGTGTACCACACCCACACACATTAAAAGACCAAAACCTTTGGGTTCAGGTGGGAAAACTTCCAGATTCCATTATGCCTCAACTTTTTGTAGGAATGTACCATTCAGGGTTACAGAGGGCAGGATGACTAGTCCCATCACCCCCATCTCTCTTTTGTACAGGAGAGCATTAAGAGTGGTGGTGGTGGTGGGGGGGACAGCATAATGGAGGGACAGTTGCAGTACAATAAGGTAGCATCATTTCTATGAGTAGATAGTTCCTCTATCCCTGACAAAATCATGTCCATAAGGGCACCCCCATATAGACCCTAAAGTATCAGCTGCATGCTACTGAGTATATTTCACCATACAATAACATGCAGCCAGTACCAGTGACGGGGAGCAAAACCCTAGCAAAACTTAATCATTTATATTCATTGAACTGTGGATATGACAGTGAACACGGGTCTTATTTCCCTTTGCAGAAGCTTACCTTCGTTTTGATTCACAGAAATACAGGTCACATGAATGATTACATGAACTTGAAATGCTTACATTCCCCACCATTTGACTTGTTTTGCTTGCAGACAATAAACGAACATATGTTTTTGGACAAAACATAACCTTGTATTGTTTGTCCTTTTCTAGGGCAACTGACTTTGTAAAAGTAAATTGACAATCTTCAGAGGTTGCTAAGCCAACAACTTCACTCATATCATCCACTATTTGAATGGTTCCACTATTGGGTGCATGCATGTAATGAATATATATATTCCTGTTATTCACAATATCTTCTATCAAGCCCAATTCTGAAGAAGGAGAGTAAGTATTTCCATAATAATAATACCCACTGCCATAGCCACCTGAGAAGTTAATGCAGGAAAGCACCTCTTTCCTACTGAGCCTCATACCCAAGGCTGGATTCAAAGGCACATTCTCTGGGATGGACGAGGGGTCAGCTCCCCTGATGGCCCTCAGAATGTGAATACACTCTGTGAGGGTCAGCACGTCAGTAATGATCACATTGTCAACAAACTCGTTGCAGGACATGTCAAGGAATTGGACCTCCTTCAGTAGGTCTCCTATCTTCTCCCGAACTGCACCCTCTGATGGTTCCTCCTGCTGGGCTAGCTAAGCTTTTCCCCTGTCATGTGATGAGTTACAGTTGGCATTCAAAGTATCTTAATGTATGAGCTTGATGGACAAATACTAAAACACCACTACATACTACAATTGAAAATGCAAATACATGGGAGCATTCAAAGTATCTTAATGTGTGAGCTTGATGGACTAATACTAAAACACCACTACATACTATAATTGACAATACAAATACATGGGAGGATCCATCATTAATCAAAACCATGAATATGACTTCTGTACTTACCATGCAATCTGGGCTTTGAAGGGGACAATCTCGGAAGAAAAATTTAGGCTACGATCCATCAGTAAATTCTTGAAGCTTTCTTGGCTAAGATATGATACAGTTTCAGACAACAAGGAAGTATCAGGTTTAAGATCCAGCATCTATGAAGAAAATTTAAGTTCTATTTTCACATATACTGACAAATAATAGGAGAGGAAGCCATTTATACAACCACTCGTACAATGTCGATATCAACAAGTATTCAGTTGTGCCATTTGGATACTACTGGGTCACCAGAATCATAGTGAACGTGCTTGTTATGGCACAACGGTTTCACTCAAGCTTTGTATGGTGCAAATCCAGTTTCCAGTCCAACAGATTCTATGGGGTGCTATCTACTCTCCCAACCTGGACACATTGGGTGACTGCCTCAGTTGAAGCAAAGTGCTTCCTAGTACAAACTCCTCACCTTCTGATGGCAAAGTTAGCATATGATGCCTACATTCATCCATCCATGACTTGTCTTATATATTTATTCTGGCTAATGCTATAGGAAGAGCTCAAATGTATTTGAGATACATATACATACAATGCCAAGATAAGAGGGAGAGAAGAGAGTGGAGGGGAGTGGAGTATGTAGGGAATGGAATGGGTGGGAATGACTTCTATACCATTGTTTTTTGGCTACCTCCCTTGTATGGGTGAAAAAAACATTGGTTGTATGTGTGTATTTACTTAGTTGTATTTTACGGGAAGGGGAGCTATACTCGTGCTGTCTCGTCTTCATATCTCGTTTAATCCAAGATCTATATATACTAGGTCTAACCACTTCCGACCGAATTTCGAGGGTGTTGGCGCAGCGGGCCCGTGATGTTACCTGGCTGCTCAAAGTGGGGTTCGCGCGTCCCATCGCTGTTGGTTGTAGCTAGTTCGTCGCACGGTTGTGTCGCTGCCTCCGCTCGCACCGCTCCACGCAATTAGTTATATTCTGACGATGAAGATCTATATATACCAGTATATATAGATCTTGACAATATGACTTATTGTGACATTAAGGGTTGTGGCTCAAACCAAAGAGGAAGTAAGCTAAATGATAATTTTCATCGTTTCCCTGCAAATATACATACACACACACGTGAACGTGTACACATATAGGCACACACGACGATATCTCCCCTTCCCGTAAAATACAAGTATATAAACGCACACACACACACACACACACACACACACACACTTTCACCGAATGGACGGCGAGAACTGGTGTTCCAAAGAAAAAGGAAAAACTACGTGGATCCCAACATCCAGGAAGTGCCTTTTTGTATTTATAGGGAAGGGGAGTGCTCGTGTAATAGTGGGGAAGTGATAGGGAAGGAGAAGGAAAGGGATATTGAGGGAAATGGAAGGAATTGAGGAAGGAGAGGACTTGGTCCAGGAGGCCAGACGGCTTGTAAACAAACGCCGAACGGATGACTTGGATCTCGATGATGGGACTAACAAAATTGTAAAGATTAGAAACATATATAAGAGCAGTTCAATGGAAGGTGAGGATAATAATTTCCAAGGATTTAGTGAAGGGGCAGAGGATACCAACCTCCCTCGACTGGCAAAACTGGAGGAAAAAATTGAACAAATGAGCATTGGGAGATTAGGTTTGGTAAAATGTCAAAAATTGCCGAGAGGTTTGAAAAATTGGAAGAACTAGAGAAGGCGAACAAAAACTTAACTGATGAAATAGAAGAACTAAAAAGACATTTAAGAGAAGTAAAAGTGGAGAATGAAGAATTAAAAAGGAACAATAGAGACAATAAAGAAACAATAGCAAAAGAGGCAGAGGGGTGGAGGAAGATACAGGAAAATAGTAAAGTTGCATATTCTGATATAATTAAACAGTAAATGAAAGAAACTGAAGACTCAGTTATCAAAGTGATGAGACAGAAGGAGAATATTGTAAGAGACTTAGCAGACAAAAAGAAATGTATAATTATATTAAGAATGGAAGAGAAACATAACCCAGATAGAACCACAAGAATCAAAGAGGAAAATGAAAAAGTAAGAAATTTACTAGAATTAGTTCAGGAAGATGAGCCACAAATAATGAAAAAAAAATCGAAGAGGAAATCAGGCTCGGGATATATAGTACAGACAAGACCAGACAAATTAAGATTAAATTCAGGTCACAAACGACGGCAGAGAATATCTTATCCAAAACAGAGAAACTAGCAACAAGTGAACAATATAAAAAGGTATGGATAAAAAGGGAAATGAATAAAGAGGAAAGAGAGCAGGAAATAAGGAAAAGACATGAAGCTAAGGAAAAAAACGAGACCAGAACGGAGACAGAAAAACAAGAATTCTACTGGAGAGTAGTGAATATGAATTTGAAGAAATGGAAAATAACAGAAACACAAAAGAAACAGAGAATACAATGGAAATAACAGAAAGTTAAAAGTATCCTACACAAATATAGATGGATTAATAACAGGATTGAATGAACTGAACAAATATCTGATAGAAAAATATCCGGACATAATGGGAATTGTTGAGACAAAATTAAAAGGTCCACTACCACCCAACAGCATAGGACACAACGCATATAATTATTGGATTAGAAACAGAGAGATAAAACATGGGGGTGGAGTTATGTTCCTGACTAAGAAGGATATATACGTGAAGAGGGTCACATATGGGAAGAATAGAGTAGAGATGATTATGATAGAAGTAGAAGATAGAGATAAGAAGAGCAGAAAGTTTGTAATAAACCACGTGCCCCCAAAAACAGCCTCGTGGGAAGAGAATGAACATAAAAGCATGTTAGAAGACACAAGAATAAAACTAAACAAGATAATGGAAGATGGAGGAAGAATAGTTATGATGGGCGACTATAATTGCAAAGAAATATGCTGGGAAGAGATGACCGTAAAGGGTGGAGAAGACTCATGGGGAAGTGTTCTACTTGAGATGATTATTGACCACACAATGACACAATGGATCCAAGAGAAAACTAGGTATAGAAATGAAGAAGAACCATCGAGACTAGACCTAATAATCACACCAGAACCTAAAATAGTGGAAAAGATAGAATACCAGGCACCAATAAGCAAAAGTGACCACATATTGATAGAACTAGAACTAAATGAGAAAAAATACATGAAAAGAAATGAGCAATATAGAAAAGGAAGATTGATGTATGAAAAAGCAAATTTTGATAAAATAAGAATTCTTTCAAAAAGAAAACTGGGAAGGAATATACAAAGAAGAAACAACAGTAGAAGAGAAATGGAATATTTTGACAAAAATCTATAAAAAAGGAGTAGAAAAGTATGTCCCAAGACAAAAACTAGAAAAAGAATATGTAAAATGCTGGTACAACAAAAGGTTTAGGGAGATAAAAGACAAAAGAGACAAAGCTCGGGCCAAATGGAAGAAAAACAAAAGACCAGAAAAATGGAAAATATATACTTGTTATAGAAATGAATATGTACAAGCGTGCAGAGAGGAAAAGAGAAAATATGAAAAAGATGTCATAGAAAAGTGTAAAGATCAACCAAAACTATTCTACAGATTTGTAAACAACAAACTGAAAAACAAACAAGATTTGGAGAAATTAAGACAAGGAGGAGTTGAATACACAGAGGAAATTGAAATGGCGGAAATTATGAACAAACATTTTAAATCAGTGTTTACAAGGGAGAACATACAACCTGAAGAGATCGAATGGAAAGAGAAAGTCCCCTCTATGAAAGAAATAGAAGTAACAAAGAATGAAATATTGAAACACTTGAGTAATCTTGATGTCAGAAAATCGCATGGACCAGATGAAATAGCAAACTGGATTTTGAAAGAATGCAGGAATGAACTGGCAGACATAATACATAGCATACTAAACAGTTCATTGAAAGAAGGTAAAGTTCCAGAAGATTGGAAAAAAACAAATATAGTACCTATATATAATGGAGGAAATAAAGAAGACCCTATCAACTATAGGCCAGTCTCTCTAACAAGTACAATAGCAAAAATTTGTGAAAGAATTGTAAAAAATAGATGGGTAAAATATTCAGAAAAAAAAACAACGTGCTAAATCCAAGGCAATTTGGATTCAGACAAGGACGATCATGCGTCACCAATTTAATATGTTTCTATTCAAGGCTAGTATATATAATACAAGAAAGAGGTGGATGGGCTGATTGTGCATTTCTAGACCTAAAAAAAGCTTTTGACAAAGTACCACATAAGAAGTTGCTTAAGAAATTAGAAACTGAAGGAGGAATACAGGGCAAACTGCTATATTGGATGGAAGACTTTTTGCAAGAAAGAAAAATGAGAGTAGTGATAAGAGACCAACACTCAAAATGGGATGAAGTAATAAGCGGTGTTCTGAAAGGAACAGTTCTGGCTCCAATAATGTTTGCTATATATATTAATGATAT
Source organism: Oratosquilla oratoria (assembly GCF_046742065.1). Taxonomy (NCBI): domain Eukaryota; kingdom Metazoa; phylum Arthropoda; class Malacostraca; order Stomatopoda; family Squillidae; genus Oratosquilla; species Oratosquilla oratoria. The sequence continues at coordinate 15,972,237 of NC_134788.1, read as the reverse complement.
GGATGAAGGAATTGAAAGATATATGAGCTTCTTTGCAGATGATGCAAAACTATTGAAAAAAGTGAACACGGAAAAAGATTGTGAATCACTACAGAGAGATCTAAATAAAGTACAGGAATGGAGTAGGAAGTGGGAGATGGAGTTCAATACAAAGAAGTGTAGTATAATGGAGTTTGGAAAAAGTAAAAACAGAATAACAGGATCATATAAATTGGGAGAAGAAGGAATAAAAAAAAAGTAGAAAATGAAAAGGACCTGGGAGTTATTGTTATGAATAATATGTCACCTGAGAAACATATAAATAAGATTTTTGGAGAAACCTATAATTCAATAAGAACAATAAAAGTTGCATTTACATACCTGGATGAAGAAATGGTGAAGAAAATTCCAATCACCCTGATAAGACCAAGATTGGAATATACAGCAACGATATGGTCACCAAGTACAAAAAAAAATTATAAAAAAAACTTGAAAGAATATAAAGAGCAATTACAAAATTGGCACCTACACTCTCAAAACTATCATATTGTCACGTGGGTCACGTGACGAGCTTGGAGGACTGTCGGCGCGGACGTCTCGTTCCCAACTCTCGTGGGTGGGGAGTTAGGGATGTGTGTGCGTGTAAGTTTATAGATCGGACATACGAGCTCTGAGCACTCTTCCGGGAGGGAAATAGCTGTCGATCACGAGTCCAACACGTGACCCAAGAGACCAAGGTGAATCACATACACACACACATGTGAACGTGTACACATATAAGCACACACGACGATATCTCCCCTTCCCGTAAAATACAAGTATATAAACACACACACGCACACACACACATACACACTCATATGTGAACGTGTACACATATAAGCACACACGACGATATCTCCCCTTCCCGTAAAATACAAGTATATAAATACACACACACGCCCACACATACAAACACACATGTGAACGTGTACACATATAAGTGCACACGACGATATCTCCCCTTCCCGTGAAATACAAGTATATAAATACGCACACACACACATGTGAACGTGTACACATATAAGCACAAACAACGATATGTCCCCTTCCCGTAAAATACAAGTATATAAATACACACACACACACACACTGATAATAGCAATGAACTAGAGAGATAATGGGGGGGAAATATAATAGCCCCAGTCTTCTTTGTCGTTTCACATTTTTCTTCAGTGTTTCGCAAAGAGAAAACGGAAGCAGCCAGATGATGTCAGAAGCTGCGCATAACGGCTCAAACGGTTAGACCTGGTGTATATAGATCTTGGTTTTATCTAGACTGTTTTTAAATTCGTGTATCGTTTTTGCACACACCACATTCTCATCTAACTTGTTCCAAACGTCTACTACTCTGTGGGGAAAGTTGTTCCTTCTTAGGTCTCTTCTATAACTGTCTTTCTTGATTTTCTTTCCGTGTCCTCTTGTATTTCTACTATCCCATTTTATTAGATCCTCTCTATCAATAGTTTCTATGCCTTTCATGATTCTATAGATAGTTATCAAGTCTCCTCTCTTCTTTGCTCTAATGTCTGTAGCTAGTCTCTCTTCATATGATAGTTCTGAGAGTGTTGGTGCCAATTTCGTAATTGCTCTTTGTATTCTTTCAATTTATTTTTTTTATTTTTTTTTTACTTTTTTTTTTGTACTTGATCACGTCATAATTTCTTCGTCCAGGTATGTAAATGTCACTTTGATTGTTCTTATTAGATTACAAGTTTATAAAAAAAAATGTTTATATGTTTCTCAAGGGATATATTATTCATAATAATGACTCCCAGGTTTTTCTCATTTTTCACTTTTTTAATTTCTTCCTCTCCCAATTTATATGATCCCACTATTTTTTTTTTTTTTTTTTTTTTTTTTTTTTTTTTTTGCTTCTTCCAAATTCTATTATACTACACTTCTTGATATTGGATTCCATCTCCCACTTCCTACTCCATTCCCATACTTTATTGAGATCACTCTGTAGCGACTCACTATCTTCTTTTCACTTTTTTAACAATTTTGCATCGTCCGTAAAGAAGCTCATATAACTTTCAATTCCTTTATCCATATCATTAATATATATATATATATATATATATATATATATATATACATATATATATGTATATATATGTATATATATATATATATATATATATATCAAACATTATTGGGGCCAGAACTGTTCTTTGAGGAATTTCACCAATCACTTCATTCCAATTGGAGTGTTTGTCTCTTATCACCACTCTCAAATTCTTTCATTCAAGAAGTCTTCCATCCACTTCAGCAGTTTGACCTGTATTCCTCCTGTAGTTTCTAATTTATTTAGCAATTTCTTGTGTGGCACCTTATCAAAAGCTTTTTTCACGTCTAGAAATGCACAATCAGCCCATCCATCTCTTGTATTACATTAATCTTGAATAGAAACACATTTAGTTTGTGATGCATGATCGTCCTTGTCTAAATCCAAATTGCCTTGAATTTAGTATATATCTTTTCCAAATGCCTTACCCATCTAATTTTGATCATTCACAAATTTTAGCTATCATACTTATAAGAGAGACCGGTCTATAGTTAGTAGGGTCTTCCTTGTTTCCCCTTTATATATTGGTACTCTATTTGCTCTTTTCCCATCTTTTGGAACTTTTCCTTTCAATGAACTGCTTATTAGACTATGTATGTTGTCTGTTAGTTCATTCCTGCACTCTCTCAAATTCCAGTTTGCCTTTTCATCTGGTCCATGCGATTTTTTGACATCGAGATTACTCAAGTGATTCATTATCTCATTCCTTGTTACTTCTATCTCTTTCATAGGGAGGACTTTCCCCTCGCACTCGATATCTCTAGGTTGCATGTTCTCCCTCGTATACACTGATTTAAATTGCTTGTTCATAATTTCTGCCATTTCTATTTCCTCTTTGTATTCAACTCCTTGTCGTAGTTTCTCTAATTCTTGTTTGTTTTTCAGTTTGTTGTTTACAAACCGGTAAAATAGTTTTGGTTGATCTTCACATTTTTCTATGACCCGTCAGCTTTCACCTACAAACTTACAAAAGAACAAAACAAAACATTCTGTATCAAAGAAATAAAACATCACTTCTACATTTGGAAAACATTACATATACTAAGAACACTTAATCACATACAATGACATATCCAAATATCAAATAACATCAAATGTCAATCACAGTCCGTTAACCACGCTGGTAGCTTCCTATTTCTGAGAGGTCGACCAGGTCTCTCGTCTCTCTCTACTCCATCTTCACTTTCTTTCTCAGAGTCTTCATGTGTTACACTTTTGTCACTTTCAGTGTCACTATCACTTTCACATTCACTTTCAACACCAGGACTATGATCACCATCATCACAACTACTACTACCACTGTCACTGTCTCTCTTGCACTTCTCGTCTGCCTCGGTGGTGCTGTGAGCGACGGTTACTTTCCGCAAAGCCACTTCAGGCTCCCGTCGTGAGCAATGCACACACTCGGGTGGGCAGGGACGGCGACTTAGGCTGTCGGCGTTGTTATGCACCCGGCCAGGTCGGTGCTCGATCTCATAGTTGTACTGCTCCAGTTTTCCAATCCACCTGGCCAGCTGTCCTTCCGGTTCCTTCATCGTCTTCAACCATCTCAAGGCGGCATGATCCGTTCGAATGTTGAAGCGCGTACCATACAGGTAGTGATGGAAGTGAGCGAGTGCTTTCATCACCGCTGCCAACTCCTTCCGTGTGACGCAGTAGTTCCTTTCCGCCTTGTTAAACTTAACACTGTAGTAACTCACCACATACTCCTTTCCATCACGAAGCTGTGACAGCACGGCTCCCACACCCTCTTGGCTCGCGTCCGTGTCCACAATGTACGGCAAGCCCATTTGTGGGTAGGGAAGCACTGGCGCTTCCACCAACGCTCGCTTCAGTGCCACGAAAGCTTGCTGGCACTCCTCGCTCCACACAAAAGTTGCTCCCTTCCTCGTCAGATGGTGCAGTGGGGCGGCGATAGTGGCGAACCCTGCCACAAACCTCCGGTAGTACGTGCACAAGCCCAGGAAACTGCGCAGCTCCGAGACATTCTGAGGGACTGGCCATCCTTCCACAGCGGTGACCTTGAGTGAGTCCGTCCTCACACCTTCCCTTCCGACGACATGTCCCAAAAACGGCACTTCTGACTTGAATAGAGTGCACTTCTTTGGATTCAGCTTCAGGCCAGCCTTCCTCATTCGGCTGAACACTTCTGTGAGCCTAGCCAGCTCCTCCTCGAAGCTGTTTCCAAACACCAGCACGTCGTCTAGGTAGACGACTGCCGCCTTCCATTGCATACCGTCGAGTACACGTTCCATAAGACGCTCAAAGACTCCAGGGGCGTTCATGAGGCCAAAGGGCATCACGTTCCAGTGCCACAGGCCTTGCCCAATCGAGAAGGCAGTCTTCTTTTTATCCTCAGGCGCCATCTCGACTTGATGATAGCCTGACTTCAAGTCCAGCGTGGAGAACCACTGGACCCCACTGAGAGCGTCTAACGTCTCGTCGATGCGGGGGAGAGGATAAGCATCAGGGACAGTGACGGCGTTCAGCGCCCGGTAATCTACGCAGAACCTACGGCTTCCGTCCTTCTTCGTCACTAGGACTACCGGCGAGCACCACGGGCTGTCTGACTGCTCAATCACTCCCGTTACTCTCAACTCTCGGACAAGCTTCTCCATTTCTTCTCTCTTTGCTGGTGGTACCCGACGAGGCGCCTGCTTGATGGGAGGACTATCTCTGGTATAGATGCTGTGCTGAACCAATGACGTGCGACCCAAGTCCATGTCTCCACTGCTGAACACGTCACGGTACTGTGCGAGTAATGCCTTCACTCTACTCGCCTGCTCAGCCGTCAGCTGCGTGATACTCCTCTCCGCCAAGTCTTCCAAATACTCAGGCAGGCCCTCTGGTAGGTCCTTTTGTTTCTTCTCCTCCTTCGGTGACTCCATCTTGCTGTTAGCGGTGGCGATATTGGTGGATGCGGGGCGGTGCAAGGTCGTAGTAGCATAGGTGCGAGCCACTCTTCCTTTCCGTGCTTTACCTTGGCTGGGTGACTTGACGGCCGGAGATCTCTGCCCTCTGGGTTCCCTTACCTCATACTTCGTGGCGAGCTCTCCATTAGGATTCAAAGGCACTTCATAGCCTCTCACTGACATCCTACCCTCCTGGAGATCAACACACGCCCCCACGCGATTAAGGAAATCCAACCCCAACAGGCATTCATCTTCCATCTCCGCCACAAGTACAGGCAGGCGTTCAGTCACCCTGCCTACAGCCAGATTCACCCACACCGGTCCCTTCACCGGTACACAGTCTCCTGTAACACCGCACAGTTGCTGACCCACGCCCTTCACACCACGTTCTGGTAGGACTACTTCTCGCACGAAGGTCCTCTCTGCCCCCGTATCCACTACCATCTCCACTTGGCGTCCATTGATACTCCCTGTCACCTTGATGGCGTGGGACGCCGCCACCTGACGACACCTTAGTTGGCTTGGGGCGCCCGAGTGCTCTGCTGGGAAGGTGTCCCTGCCCCCAGCTGCTTCAGGTTTCCTGCCGACGGCGTCACCCTCTTGGGCTGGCGGCACTCAGGGGAACTGCGTCCTCGTATTCCACAATTCCAGCAGCAGGGCTCGAACACCGGTCGCATTCCGTCCTCCAGCGACCGTGCCCTCCTCTTGCAGTCGTGCTTTTTGTGACCTACCTGACCACCGTTGAAGCACGATCCTTTGAAAGGCTTGGAGCTCACCTTCCCACCAGGTTGAGATGGTTTGCTACTTGCCTGCGCACGCCTGGCCCAAGCACGGCTCGGACGCTTCCACGCGTCGCTGGGAGGGGGAGCAGCAGGGCTGACGCTCATGAGAAAGGCTTCAAACTCCGCTGCCCTTGCCAAAGCCTCTCTCACGTTCTTGGGCGCAGCCTGCTTCACGTGGATCTGTAACTGCCTATCGTGAAGAGCGTCCACGAAGCAGTCCTTGGCCAACATGCCCACGGTGTCCTCCGTGGCCATGGGGTAAGCGCCCCTCACTAACGCTTCCACGTCCTGCGCTAGTAAGGGAAGGGCCTCGTCCTTCCCTCGCCTCCTCGTCTTCAGTTGAGCCCGGAACACCTCCGGTTGCCGCCTCCTGCCGAAACGACACCGGAGAGCCCCAGCCACACTGTCGTAACATCGCAGTTGAGCGGGGGTTAAGTGCTCCAGTACTTCCAACGCCTGCCCTTTCAGCACACTCACCAGCTGAAAGGCCTTCTCTTCCTGTGACCACCTATGACGAGCTGCAACCACATCGTACTGTGCCTGGTACGCGTCCCAAGACACCTTCCCGTCATATTCAATCATATTCACCACCTCCACAGGCCCCCCGGGGTTGCAGTTCAACTGAACGACTCCCCAGACGTCTCCCTGTGAGGTCGTCCCCTGGGTTCACGTGGCAAAAGTCGTTCCTCTGCCTTACAAACGCTGGTGGCGGCGAGAGGCTACGAGGAGGTGAGGGTGGAGGTGAAGGTGGTGGGGTGATTGAGCTCACTACGCGATGCTCACCAGCATTGCACCATGTCACGGTATCGAGATTTGCTGCAATCTCCCCATTCTCCTGTCTCACCAAAACCGCCTCCAGTGTAGATACCCTGTCAAGACACGTCTGCATGTGCTCACGGTACCGCTCTTCTATTGCTTTCATCTCCTCCTTAACCTCTTCTTTCACTGCCACCACCTCCTCCTTAACCTCTTCCTTCACACGGTGGTACACGTCGTCAGTATACTGGTTAGCACGTGTTTCTAACGATCCCATGTTCTCCCCCATTATAGCCCTCAGTTCCTCTTTCACTTCAGTCATGACCTGTTTTTGTTGATCCATTTGGATCGCAAGCATATCTGCCATGACCTGTTGTTGGTGTTTCAACATCTCGGCCACTGAGTGTTGTGCCAAGAGCAACACTGACTGAGGAGATACATGTTCAGTAGCCTCTCGGTGCAACACCGTGTCCTCACATTCAATCGACGCCATGACACTCGACTCCTGCTTTCCCTCAATTTCTATGTCTTTACCCTCAATTTCTATGTCTTTATTATCACCGGTGACATCCATGATCACTTGAGTCACTTATCACTTCAATATCAAACCACTTATCACTTCGATATCAAGTCACTTATCACTTCAACCTGATCCCGCTTCTGACGCCATTTGTTACGTATTCGCATGTACATTAACTCACCTTTTTCTCTTGCACATGGGCCGTGATCATGGAATCACGAGTTAAAGACAAGTTCACGCCTACAATTGTCCGGATCAGGGAAAGGCAGGAGTTCAGTCTTCTCTTGTTTATTCTGCTTAGCGAACATGAGGATTTTACACGTGTTTTCAACACCAATGCTAGGCTTACTCTCTCTATGCGAGGTATGGCGAGCGACGCCGGGACCCCCCCCTGGCGTCCCCCCATGCATACCCTCGCTACATACCCCCTTGCTTATGCTTCGACTCTCCGACATCACGCATCACTTACACGCATACCAACCATCCAGGCACAATATGTAACATTCATACATGCAATTTCGCCACAATATTTTCTCTTTCCTGCTCTGCATACTTGTACATATTCATTTCTATAACTAGTATATATCTTTCATTTTATCCAAGCTTTATCCCTTTTGTCTTTTGACTCCCTACATCTTTTGTTGTACCAGGGGCCGTATACACAAAACTTGTTAGCACTAACAAATAGCTGTTAAGGGTAACAAATTCCTGTTAAGACTAACATTTAGCTGTTAAGCACTAACAGTGGATACAGAAAACTTGTTAGGGCCTTAAAAGTACTGTTAAGGTAAAAGTGGTGTGGAGGACTATTAAGCTCTTAACAAATTCCTGTTAGTAGAAAAGATGGCGGAGCAACAACAACAAATACAAAAACGACGGCGAGAATGTCGACAGCGACAGGACATATTTAACGAGTACAATGACGACGAACTCGTCAAACGCTTCAGAATGAACCGTGCTGGTATAGTAACAATGACTGATTTAGTGAGGGACAAACTGCAATCCCGAACAGAACGGAATCGACCACTGAGTCCTGAGACGAAGGTGGAAATTGCCCTATGATATTTAGCCACAGGTAAAATGCAGCAGCGACGACTTTGAGACCTCACAAGCAACAATCAGCCGTGTCATTACTCAAACAATTGATGCACTATCAGAACCAAGAAGCGCAAGTAAAACAAGCAGAGTTCATGGAAGACTTTAGGTTTCCCGGTGTTGTGGGTACCATAGATGGCACAAATATTAGAATTGTGGCTCCAAGTGTAGATGAACATTTATATGTAAACAGTAAACGATACCGCAGCATCAACGTGCTTTGCCATGCCTCCTTGTCCTTGTGTCCTTGGCTTGAATCGCCCATTTATAATTATTTTTTTCCTCCATAATCACTTTATATATCCTTTTTCTTGTTTTTGTCTTGGAACACAACATGCTTTTCCACTCCTTTATAAATTTTTGTCTAAATATTCCATTTCTCTTCTACTGTCGTTTCCTCTTTCTGTATCCTTTGCCAGTCTGCTTTTTGAAAGAATTCTCATATTTGATCAAAATTTGTTTTCCATCTTCCCTTTCTAAATTGTTCGTTTTTTCCATGTATTTTCCTCATTTAGTGTGTGTGTATGTGTATGTATATATAAACATACATATTATTTTACTTTTGTCACGGTATGTTATTCAGTCTAATAAATAAGTCCTTTTATTTTCCCAAATATTTCTTCACAGTGATAACTATTTATGAAATATTCAATTTCAAATATCAAACGTTGCATTTTTAGCAAATGCGATTGCGCATTGAAACACAGTAGGCGAAACTCAAATGATAAGTGGAAGGTGGAAGGCTATCATAATATTCAAAATGGAAAGAAAATGGTACAAAAATCCTAGCAGAAAGATTGGAAACCTTCCCTCGGCTATTACAGAGGTAAGAAATAGTGATATCAACAATAGCTAACGAAAAGTTGAATAATTATCAATTAAGCTGAAAATTTATGGAACTAATTGTATACAAATCATGGAGGACCAGGGGCCGTATACACAAAACTTGTTAGCACTAACAAATAGCTGTTAAGGGTAACAAATTCCTGTTAAGACTAACATTTAGCTGTTAAGCACTAACAGTGGATACAGAAAACTTGTTAGGGCCTTAAAAGTACTGTTAAGGTAAAAGTGGTTTGGAGGACTATAAGCTCTTAACAAATTCCTGTTAGTAGAAAAGATGGCGGAGCAACAACAACAAATACAAAGACGACGGCGACGGGACATATTACGAGTACAATGACGACGAACTCATCAAACGCTTCAGAATGAACCGTGCTGGTATAATAACAATGGCTGATTTAGTGAGGGACAAACTTCAATCCCGAACAGAACGGAATCGACCACTGAGTCCTGAGACGAAGGTGGAAATTACCCTATGATATTTAGCCACAGGTAAAATGCAGCAGCGACGACTTTGAGACCTCACAAGCAACAATCAGCCGTGTCATTACTCAAACAATTGATGCACTATCAGAACCAAGAAGCGCAAGTAAAACAAGCAGAGTTCATGGAAGACTGTAGGTTTCCCGGTGTTGTGGGTACCATAGATGGCACAAATATTAGAATTGTGGCTCCAAGTGTAGATGAACATTTATATGTAAACAGAAAACGATACCACAGCATCAACGTGCTTTGCCATGCCTCCTTCTTGTCCTTGTGTCCTTGGCTTGAATCGCCCATTTATAATTATTTTTTCCTCCATAATCACGTTGACCAAGAGGAGTGTTTCCTCTTGTGACCAGTTTGGCTTCCTTTTCTTTTTCTGTGATTCTTCTGCCATGTCTATATCCTCTGAAATAATTGTTGAGTCTTCTGTCGGAAGATTTGTCTGTGGCGCGGCCGCCTATACAATGAGCCTTCGTCCAAAAATAACTGTCGTTGGTTAATAAGTACTCATAAAAAACCATACATACGATATCTATGTGCTATCATGATACTCTATTAATAAATTCTGAACAACTGCATTAATAACACTGTTTTATGTGTGCAATTTTTAATAATACGTCCATTTACACGTTCATAAGCTGCTAACTTTAGCACTGTTTAGCACAACTTGACAAACAACTGTTTACTAGCTAACAGTTGTTAGTTAAGCATTGGTGTATAACTTTTAGTGGTTTTCTGTTAGCTAGCAGAGATTGTTAAGGCTAACAAAAAAGTTTTGTGTATACGGCCCCACCAGTTACTATCGATCAATTCATGTAAACATTTAAAGTCATGACTCAAATGCTGAATATAGGAAGAAAAATAAGAATAGTACACTGATTTGGCTTACATGTAAAAGTAATACAATTCAGAAATATGTATTTTGTGAATAATTCTATGTTGGTTGTATTGACCCAGCTTTCGACTGGTGACTCGGTACAATAGTAAAATTATTTCGATTTAATTAAATCTTTGTACAAAAATGGGAGAGGTTGCAGTTATCAATGAGAGCTGTATCTGGAAAGTTATCCAGTCTTGTCTAATTTTAAAATTAGGTTGATGGCACATTTATATAAATAGCTGTATTTTGTTAATTTCAAATTTATTTGATTTTTATTACTGAGTTTGTGGCTATTGTTAAACTTGCTCATATGATATGGGAACAATTTCTCTGTACAGATTTGGGTAGGTATTTACTTCATGAATGTAAATATTTATAGGTAGATTTTTTTCGCCTTTTCTTTACTTCAATAAAGAAATAAATGAAAAATCAAAAGTAACAGCGCTGTCTTGTTATCTAAAAAAGAAAATTAGTATTAAAGTAACATCCCCTGCTTTGGAGTAATTATTTTAAGTGCATTAGTGACTTCAGAGCCCCAAAGAGCACTTACAGGGGAATTGTACGATCTGTTACCGGGAAAGTCAAAAGAAGTTTTGCATAGCAGTAAAAACCCTTGAAAGGCCCCAAGGCAGTCAGAAGTTTTGGACAATTTATAGTTTCATTCAACCAACGATTTTGATATGTGGCTTATGTGTTTCTGGTGAGAAATGTTGTGATATGAACTATGGTGTACATCATTTCCATCGCAGATGCATACTTTTCAAGTAATTAAATATTGAAGTTATGCACTTATGCCAACATCTCCCCAATGATTTGGGGGGACTTGTGGGAAATCGGGGTTTTTGGGAGGGGAGCACTATTAACTCGAATAATGCTCGTTGCCAAACAGGTATAAAATGAACAAGAACACTAAAAAAAAAATATTAAAAAACATAAATTTCATCTTTGAGGGTGGTGATGGCACTGGGGCGCAGCCATATTTGTTTACCAACGATTTGAAATATTTATCACTATATCCTCTACATTGGTAATGCGTTACCAACGTATTGCTAAATTTCTCGCTTTGTTATTATTGAGCAGCATTACCAACGAATCGCTAAATTTCTCGCTTTTAGTTTCACCCAACCAACGTTTTTTTAGTGTGGCTTATGTGTTTCTGCTGAGATATGTTGATTTCCATCTTAGATGCGTAGTTTTCAAGTAATTAATATTGCAACTAATGCTTACATCTCCTCCCCAACAATCTTTGGGGATATGTGGGAAATCAGGGTTTTTTGGGTGGGGGATTATTAAATCGAGTAATGTGCGTTGCCGAACAGGTCGGAAATAATTTTTTATTTTCCGGAATATATGCTTGTTATTGTGGCAAAGTAGCATGCAGTCGATACTTTAGTGTCTATATGGGGCGCCCCTACGGACCAGAGCCACACATCATTTTGTCTATGATAGAGGAAAACTCTGCTCATAGAGAAATTATGACACTTTTATACTACAACTGTCCCTCCGTTATGCTGTCCCCCAACCCCTTGTTGCTATACTGTACCATTTCTCTGAGTATTTCTTTTTCTGTGGTGGGGGAAAAGAATACTGCCACCAAGTATTCCCACTTGGATCGTAAGAGCTGAGAAGAAAGGGACGGGGATTGGGACTAGGCATCCTTCTCCTTGTAGCCCCACAGAGCACATTCCTAAAAGTAAAGGCAAAGGCATAAGAGGGGCTGGAAGTTCTCGGACCAGCACCCTAAGGTTTGGGTCTTTTAATGTGCATGGATGTGGTACAGATGAGAGTAAAAGGGAAGAGATAGGTAGTATGTTTGTGAGAAGAAAGATGGATGTGTTGGCTTTGAGTGAAACTAAGCTGAAAGGGAAGGGCGATTGTAAGTTTGGGAGTGTAAGTGTGAGGTTATGAGAAGTGAAGAGAGGGTGAGGGAGAGAAGGGGTGGCTATACTAGTAAGTGAAGAGATAGGTTAACGTGTAGTGGAGTGGAAGAGGTTTCCTCAAGGATAATGTGGATGAAAGTGAAACTGGGAAAGGTAATGTGAGTTTTTGTAAGTGCATATGGGCCTGGCAGTGAGAAGAGTGTAGAAGAAAGGGAGGCCTTTTGGATAGATTTAAATGAGTACATAGAGGGTTTAGGGAGAAATGTAAATGTACTAGTACTGGGAGACCTTAATGCTAGGGTAGGAAAGGAGCCAGTTGATGGAGTGGCTGGGAAATGTGGAGTTCCAGGAAAAAATAGTAGTGGAGAGTTGATGGTGGAAATGTGTCTACAAAGAGAGTTGATGATAGCAAATACAGTGTTTAGGAAGAAAGTCAAGCATAAGTACACATGAGAGAGGGTGGTGGAGGGAAGGGTGGTAGATAGAGCTTTAATGGACTATGTATTGGTAAATAGTATTATGTTAGGAAGAGTTAAGGATGTACATGTGCTAAGGGGAGAGGGTGGGGGAATATCAGATCATTTTCGGGTGGAAGGTAAGTTGAGAGTGGAGGACAGATGGAGAAAGAGGAAAGGGACAAAAGGTAGGGAGGTGCTTAGAGTGAACTCTTTAAATGAAGAGGAAAAGGAGAAGGAGTACATGAAGAAGCTGAAGGAGGAGTGGGAGGGAGTGAAGGATAGAGTAGAGGTAGGTGTGGAGGAGGAATGGGGATGGTTCAAGGAGGGAGTCACAAAGTGTGCAAAGATGGTGTGTGGAACAAGATGGACAGGAGGAAATAGAAGGAAGGGTAGTGAATGGTGGGATGAAGAAGTGAAGAAGGTTGTAGAAGAGAAGAAGCGAGCTTACACAGATTGGTTACAAAATAGGATGAGGGAGTCATATGAGAGGTACAAAGAAAAGAGAAGTAAAGAAAAAGGTAAAGGAGGCAAAGAGGAGAGCAGATGTAAAATGAAGTAAGAGTATGACAGAAAATGTTGAAAGTAATAAAAAGATGTTTTGGAAAGAAATTAAGAGAGGAAGAGGAGGCGAATCTAGTAGAGAAGAAAAGGTAAAAAGTGCAGATGGAGAGATGATAATGGAGGAGAAGGCAGTAAGGGGAAGATGGGCAGAATATTTAAGGGAGTTGCTTAATGTGAAGGAGGATAGGGAGGGAAAGATAGCTGCAGTGGGAAATGCTAAGAAAATGAGAGTGATGAGTGAGGAAAATGGAGGAGAAATAAGTAAGGATGAAGTGAAGGCAGCAGTTAAGATGATGAAAGCAGGTAAGGCACCTGGTCTGGATGGATGCCATGCAGAATGGCTTAAAAAAGGTATAGTGATAGTGGACTGGTTGGTGAGGTTATTTAATGTTTGCTGGAGAGAGGGTAGAGTGCCAGAGGACTGGAGGAGTGCCTGTATTGTTCCACTTTACAAAGGAAAGGGGGATAAGTGTGAATGTAGTAGTTTCAGAGGGATTAGCTTGTTAAGTGTAGTTGGGAAGGCTTATGGAAGGATCTTGATTGAGAGGATTAGGAGAGGAACAGAGTGAGTAGTTGGTGAGGAACAGTGTGGGTTTATGACTGGTAGAGGTTGTGTAGATCAGATCTTTGTGGTAAGACAGATATGTGAGAAAGCTATAGGAAAGGGGAAGGATGTTTTTTTGGCTTTTATGGATGTGGAAAAGGCTTACGACAGGGTAGACAGAAAGGCACTGTGGGAGGTTATGCGGATATACAGGATAGGAGGAAAGCTTCTGGGAGCTGTCAAGAGTTTTTATGAGAGTAGTAGAGCTTGTGTCAGGATTAGAAATGGAGAGAGTGAGTGGTTTGAGGTAAAGGTGGGACTTTGTCAAGGATGCGTTATGTCACCCTGGCTGTTCAACTTATACATGGATGGGGTAGTGCGAGAGGTAAATGCAAGGGTAGTGGGTGAGGGATTGGAGATGGTTAAAGAAAATGGAGAAAAGTGGGAGGTGAGCCAGCTGTTGTTTGCGGACGACACTGCGCTTGTGGCAGGATCGGAGGAGGGATTGAGGAAGTTGGTGACAGAGTTTGGGAGAGTGTGTGATAGAAGAATGCTGAAGATAAATGTGGGTAAAAGTAAAGTGATGAGATGTACAAGGGGTGAAAGTGGCAGTAATCTGGAAGTGAGCATTAAGGGAGAGCAACTGGAGGAAGTGGATAGTTTTAGATATTTGGGTGCAAATGTGGCAGGAAAAGGTGGAGTGAAGGTGGAGGTAGAATGTAGATTGAGAGAAGCGAGTAAATGCCTTGGTGGATTAAGAAGTGTAATGAGGAATAGAAATTTGGGAATGGATGCTAAGAGGAGACTGTATTAAGGAGTGATTGTGCCAACAGCACTGTATGGAGCAGAAACATGGAACATAAGAGAGGAAGAGAGAAGGAGCTTGAATATGTGTGAGATGAAGTGTCTGAGAAGTATAATGGGGGTTACTAGGCTAGATAGAGTGAGAAATGAGGAGGTGAGGAGGAGAACAGGGGTGGAAAGGGAGCTGGGTGATAGGGTTAATGAAAGAGTATTGGGATGGTTTGGACACATGGAAAGAATGAGTGAAGAAAGACTAGTAAAGGAGGTTTGGAAGGCAGATGTGGAGGGAGTGAACATGAGGGGACGTCCTAGGATGAGGTGTATGGATGGGGTGAAGGGGGCTTTGGGGAAGAGGGGAATGTCTGTTGAGGAAGGAAGGGAGAGGACAGAAGACGGGTGAATGGAGAATGGTTGTATATGGAAAATGTTGTGATGCATGAGGTGGAATGGATGGGGGAATGGGGGGTGAGGTAGTGTGTTTGAGCAAAATTTTGACGCAGCCCGAAGGGATTTCTCCCTGTCCTCTCCTTTATATGGGGGGACAGAGAGGGGGGGTCGCCAATTTAATGAAGCGGCCTTGCTGTGGATGTGCTGTGTCTTGCAACACTGCTTCTGACCCAGGGCAGTGGACAGGGTGCAGGGATGACCCATCATCTAGGAGGTGCTAAGATGGGAGGGAGGGTGGAGGGGTGTGGAGTGTTTTCGGGGATGGAATGGGTGGGAATGATTTTATGCCTTTTCCTTTTAGGCTACCTCCCTGGTAAGGGGGAAATAGCCTTGGTATATGTATGTATGTAGTTCTAATACATAAACACACATACTAATTGTTATATGTTTAAGAGACCACAAGTTACATTACTAAGTGTGCTGTTGTACAGATTGGAGGGGTCTGGGGGCAAAGCCCCCAAGCTAGGTCAGACTGAGGTTACATTAAGTTAGGATTGGTTAGGTTAGTGTTGGTTAGGTTAGGTTAGGGTTGGTAAGGTTAGGGTTGGTAGGTATGGTTAGGTTAGGTTACGTTGTTAGGTTAGGTTATGGTGAGGTTGGGTTAGGTTTAGTTAAGTTGAGGTTATGTTACATTACGTTAGGTAAGCTGTACATAAATTCGCAATGATTGGTCCTCTCCAAGCCTAATGCATTTATTCCCTATTTTACGGTTAGCAACTTTTGTGCGGGCAGGCTGGGCTAAATTTAGCGGATATAGTGAGAAATTTAGGGATTTGTTGGTAGCACTCCTGACCAACAACATGTGTGCTTGGCTTCGCGAAGTCTATTGGATATATCAATAAATATTTGGAATCGTTGGTAAACAAATATGGCTGTGCCCGGCACCATTCCCACCCTTAAAAGTGAATTTTATGCTTTTTATATGTTTTTTCAGTGTTCTTGTTCATTTTATACCTGTTTGGCAACAAGCATTACTCGAGTTAATGGTGCTCCCCTCCCAAAAACCCCGATTTCCCACAGGTCCCCCCAAATTGTTGGGGAGATGTAGTCATAAGTGCATAACTTCAATATTTGATTACTTGAAAAGTATGCATTTGTGATGGAAATGATGTACACCGTTGTTCATATCAACATATCTCACCAGAAACACATAAACCACATATCAAAATCGTTGGTTGAATGAAACTATAAATTGACCAAAGTTTTCCGCAATTATGATTAGGCCTACAATGATTAATAATGATGATGATGATATGGTATAACGTCACAAACTCCCCCCTATCGGAAGGCTAGGACAGTGCCCCACACAGAGGAATTTGTAGCATGGAATTTAATGAACCATAATGCCCTTGGTTCAACTTCTCATGTGACAGGGCTCGAACCGCCATCCCCTCGACCTTCACCGCAAATAATGATGCCCAAACCCGCTCAGCCAGTGAGCTTCCTAATGATTAATAATAAATACTGATGGAAAGAAGTAAGCAGTATGTGATTACAAAGGAAGAGCATGTCATCATGGGATCTTTTGGTCCATAACAAGGTCGGATGCAAAAAAAAAAAAAAAAAAATGAATATTAAATAAATGATATACATTAATAGTAAACATAGATGATAATATATAAAAATGATAAATAATAATAAACTAATAAATAAGATAAGTGGCAGGTATTATAGCATATTTCTTAGGTGTTTATCTAAAAGGAATCTTAAAGCTTTGAGCTATACTAAATTGCACTGCCTCGGCAATGTTTGTGTATGTATTTACCTACTTTACCTAGTTGTATTTTACAGGAAGGGGATCTACGCCCATGGTGTCCCACCTTTGTATTTCACAGTGTCTAGTTTGCTCTTAAATTCATGAATGGTTTTTGCACACACTATTTTTTCATCCAGTTTGTTCCAAGTGTCCACTACTCTATCTGGAAAACTGTTCTTCTTCAGATCTCTTCTATAACTATGTTTTTTGAGTTTCTTTCCATGTCCTCTTGTGTTTCTCTTGTCCCAGCTTAACAAGTCCTTTCTCGAGTATTTCTGTGCCCTTCATGATTCTATAGATGGTCAGCAGGTCACCTATCTCTCTTCTTTGCTCCAGAGTCTGTAACTCTACTTTAGCCAGTCTCACTTCATATGACAAGTTTGAAAATGCAGGGGCCATTTTTGTGGCTGCTCTCTGGATTTTTTTTTAATAATTTCATTGTCCAAATATGTAAATGCCACTTTTATTGATTTTAACAAGTTATAGGATTCTCCGACAACTTTGTTTATTTGTTTATCATAGGACAAGTCGTTTGAGATAATTACTCCCAAATCTTTTTCAGATCCCGCTTTCTTTACCTCCTTAGTTCCAATTTTATATTGTCCTGATATTCTATTGTGTGTTTGTATTCACCTATTCTTTTTCAGATCTCTTCTGTAACTGTCCTTCTTAAGTTTCTTCTTGTGTCCCCTTGTATTTCTGTTGTCCCATTTAAGTAGACCATCCCTGTCAAGGATTTCCATCCCTTTCATAATTCAATATATGGATATCAAATCACCTCTTTCTCTTCTCTGCTCCAGAGTTAATAATTTTAGTTTGTTGAATCTTTGTTCACATGTCAGCCTACTGAGTGTTGGTGCCATATTTGTTAGTGCTCTTTTAATTCTTTATATATATATATATATATATATTTTTTTTTTCTTCTCCTCCTAGTCCATATAGTCAAAGGCCACTTTCATTGAACTTCATAAGTTGTAGGTTTCTTCAACTACCGGTATTTTGTTTACATGTTTGTCTGGTGTCATGTCATTTGAAATGACCACTTCTAAGTCTCTTTCTGAATTTACTTTTGTAACTTTTTTTGTTCCAATTTTGGACTTACCGGATATTCTGTTTTTGCTTTTTCCAAATTCCATTGTACTATATTTTTTAATGTTGAAATTCATTTTGTTTTTTTACTTCAGTTCCAGACTTTATCCAGATCTCCCTGAAAAGATTTACATTCTTCTTCATTACTCACTCTCTTCATTAGTTTTGTATCATCTGCAAAGAAGTTTATGTAGCATTTAATTCCTTCATCCATGTCGTTTATATAAATAGCAAACATTATTGGAGCCAATACAGAGCCTACTAGATCAATTTTCTTAAAGTTTTTTGTGTGGTACTTTGTCGAAAGCCTTTTGTAGGTCCAGGAAGGCACAATCTGCCCAGCCCTCTCTTTCTTGTATTATGTCTAGCAATCTTGAGTAAAAGCATCTTAAGTTTGTAGTACATGGTCTTGCACTTCTAAATCCAAATTGGTTGGGGTTTAATATTTTGTTCTTTTCCAAGTGTTTAGTCCATTTGTTCTTAATAACTCTGAAACATTTTTTTTGCAATTGTGTTTGTAAGGAATACTGGTCTGTAATTTGTTGGATTTTCTTTATTTCGTCCCTTATATATTGGTACAATATTAGCATTCTTCCAGTCTTGTGGTACTTTTCCTTCTTTGAGTGAGAAGTCAATTATATTGTGTATTTTGCCTGTGAGTTCGTCTATGCATTCTTTTAATCCAGTTCAATATTCCATCTGGCCCATGTGACTTTCTAACATTGAGTTTCTTTATTTGGTCTCTTATTTCTTTCTGTGTCACCATTATTTCTTCCATTTCAAGGGATTCTTCCTGTTGACTATCATCCCACAATTATGAGCTTTCAATTGTAAAAACAGAAAGTGTATGGTCATTACTTTGGCCATTTCTACATCTTCTGTGTATTCTTGATTTCCTTCACGCAGTTTTATTATTTTGTGTTTGTCTTTTAGTTTGTCATTTACATATCTGTAGAACAGTTTAGGTTGATCTTTGCATTTTGCTATTATGTCCTTTTCATAGTTTCTTTTTTCCTCTCTTCTCATGTCTATGTATTCATTTCTCAGTTTAATGTATGTTTGCCATTTGGTGTCTTTTTTTTCTTCGTCCCTTTTCCATCTTTTCCAAGCTTTGTCTCCTCTGTCTTTAGGATCGCTACACTTTTTATTATTCCAGCACTTTATGTACTCCCTTTTCTGTTTCCATTTAGGCACATATTTGTCTGCTCCCTCTATATATTTCTTTGAAAATGTTCCATTTCTCTTCTGTCTTTGTTTCATCATTTGCAAATTTTTCCCAACAGGCATTTTGGAAAAATTTCCTAAGTTTTACAAAATCAGTTTTGTTGTACAACACTCTTCCTTCTCTGTTTCTCGTTCCTTCATACCACATTTTGTTCCTTAAGTTTGATCTCTATTAGTATGTGGTCACTCTTCCTAATTGGTGTTTTATAATTTATTTCTTCCACTATTTCTGGTTCAGAGGTGAATATCAAAACTA
The DNA here is from genome assembly GCF_046742065.1 of Oratosquilla oratoria. Taxonomy (NCBI): domain Eukaryota; kingdom Metazoa; phylum Arthropoda; class Malacostraca; order Stomatopoda; family Squillidae; genus Oratosquilla; species Oratosquilla oratoria. The sequence continues at coordinate 15,952,858 of NC_134788.1, read as the reverse complement.
GTTTTGATGGTTCTTCGTTTTGTCTAAATCTAGTATTTTCTTTAACCCATTGCGTCAATGTGTAATCTATGGTCATATCCAGTAGGACATTTCCCCAGAGTTTGTTACCACCCACCTCCCATAGTCAATTCTTCCCAATTTATTTCCTTTGCATTAAAGTCATAATTACTGTATTTTCTCCACATTTCAGTGTCTTGGTTAATTCATTCTTTTTATCTTCTAGTAATTTTGAGTGTTCGCTCTCAGTTTTTGGTGGCACATAAACAACTGTAAACCTTCTACTTTTCATACTGCTATTTTTGTCCTTAACTGTGATTAATTCCATATTATCTTTTCCTTCTGTTGCCTTTATCACATTTAGGTTCTTTCTAGTCAATATCATGACTCCTCCCCCTGTTTGTCTGTCCTATTTTTCAACCAAATGTTGTATAATCCTTGTCCCACCATACTTGATTGTATTGGACCTTTCAGTTTTGTCTCTGCAATTCCCATCATGTTGGGTTTCTCTATTGATAAATAGTCATTTAATTAATTTAATCCTGATATCATACCATCCATATTTGTATATGCCATTTAATTTTTTCTTCTCTTCTCTTCTTTGGTTTAAGTTTCCATTTTTCTGATGTACCATTTTCTCAGTCTCGGATCTAGCACTCTCCAAAAAAAAGAAAAAAAAAAGTTTTTTTTCAGTCTCCATTCTTTTCTTGTTTTTTCCTCAGCCTCACTTCTCAGTTCCCTATCTTTCTCTAATTCCTCGGGATTCAATTCCTTTTTTATCCAAACATTGTGTGTGTGTGTGTGTGTGTATTTACCTAGTTGTATTTTCGGGAAGGGGAGCTATGCTCGTGGTCTCCCGTCTTCTTATCTCATTTTATCTAAACTGTTTTTAAAATCATGTATTGGTTTTGCACACACCACTTTCTCATCTAATATGTTCCAAATGTCTATTACTCTGTGAGGAAAGCTGTTCTTTTTCAGATCTCTTATATAGTTGTCTTTCTTGATTTGCTTTCCATGTCCTCTTGTATTTCTATCATCCCATTTTATTAGATCCTCTCTGTCAATAGTTTCTATGTAATTACCTAGTTGTATTTTATGGGAAGGGGAGCTATGCTTGTGGTGCCCCGTCGTCATATCTCATTTTACCTAAACTATTTTTAAATTCATGTATTGTTTTTGCACACACCACTTTCTCATCTAACTTGTTCCAACTGTCTATTACTCTGTGATGAAAGCTGTTCTTTTTCATATCTCTTCTATAGCTGTCTTTCTTGATTTTCTTTCCATGTCCTCTTGTATTTCTTTCATCCCATTTTATTAGATCCTCTCTATCAATAATTTCTATGCCTTTCATGATTCTGTAAATAGCTATCAAATCTCCTCTCTTCTTTGCTCTAGTGTCTGTAGCTCAAGTTTTGCTAGTCTCACTTCATATGATTTTGAGAGTGTTGGGGCCAATCTTGTAATTGCTCTTTATATTCTTTCAAGGTTTTTTATACATTTTTTTGTACTTGGTGACCACATCGTTGCTGTATATTCCAATCTTGGTCTTATCAGAGTGATTAGTATTATCTTCACCAATTCTTCATCCAGGTGTGTAAATGCCACTTTGATTGTTCTTATTAAATTATAAGTTTCTCCAAAAATCTTATTTATTTATTTCTCAAGTGACATATTATTCATAACAATGACTCCCAGGTCCTTCTCATTTTCAACTTTTTTTTATTCTTTCTTCTCCCGGTTTATTTGATCCTGTTATTCTGTTTTTGCTTTTTCCAAATTCCATTATACTACACTTTTTTGTATTGAACTCCATCTCCCACTTCCTACTCCATTCCCAGACTTTATTTAGACCACTCTGTAGTGATTCACAATCTTCTTCTGTGTTCACTTTTTTTAAGGGGACCGGCTGTTCAAGAATCGATGAAAATTGGGGAAAAAATGAAAAATGGGAAAAAAATTCTACATGTGCGTATGGCAATCGACAGTCTGTATGTGGAGTATTTAATCAAAATTCGCCTTATTTTCGTAGTTATGGCAAATAAACCCCCTCCTCCCCCCAACTCGACCCCATCTCGGCCCTATGATACGTATTGGTCACTACAATATATATATTACTGCAATAAATAACAATTTGTAATGAATGAGTGCTATTGCTAGTGACTTTGGCAATTATGTCTCTGTATCAGAGGTTATATATAGACCCCAGAATGGGTAGATGCCTCAGAAAGCGATAAACAGTAAACAAAAATTGAGTGATATGCTCCACTGCAAGCCACCATCAATCCTTTTGTCATTTGACAAGCTGTTATACTATTTTCGAGATGCCACGTCCTCGCAAGCAAACTAAACACCTTCAGGAAGCTAGGAAAAGGCAAGAATTACAAAGTAAGCAAGCTATGACATCCTAATGTAATAACCTGCCTAAAATGCAGGTGGGGACCAGGAGCCAGAAGACAGAAGATTATATGACTGAACATCAACATATATGACTGAATATGAATAAATTTTATTCTAAATATTATCAACATTGAAGCCTAAAAAACTAAATAAGGAAATGCCATGATATCCCTTATTTATGTTAGTATGTAGGGGTTCAAAGTTAGTGAAAACTTTGATGGCCCGTATCTCAAAACCTAAGTTTTATACCTTCAAACTTCTACTCCTCCATAACTTCTTAATCAATTTCAATGAAAATTCACTCATGATATGTCTAAATCTGCTTAATTGATGAAATAGAACATTTTTTTTTAATATCTGAAAGGGTTAATTTTTGCCAATTTCCCCCCCCCCCCCTATTTTAAGGGGGACGGGGTGGGAAAAAATATAAAAATTAAAATTACATAAACTAATTACTTCAACTAAAATTTCTCTCTATCAGTTTGAAGGTCTGTATGAGGTCCTTCCACCATATTAATTTCATTCATGCAGAGCAATTATTATTGGAGGGGTAGCCATTTCAAAATTATCAATTTTTTTAAAGGGAGGTGGGGGGGGCAAAACATGAAAGGGTTGCAGATTAGTTTTTTGGGGCCAGGAAAGATGTATATGGTGTCCCTAACTCTTGGCATAAATTTCTGTGCAATAACCCAATTAATAAAGATTTTCATCGTTTGATCAGCCGGTCCCCTTAATAGTTTTGCATCATCTGCAAAGAAGCTCATATAACTTTCAATTGCTTCATCCATATCATTAATATATATAGCAAACATTATTGGGGCCAAAACTGTTCCTTGTGGAACACCACTTATTACTTCATCCCAATTTGAGTGTTTGTCTCTTATCACTACTCTCATTTTTCTTTCTTGCAAAAAGTCTTCCATCCATTTAATCAGTTTGCCCTGTACTCCTCCTTCAGTTTCTAATTTCTTAAGCAACTTCTTATGTGGTACTTTGTCAAAAGCTTTTTTTAGGTCTAGAAATGCACAATCAGCCCATCCATCTCTTGTAGTATATCTACTAGCCTTGAATAGAAATGTATTAAATTGGTGACGCATGATCGTCCTTGTCTGAATCCAAATTGCCTTGGATTTAGCACAATTTTTTTTTTTTTTCTAAATATTTTACCCATCTATTTTTGACAATTCTTTCACAAATTTTTGCTATTGTGCTTGTTAGAGAGACTGGTCTATAGTTGGTAGGGTCTTCTTTATTTCCTCCATTATATATAGGTACTATATTTGCTTTTTTCCAATCTCTTTGAACTTTTCCTTCTCTCAAGGAACTGTTTATTATGCTGTGTATTTTGTCTGCCAGTTCATTCCTGCATTCTTTCAAAATCCAGTTTGCTATTTCATCTGGTCCATGCGATTTTCTGACATCAAGATTATTCAAGTGTTTCATTATTTCTATTTCTTTCATAGGGGGGACTTTCTCTTTCCATTCGATCTCTTTAGATTGTATGTTCTCCCATGTAAACACTGATTTAAAATGCTTGTTCATAGTTTCCGCCATTTCAGTTTCCTGTGTATTCAACTCCTTGTCCTAATTTCTCCAAATCGTGTTTGTTTTTCAGTTTGTTGTTTACAAATCTGTAAAATAAATTTGGTTGATCTTTACATTTTTCCATGACATCTTTTTCATATTTTCTCTTTCTGCATTTTTGTACTTATTCATTTCTATAACAAGTATCTATTATTCCATTTTTCAGGTCTTCTGTATTTTTTCCATTTGGTCCAAGCTTTATCTCTTTTGTCTTTTAACTCCCTACAATTTTTGTTGTACCAGCATTTTACATATTCTTTTTCTTGTTTTTGTCTTGGGACATACTTTTCCACTCCTTTTTATATATATATATATATATATATATATATATATATATATATATATATATGTGTGTATATATATATTTATATATATGTATAAATTGTCAAAATATTCCATTACTCTTCCACTGTTGTTTCTTTGTATATTCCTTCCCAGTTTTCTTTTTGAAAGAATTCTCTTATTTTATCAAAGTTTGTTTTTTCATACATCATTTTTCCTTTTCTTTATTGTTCATTTCTTTTCATGTATTTTTCCTCATTTAGTTCCAGTTCAATCAATATGTGGTCACTTTTACTTATTGGTGTTTTATATTCAATCTTAAACACTATTCTAAGTTCAGATGTGATTATTAGGTCTAGTCTCGATGGTTCTTCTTCATTTCTATACCTAGTGTTCTGTATCCACTGTGTCTTTGTATGGTCAGTAATCATCTCTAGTAGAACAATTCCCCATGAGCCATCTCCGCCCTTTATTGTCATCTCTTCCCAGCAGACTTCTTTGCAATTAAAGTCGCCCATCATAACTATTCTTCTTCCATCTTCCTTCCATTATCTTATTTAATGTTATCCTTCTGTCTTCTAACATACTTTTATGTTCACTCTCTTCCCACAAGGCTGTTTTTAGAGGCACATGATTTATCACAAACTTTCTGCTCTTCTTATCTCTGTCGTCCACTTCGATCATAATCATCTCTACTGTATTCTTTCCATATGTGACACACCTCACATTTATATCCTTCTTAGTCAGGAACATATCTCCACCCCCTTGTTTTGTTTCTCTGTTTCTAATCCAATAATTATATGCATCATGTCCTACACTGTTGGGTGGTAGTGGACCTTTTAATTTCGTTTCTACAATTTCCATTATGTCCGGTTCTTTCAGATAATCATTCAGTTCATTCAATCCTGTTATTAATCCATCTATATTTGTGTAAGAAACTCTTAGTTTTCTGCCACTTCCATTGTTTTCTCTCTTTCCCTTTTGTTTTTCTCTAGTATGTCGTATTCCCTTGCTTTCATATTCACTACTCTCCAATAGAATTTCTCTTTTTCTGACTGTTCTGTTCTCGTTTTTTTTCGTAGCTTCTTGTCTTTTCATTTTTTCCTCCTCTCTTTCCTCTTTATTCATTTCTCTTTTTATCCATACCTTTTTATATTGTTCACTTGCTGCTAGTTTTCCTGTTTTTGCTAAGATATTCTCTGCCGTAATTTGTGACCTGAATTCAATCTTAATTGGTCTGGTCTTATCTGAACTATACTTTCTGAGTCTATACATCTCTTCAATTTGTTTCATTTCAGGTTCATCTTCCTGAATTAGTTCTAGTATACTGCTTACTTTTTCCTCATTGATTCTTGTGGTTCTATTTAGGTTATATTTCTCGTCCATTCCTAATATAATTATACATTTCTTTTTATCTGTTAAGTCTCTTACTATATTCTCCTGTCTCATCACTTTAACAACTGAGTCTTCAGTTTGTTCTTTCATTTGCTGTTTTATTATGTCAGTAAATGCAACTTTACTGTTTTCTTGGATTTTTTCCAACCCTGTGCTTCTTTTGCTATGGCCTCTTTATTGTCTTTATTATTCCTTTTTAATTCCTCATTCTCCTCTTTTACTTCTTTTAACTGTCTTATTAATTCTTCTATTTCTTTAGTTAAGTTTTTGTTCACCTTCTCTAGTTCTTCCAATTTTTTAACTCTCTTGGCAATCTTTGCTATGTTACCAAACCTACTTTCCCAGTGTTCAGTCATGTTTTCAAGTTTTTCCTCTAGTCTTGCTAATCGGGGGAGGTTGGTATCCCCCCCCCCATCATTAAATCCCTGGAAATTATTATCTTCACCTTCCATTGTGCTGCTTTTATCTATATTTCTAATCTTTACATTTTTGTTAGTCCCTTCGTCTTTAAAATTATCCTCAGTCCTTCTTTTGTTTACAAGACGCCTTGCCTCCTGGACCAAGTCCTCCCCTTCCTCATTTCCATCCATTTCCCTCAGTAATCCCCCCCTTCTTTTTTTATCACCTTCCCATTACATCATGAGCTTTCCCCTTCCCTATAAATACAATAAGGTACTTTCTTGATGAGATCCACGAAGATTTTACTTTTTCTTCGGAACTCCAATACTCGCCGTCCATCCAATGAAAGTGTGTGTGTATTTACCTAGTTGTATTTTACAGGAAGGGGAGCTATGCTCGTGGTGTCCTGTCTTCATATCTCATTTTATCTAAACTATTTTTAAATTCATGTTTTGTTTTTGCACACACCACTTTCTCATCTAACTTGTTCCAACTGTCTATTACTCTGTGAGGAAAGCTGTTCTTTTTCAGGTCTCTTCTATAGCTGTCTTTTTTTTATTTTCTTTCCGTGTCCTCTTGTATTTCTATCATCCCATTTTGTCAGATTCTCTCTATCAGTAATTTCTATGCCTTTCATGATTCTGTAAATAGCTATCAAATCTCCTCTCTTCTTTGCTCTAGTGTCTGTAGTTCAAGTTTTGCCAGTCTCTCTTCATATGATAGTTTTGAGAGTGTTGGTGCCAATTTTGTAATTGCTCTTTGTATTCTTTCAAGTTTTTTTATACATTTTTTTGTACTTGGTGACCATATCGTTGCTGCATATTCCAATCTTGGTCTTATCAGGGTGATTAGAATTTTTTTCACCATTTCTTCATCCAGGTATGTAAATGCAACTTTGATTGTTCTTATTAAATTATAAGTTTCTCCAAAAATCTTATTTATATGTTTCTCAGGTGACATATTATTCATAACAATGACTCCCAGGTCCTTCTTATTTTGAGTGTTTGTCTCTTATCACTACTCTCATTTTTCTTTCTTGCAAAAAATCTTCCATCCAATTAATCAGTTTGCCCTGTATTCCTCCTTCAGTTTCTAATTTCTTAAGCAACTTCTTATGTGGTACTTTGTCAAAAGCTTTTTTTAGGTCTAGAAATGCACAATCAGCCCATCCATCTCTTTCTTGTATTATATCTATTAGCCTTGAATAGAAACATATTAAATTGGTGACGCATGATCGTCCTTGTCTGAATCCAAATTGCCTTGGATTTAACACGGTTTTTTTTTTCTAAATATTTTACCCATCTACTTTTGACAATTCTTTCACAAATTTTTGCTATTGTGCTTGTTAGAGAGACTGGTCTATAGTTGTTAGGGTCTTCTTTATTTCCTCCATTATATATGGGTACTATATTTGCCTTTTTCCAATCTTCTGGAACTTTTCCTTCTTTCAAGGAACTGTTTATTATGCTATGTATTTTGTCTGTCAGTTTATTCCTGCATTCTTTCAAAATCCAGTTTGCTATTTCATCTGGTCCATGCGATTTTCTGACATCAAGATTACTCAAGTGTTTCAATATTTCATTCTTTGTTACTTCTATTTCTTTCATGGGAGGGACTTTCTCTTTCCATTCGATCTCTTCAGGTTGTATGTTCTCCCTTGTAAACACTGATTTAAAATGTTTGTTCATAATTTCCGCCATTTCAATTTCCTCTGTGTATTCAACTCCTCCTTGTCTTAATTTCTCCAAGTCTTGTTTGTTTTTCAATTTGTTGTTTACAAATCTGTAGAATAGTTTTGGTTGATCTTAACACTTTTCTATGACATCTTTTTCATATTTTCTCTTTTCCTCTCTGCATGCTTGTACATATTCATTTCTATAACAAGTATATATTTTCCATTTTTTCAGGCCTTCTTTCTTTTTTCCATCTGGTCCAGGCTTTGTCTCTTTTGTCTATTAACTCCCTACAACTTCTATTGTACCAGCATTTTACATATTCTTTTTCTAGTTTTTGTCTTGGGACATACTTTCCACTCCTTTTTTGCAAATTTTTGTCAAAATATTCCATTTCTCTTCCACTGTTGTTTCTACTTTGTATATTTCTTCCCAATTTTCTTTTTGAAAGAATTCTCTTATTTTATCAAAGTTTGTTTTTTCATACATCAATCTTCCTTTTCTATATTGTTAATTTCTTTTCATGTATTTTTCTACATTAAGTTCCAGTTCAATCAATATGTGGTCACTTTTACTTATTGGTGTTTTATATTCAATCTTGTCCACTATTCTAGGTTCAGATGTAATTATTAGGTCTAGTCTCGATGGTTCTTCCTCATTTCTATACCTAGTGTTCTGTATCCACTGTGTCTTTGTATGGTCAGTAATCATCTCAAGTAGAGCGTTCCCCATGAGTCGTCTCCACCCTTTACTGTCATCTCTTCCCAGCAGATTTCTTTACAATTATAGTCGCCCATCATAATTATTCTTCCTCCATCTTCTATTATCTTATTTAATGCTATCTTTGTGTCCTCTAACATACTTTTATGTTCACTCTTCCCATGAGGCTGTTTTCGGAGGCACATAATTTATCACAAACTTTCTGCTCTTCTTATCTCTGTCTTCCACTTCGATCATAATCATCTCTACTGTATTCTTTCCATATGTGACACACTTCACGTTTATATCCTTCTTAGTCAGGAACATAACTTCACCCCCTTGTTTTGTCTCTCTGTTTCTAATCCAATAATTATATGCATCATGTCCTACACTGTTGGGTGGTAGTGGACCTTTTAATTTTGTTTCTACAATTCCCATTATGTCCGTTTTTTTTTTCCTTCAAATAATCATTCAGCTCATTCAATCCTGTTATTAATCCATCTACATTTGTGTAAGACACTCTTAGTTTTCTGCCACTTCCATTGTGTTCTCTGTTTCCCTTTTGTTTTTCTCTTGTGTGTCGAATTTCCTTAGTTTCATATTCACTACTCTCCAATAGAATCTCTCTTTTTCTGACTCTGTTCTGTTCTCGTTTTTTTTTTTCCTTAGCTTCAAATCTTTTCTTTTTTTCTTCCTCTCTTCTTTATTCATTTCCCTTTTTATCCATACCTTTTTATATTGTTCACTTGTTGCTAGTTTCCCTGTTTTGGATAAGATATTCTCTGCCATCGTTTGTGACCTGAATTTAATCTTAATTGGTCTGGTCTTATCTGTACTATACTTTCCGAGTCTGAACTTCTCTTCGATTTGTTTCATTATTTCTGGTTCATCTTCCTGAACTAATTGTAGTAAACTGCTTACTTTTTCATTTTCCTCTTTGATTCTTGAGGTTCTATCTGGGTTATGTTTCTCTTCCATATCTAATATAATTATACATTTCTTTTTGTCTGCTAAGTCTCTTACAATATTCTCCTTCTGTCTCATCACTTTGATAACTGAGTCTTCAGTTTGTTCTTTCATTTGCTGTTTAATTATATCAGTAAATGCAACTTTACTATTTTCCTGTATGTTTCCCCACCCCTGTGCCTCTTTTGCTATTGTATCTTTATTGTCTTTATTGTTCCTTTTTAATTCTTTGTTCTCCTCTTTTACTTCTCTTAAATGTCTTTTTAGTTCTTCTATTTCATCAGTTAAGTTTTTGTTCGCCTTCTCTAGTTCTTCCAATCTTTCAAACTTTTCTGCAAGTTTTGACATTTTACCGAACTTAACCTCCCAATGTTCAGTCATTTGTTCAAGCCTTTCCTCCAGTTTTGCTAGTCGAGGGAGGTTGATATCCGCCTCCCCCTCTTTAAATCCTTGGAAATTGTTATCCTCACCTTCCATTGAATTGTTCTTATCTATGTTTCTAATTACATTTTTGTTAGACATTTTGTCATCACTAAATTGGTCGGGACCTCTTTTGCTTACATGGCGTCTGCCTGCCTGGGCCAAGTTCTCTCCTTCCTCATTTCCTTCCATTTCCCTCAGTAATCCCTCCCCTTCTCCTTTTTCCTCACTATCCCCTACACCACGAGCAATTTCCCCCCACCCTGTAAATACAATAGGTACTTCCTTTGCTTCGGGATCCACGAAATTTTACTTTTTCTTCAGAACGTCCTCTAAGCCGTCCGTTCGTTGAAGTGTGTGTGTGTGTGTGTGTGTGTGTGTGTGTGTGTGTGTGTGAATGAAAGTGTATGTCTAACTGGGAATTGTAAAAAGCACTTGCCCTCGAGGGGGCGATGGATGTAGTGTGGTCGCCATGGGGCTATTCTTAGCTCTTGGACCCACCCACCCTCTCGTGTAGGTCCTGTCTGTTACAATGTCAAGCATGCCCTAAATGATCAATATTATTGTGTAATATTCTGTATCATACAGGATTGTTGACAGTGTAGGGATGGTTCATAATGGGATAGGAGATCATGATCTCTGGAACCACGTATTAGTCATGACCCAAATGGCAGATGGTGTTGGGCCAGTGTTGTGTAATACTGTAAAATACAGAATATTGCACAATAATATCAATCATATAGGGCTTACTTAACAACAGAGGTTATGATTAGGGCCGTGTCAGGAAGCTTCCACCACTTGTGATGCTAAACATGGAAAAATTAATTGCAACTGTACAATTTATCACCATATGTTCAGAGTATTTTAGTCTGAATATACGAGGGTAAGCCATTTTGACATGCTTAAGATGCAAGAGGGGTCCTCGACCATTACACTTATATTTGACTTGTAATTCTACTCGTCTCGAGGCCCCTTGCCTTCGTTACGTGAGTTTCACTAAATTTTCAAGTTCTTCTTATGCAGTAGGCTCTATGCCTTGTATTTCCTTTAGTCTCACTAGTTTCCAATTTCATTAGGCCCCATGCCTAGTTCTCTCGACCCTTGGGTTAATAAAAGGGTGGTGAATTTTTTGCTTCACCAATACTTCAGACCACCTTCGTTCAGACGTCACTTTTTATTCGTCCAATAGTCTTTTACTTTGCAAAACAAGTGACACCCTTAAGGGCGTGTCTTTTCCCTTTACCTCCAATACGAGAGGCTGATACAGTCCTTCAGAGAATTATTGCTGCATAAGCAAAAGCATGAGTATGAGCATGACGTCATTGCGCAAGTGGTATGTCTTCGCGGAGGTGGTCTGCAGCTAACATAAGTTTAGATTACATCAGCGATTATAAAAAAGTCACCTCCGTTGGTGTGTTTACATAGACAGAACGGCGCCTTCCATGTTATTAAACAGTAGGCGTCGAGTCTTGACTTGTTGACTCAGCATTTTAATACCCATGTATTTCCCAATCTGATTTCCATTCGTACAAATACCGGCCTCTTACACATATATGTGAGAAAGCTATAGGAAAGGGGAAGGATGTTTTTTTGGCTTTTATGTATCTGGAAAAGGCTTACGATAGGGTAGACAGAAAGGCACTGTGGGAGGTTATGCAGATATATGGGATAGGAGGAAAGCTTCTAGGAGCTGTCAAGAATTTTTATGAGAGTAGTAGAGCTTGTGTCAGGATAAGAAATGGAGAGAGTGAGTGGTTCGAGGTAAAGGTGGGACTTCGTCAAGGATGCGTTATGTCGTCCTGGCTGTTCAACTTATACATGGATGGGGTAGTGCGAGAGGTAAATGCAAGGGTAGTGGGTCAGGGATTGGAGATGGTTAAAGAAAATGGAAAAAAGTGGGAGGTGAGCCAGCTGTTGTTTGCTGACGACAATGCGCTTGTGGCAGGATCGGAGGAGGGACTGAGGAAGTTGGTGACAGAGTTTGGGAGAGTATGTGATAGAAGAAAGCTAAAGATAAATGTGGGTAAAAGTAAGGTGATGAGATGTACAAGGGGTGAAAGTGGCAGTAGACTGGAAGTGAGCATTAAGGGAGAGCGACTGGAGGAAGTGGATAGTTTTAGAGGAAAAGGTGGATTGAAGGTGGAGGTAGAATGTAGATTGAGAGAAGCGAGTAAATGCCTTGGTGGATTAAGAAGTGTAATGAGGAATAGAAATTTGGGAATGGATGCTAAGAGGAGAATGTATGAAGGAGTGATTGTGCCAACAGCACTGTATGGAGCAGAAACATGGAACATAAGAGAGGAAGAGAGAAGGAGTTTGAATGTGTTTGAGATGAGGTGTCTGAGAAGTATGATGGGGGTTACTAGGCTAGATAGAGTGAGAAATGAGGAGGTGAGGAGAAGAACGGAGGTGGAAAGGGAGTTGGGAGATACGGTTGATGAAAGAGTATTAGGATGGTTTGGATACATGGAAAGAATGAGTGAAGAAAGACTAGTAAAAGAGGTATGGAAGGCAGATGTGGAGGGAGTGAACATGAGGGGACGTCCTAGGATGAGGTGTATGGATGGGGTGAAGGGGGCTTTGGGGAAGAGGGGAATGTCTGTTGAGGAAGGACGGGAGAGGACGGAAGACAGGGGTGAATGGAGAATGGTTGCATATGATGTTGTGATGCATGAGGTGGATTGGGCGGGGGGTGGGGTGGGGGTGAAGTAGTATGTGTGAGCAAAATTTGACGCAGCCCGAAGGGATTTCTCCCCGTCTTCTCCTTTTATGCATGGGGGGACGGAGAGGGGGGTCGCCGATTTAATGAAGCGGCCTTGCTGTGGATGTGCTGTGTCTTGCGACACTGCTTCTGACCCAAGGCAGTGGACAAGGTGCAGGGATGACCCGTCATCCAAGAGGTGCTAAGATAAGAGGGAGGGTGGAGGGGTGTGGAGTGTATTCAGGGGTGGCATGGGCGGGAGTTTTTGGCTACCTCCCTTGTAAGGGGGAAAAAGCCTTGGTATATGTATGTATGTATTACCCATAGACCAGGCATATATGAGCTCTCTCATGTGGTAGAGTAATAGTTGTCGATCACGAGCCCAACACGTGATCCAAGATCATGGTGAATCACATACATACACGTAATTACACCTACCCACAGATACAGAGAACGGTCAAACCCCTCAACTCAATTTTAACCATGTGATAGTTTTGTTTCTGTCTCTAAACATTTGTGTTAAGCGCAGATTCTCTTTGGCAGTTTATTATTTGTGTTTTCATTGTTGTTTGTCCATCCTTTTGGTCTCGATTAAATCAAGGGGTTTGCCTTTATTCACCACTAATACTTCTGTTGTAACAACGCGGTTCAGTTAAACTTTTCCCATATTCATTTCCCACTGAAACACTTCACTAGAATTCTACGTTAGAGTGCACTGGCACATTTTCAGCGGAGCCCATAGGACGCGTATGTAGTCTCAGTGGGATCAGTCTTAGTATCTGTACGACTTTTATTCCTATTCGTTGACATTACGAGGTTCACTTATTGCATCAAAAAGAAAATGATAATGTATCTTTCGCCAGAATAAAATCCCTAAGGGACACCACCGCGGCGATGGGGTAGGGAAAACGAACAGAGTGCAGTTTTATCTTATTCCCCCTTTCACTGTCTAAAGACACGGGGTTGTTCCTCGCATCTAAAAGCTAGCTTATACGAGTCCTCTTTTCACTTTCCCTTCACGACACCAACCCCACTTTGCTTAATTCAGTTTCTCTCATTTTGATTGTTATCACTCAGTCTAGTAATGATACTCGTCTTGATGTTTTATCACCATAGATTTGAATACGATATTTTCTAAACACTTCATAGAAAACGAACGCGGAGGATTGGCGACGACGTCCTGTCGCTTGCTTGCCTCTGACCACGGTCTGACTCGACGGAATGGGTGCCACTCGTCTTATTTATTTATTTTTTCTCAATGCAAGGTATCTGCGTGTTTACTTCCATTATCATTTAACGGTGAGAATATCGTCGTTTCAATATGAACACTTTATCAGATGAATTTGACCACAACCATGAATTCAAAGAACAAGAGCCAATGGGAGCTTTTATAGAAAGACCATTTGGCTTTGATGTAAAGTATACAAGCTTCTGATCCCCTCCTAATTTGCACAGCGCTGTGGTGTGATGGCACACACGGCTGACACCGTATCACCAGAGCCGAATTTGAATTTTGGAGCGCACGTCCTTTTGTTTCTTTGTTATATCAAGTCGCGGTGGTTCAAAGGTAAGGGGACAATGGATTGTGTCCCAACGGTCCCGAGTTCGAAGCCCGGGAGGTGCCTCTCCACTGTCTATCAAAGCTCGCCATGGTAGAGATCACCGAAACTCTTGTTCTTAGAAGTGATATCTGTTGCCAAATTGACCCGATAAAGGCATTCGTATCAAAATGCCTATGTTCCCTCTATCAAATAACGTTGCAGGTGAGGACGCGGGTGACTGACTTAGAGCGAGGTGAAATATACGAAAAATAAACGTGATCGCATTTCCACTGAGGGGCAAGCGATATGACGTCACCATTCTTCTGAGCTCGTTTTCTATTGAGCGTATAGTCCAGGAGCGTTAGCCATAATATTGTCAAAAAGAGGGGGAAAGGCCACAGAGCTGATTATTTCAGCACTTTAGCATAAAAAACAACAACAGGAAAATCCATTTGGAATTGAACTCGGAAGTGACGTCGAAAGTACAGGCCACCCCCTGTAATGACGCGCCTCCTCGAGACCCTGAGAATGGGTGCAATAAATCCTTTATCCTCCCCTGGGTAGAAACTACCGAAACGTAGATAGAATTATGGTTTGGAAGCGTTAAATAACCATTGCATCGGTGCGTTCAAGCAAATAAGCACAATGAACATTTTACAATACAATCTGTGTCCACTGTAATCAATGAAAGTCGGGTTAGGATTCTTAACCCATTCAACTCCGATGACAAGATGTCTTGTCATTTGGTCAAATAAAACAAAAAATCATAAAACACCAAAATGTTTGATCAAACACCAGAAAAATATGACGTCAATCCTCGCTTCGCTGCGAGCGAAGCGAGGATTGACGTCATATTTTTCTGGTGTTTGATCAAACATTTTGGTGTTTTATGATTTTTTGTTTTATTTGACCAAATGACAAGACATCTTGTCATCGGAGTTGAATGGGTTAAATGTTCTTAGCAGGTTTCGGAATCAAGATAGATATCTTCACTTGACAGGCTGGTTGTGTAGATGTGTGACAGGCTGGCTGGCTGTTATTTCTGGTTATTTACATATTATGGTTACTAATCTAAATTACATGATATATTGTGTATGAGTAAAAGGTGTTCTTAGGAATCAGGGGTACTTTACGGTTTGGTCACGTGAAGGAAGAAGTTGGTGGTGTGTGCGTGTATGTTCGTATGTATGTTGCGGTGTAGTTTTTCATTGTGTTGTAATATGTGAGATTATGGTTACATAATGCCTCCCTCCCGGCGAGAGGTGACTCCTGTCACCTGGAATAAAGAGCGGCGAGGGGGTTGTTAAATTTTCACACACACACACACACACACACACACACACACACACACACACACACACACACACACACACACATATATATATATATATATATATATATATATTATATATATATGTGCATATATATGTATATATATATTATATATATATGTATATATATCGAGTATGACGCGATACCTGTTTTGAACCTTAGGTGTTGAGAGGGGTGGTTAAATGATCATTGTTGGGTGTGGTTTAATTGGTATCACGGCATACTCATTGCTCATCAAAGGGTGTAAGATAATAGACTGGGCTAGCTACTCGATTTATTTATTTATCTATTTTTTTTTATTTATTTTTTTTTTTTTTTTTGTCAGTTCCGTGATTGTATTTTGTCTATTGTCACTGGTGAAAAAGGGGTCATTTGTGTGAGTTGCACTTTGGTGTCATCAAGGTGTAAAGGGGTTCTTCCCTTTAGGTAAGATATTCAGAAGTAGTTTTCTAGTACAAGACTGACCTTTCTGAGATGTCTTAAAGTAAGAATTCCTGCCATATTCTGGATATTTCAGGTCTGATGCAATGTCATATATCCTTTTCATTTCCCTATGGGTTCTGCAAAATTCTTCTTTAGTCACGCATTTATTGTGATTACTGTTGATACGGACATACATACATACTTTCACCACCCTTGTCACCACTGTCACCACCACTGTCGGTCCTCGTCCATTACACTTATATTTGACTTGTAATTCCACTCGGCTCGAGGCCCCTTGCCTTCGTTACGTGAGTTTCACTAAATGTTCAAGTTCTTCTTATGCAGTAGGCTCTATGCCTTGTAATTCCTTTAGTCTCACTAGTTTCCAATTTCATTAGGCCCCATGCCTAGTTCTCTCGACCTTTGGGTTAATAAAAGGGTGGTGATTTTCTTGCTTGTTAATCTAACGGACTACACGCAGAGAGTGCCCACCGGTTCTCTCCAATACTTCAGAGCACCTTCGTTCAGACGTCACTTTTTATTCGTCCAATAGTATTTTACGTTTCAACACAAGTGACACACCTTAAGGGCGTGTCTTTTCCTTTTAAAGCCAATAGTATTACTCTACATACCCATTTACCTCCAATCCGAGAGGCTGTTACAGTCCTTCCAGAATTATTGCTGCATAAGCAAAAGCATAGGAGCAAAAACATGACGTCATTGCGCAAGTGGTATGTCTCCGCGGAGGTGGTCTGCAGCTAACATAAGTTTAGATTACATCAGCGATTATAAAGCAGTCACCTCCCGTCGGCGCCTCAAATCTTTGAAAAACAGCGAGTCTGAGTAAGCAATCCGCTTGTCCACGACTAAACAATTCTCTGACTCAGCATTTCAATACCCTAGTGTTTCCTAACCTGATTTGCATTCGTAAAACTACCGGCCTCTTACAATACATACATACATACGTACATACACACGTACTTAAATACGTGCATACATACGAGACTACCGCGATCCATGGCATATTGAAGAAAAGTACAGAACATACAATTACTAATATTCGTGGGTCCTGTTTTTATCAAGCAATTCATTGCCTTTCTTCTTTGTCTCTTCCTCTCTTCTCCTCTGTCATGCTCCTAATTCTATCATACCTATGAATATGTCTATCAATACTATTCGTCTTGCTGTTTTCATATCACTTTATTTACCAACGAAACCTTATTTCTTCTCGCATGCCATGGAAACGAATCTCTAGCGTTTATGACGTCATATCGCTTCTCTCTGACCACAAGATGCCGCGCTGGAGAATTAACAGGTACGTTCAGCCTCAACACGAATCGATTTATCTTTTGTCAAGTGTTGACGGTGTATTTTTGCTTCTGTATCATTTAACAAACTTAATATTAACATTGTAACCTTCCAATATACAGTATTATGGGCTATAAAGTCACAACAATACGGGCTGATTGCCTTACCCGTAGAAGTTTTCGTTGAAGTCTGCAGTATCAATATAAAATATACATTGTACTAATTACCTTTAACTAGTGCACGGCGCCGTGGTGTGATGGCACACACGACTGACACCATATCTTCAGATCCGAGTTCGAATCTCGGCGGCGCTGTGCTTTTGCTTCCTTTTTCATGTCGCGGTGGCTCAGTGGTAAGAGTCACTGAGCTGCGTCCCGAGGGTCCCGAGTTTGAAACTCGGGAGATGCCATTCCACTTTCTATAGAAGCTCGCCCTAGTAGACGTCAGTGGAACTCTTATTCTTTGAATTAATATTCATTGCCAAATTTATATGATAAAGGTATTCGTATTAATATACACATGCTCACTCCATGACATAACTGTGCAATTAAAGACGCAGAGTGAGGAAAAATATATAAAAAATAAGTATGATCGTGTTTCCGTTGGGGCTGGTCAGAGGCAAGCGACATGACGTCACTAATGTTCTGCGTTTGTTTTCTATCGAGTTTGTAGTCCGGAGTCATTAGCCTTAATATTAGCAGTAAGAGCATTCTTTTTTACAGAGGAAACTTTTTCTCCATATTCCAAGAAAATTCATTTTGAGCTTTAACTCAAAACAACACGTCGAAAGTACAGGCCACCTTTGTTATGATGTGCCTCCTCGCTACACTGAAAGCTGGTGTTGTAAATCCGTATACATATACATACACATATACATATACATATGCATATATATATATATACATATACATATGCACATACATATATATATGCATATACATATATATACATTTGAATATATATATATATATATACATATATATATATATATGTAGAGGAGTAGAGGGAAACACACAAGTAGACTTCCTGTTCTACTTATGTGTTTCTCTCTACTCCTCTTACAACCTGTCAGGATGTCTTCATATATATATATATATATATATATATATATATATATATATATGTATGTGTGCATATATAAATTATGTATATATATACATATATATATATGTATGTATGTATATATAGTATATAGAACATATATATATATATATATATATATATATATATATACACGAAAGTTTTGCGTTCAACCCATCTCCACTATGATAGTACAATTGGTAAGTATACGAACGCGGGAAAGTATTTGTACAACACTGAATGGGTCCCAGTGACTAGAGATACATTTTTATCAACCACAGTGCACCTTAAATGCAATAGCAAATTCCACAGAAAGGGAGGTAGACTAGTACAGAAAAGCAGGCAGGCAAAAACAGACCGGCAAGCACAGTCACAAAGGCACAAGCAGGCAGGCAGCCAGGTACAGGCAGGCACAAGCAGACACAGGCAAGCATGCATATGCAGTTAGGCAAAAGCAAGCAGGCAAGCACAGGCAGCCATGGAGGCTGGGAAGCACAGGTAGATAGGCATACAAAGGCAAGCAGCCACAGCTAGGGAGGTACAGGAAGGCTTATAGGCACAGGCAGGCAGGCACAGGCATATAGCCAGGCACATGCAGGTAGGCAGACACAAGTAGGGAGGCAGGCACAGGCAGGCACATGCAGGTAGGCAAACACAGGCTAGCAAGTACAGGCAGGAAGGCACAGGCAGGCAGGCACACTCAGGCAAGCACAAATAGACACGTACAGGCAGGCAGGCACAGCCAGGTAGGCACAGGCAGGCAGCCGCAGGCAGCTAGGCACAGGTAGGCAGGTACAGCCAGACATGTACAGGCAGGCGGACACAGGCAGGCATAGGCAGGCAGGTATAGGCCGGCAGGTACAGGCAAGCAGTCACAGGTAGGCAGGCATAGGCAGGAAGGCACAGGCAGGAAGTCACAGGCAGCTAGGCAGGGGCAAGCAGGTAGGCATAGACGGCCACTCACAAGCAGATATGCACAGGCAGATAAAGGCAGACAGGTAGAAGCAGACAGTCATGCAAGCACTGGCAGGCAATTACAGGCAGGCAGGCAGTTAAGGTAGGCAAGCAGGCAGGCAGGCAGGCAGAGGCAGACAAACAAACGCACGCTAGTAGGCAGGTGGGCAGGCAGGCAGGCAGGTAGGAAGGTACAAGCACCCAACCACAGGCAGACAGGCAAACGCAGGGACAAGTAGGCACAGAAGGGCAGGCAGAGGCAATCAGGCACAGGCACCCACAGGCACGAAGGCACAGGTAGGGAGCCAGACAGGCACAGGAAGGCAAGCAGACAGGTAATCAGCCAGGCATCAAGGCAGGCACAGTCAGCCAGGCTGACACAGAGAGGCAGGCATGCACTGGAGGCAGGCAGGCAGGCACAGGTAGGCAGGCAGGCATTGATATACAGGCAGGCACAGACGGCAAGCAAGAACAGGGAGGCAAGCACAGACAGGTACACCCGGTTAGGCAGACACATGTAGACAGGTAGGTCCAGGCAGGTACAATCAAGCAGGGAGACACAGACAGGCATGCGCAGGCAGGCAAGCACAGTCAGGCAGAAACGGGCAAGTAGGAACAGGCAGGCAGACACATGTGAGCAGGCACAGCCAGACAGGTGTAGGCAGGCAAGAACAGTCAGGTAGGAACAGGCAGCCAGATGTAGGTAGGCAGGCACAGGCAGGCAGGAATAGGCAGGCACATGCAGGTAGGATTAGGTAGGCAGTAGGCACAGGTAGTCATGCAAAGATAGGCAGGCACAGGCAGGCACAGGCAGGCAGGCAGGCATATCCAGTCAAGCAGCAGCCACAGGCAGATGCTGTTTTGGAGAGATATTGTTCTGGAGAGAAGATGATTGGCCGTAACCCTGCGCCCGTGACCCAAACTACCAGAGCTACCCAAGCATAAGGTAGCCTGGGTTAAAGGCAAGTCACCTCACTCCGAGACCGCAGAGAAAGACCACGCCTTATAACCAGGAACGTCATCACACGTTACCACCCTCGGCCCATTCAGCCATGCAGCGTAAACCAAGGTAAATCGCACCTCCTTTTCCCTTGTATTATCATTTACCATCTCTCCAAACCAACACTAAAACCAATAAAGTAAGGCACAGCATCGTCTTTTATGTTTGCCTCACCCCTCCAACCACGCAATACCACAGGGCAGTTACTCAGACAGTCAGGCATACAGACAGTCAGTTAGTCAGGTACTCAAACAGTCAGGCAGTCAAGGACTCAGCCACTCGTTCAATCAGGCACTCAGACAGTCAGGCAGTCAGGTAGACGGGCACTCTCTCAATCTCTATGTTAGTTCTCGACTACAAAACATCAACAAATATCCTACGTGTTCCCGACTACCAGAAGGATTCCTATACCAGAAGTTATCGTGCATCAGCCTCTCCCTAAAAAAATCCCGAGGACCCCACAGCGGACCAGACAACTTTCCGTTGGTGCGACTTCTAGCAACCTGAATAATCGAGACTTGCCTACACCATAATCAACACTACAATTCTCCCTTCTGTTCATACGTGCTGCATACAAGCGCACACCCAACTACTCTACTTGGTAATTGATTATCCATTTATAATTCATGTTACATATATTGCAATATTTTCTTGTTCTATGTCCATTTATGTTGCTTCTGTCTATTCTATTGTTGTAAATGATAACTAATTTTAACAAGGAGTTTAATTATCCTGCCTGAACTCTCTGTCACTAATCCGAGCTGCGCAAGGCTTCAACTTTTTTTTTTTTTTCGTGTCGCGAATAGCCTGGCCCATAGGTGACACAGGTACTTACTCGTAGGCAGACTGGTACTCAGGCAGCCATGTACTTGTTCAGTCTAGTACTCAGTCAGTCAGGTGATTTGGCAGTCAGGTATTAAGGCAACTGGGTATGTAATATACATAAACCATAGTTTCATCTAGTAGGCCCTTTCTTATGACTGTGACAATGGCTAAAATGAAATTATGTACACACATATACCAAGGGCTTTTTTCCCCCTTACAAGGGAGGTAGCCAAAGTCAAAAGGCATAAATCCACTCCCACCCATTCCAACCCCCACATACTCCACTCCCATCCACCACCCCTCCTTTCCTACTTTTCTTGGCTCCTCTTGGATGGTGGGTCATCCCTGCATCTTGCCCATTGCCCTGGGTCAAAAGCAATGCAGCAAGACACGGCACATCCACAGCAAGGCTGCTTCATTTAATTGGTGACCCCCCTCTCCGTCCCCTCATGCAGAAAAAGAGAAGGGGAGAAATCCTTTCAGCCTGCATGAAAATATCATTCACATATACTTTGTTTATTTGTTTTGTTATCATTTGTCTGTTTACTATTATTTGCTTGATTTTCATTTATCATGATATATGTCAATCTAATATTATTTGCTAATTACCTGTTTGTTTATGTAACTATACCTATGTATTTATTCGTGTATTTTATTTATTATTTACAATATTATAGTTTTTATTTATTCATTTATCATTATAATGACTTTTTTCGCATCCTACCTAGATATGGACCAAAAGGTCTCCTGTCGGCATGCTCCGCTTTTGTAATCCTTTGCAATATGTGTATGTATACATGTATATATGTATAAGTATATATGCATGATTGTATACAAATTTCACAAATCACACTTGAATCACAAATATGCAGAGTCCACTAGGAAGAGGAAAAACCCACGGAGTCTGCGCGCTTTCGTGATATACATTCACATTATCAAAGAGTACAGAAAAGTGAGTATAAATGGGACAAGTGAGACATTTATCTTCCTCTCCGATTATATGTGTATATATGTACAAGTATATTTTGTATATTTGTAAAAATACATTTTTATATGTATATGTATACGGATTTACTACACCAGCTTTCACGGTATCGAGGAGGCACATCATAACAAAAGCGGCCTGTACTTTAGACGTGAATTTTTGAGTTAAAGCTCCAAATAAATTTTCTTGGGCTTTATATTCCTGGGCTTTATATTCCTTGGTGCATTATATTCCTGGAATATGGTGAAAAAGTTCCCTCTGTAAAAAATGCTCTTATTGCTTATATTATGGCTAATGACCTTGGACTACAAACTCGATAGAAAACAAACGTAGAACATTAGTGGCGTCATGTCGCTTCCCTCTGAGGAGCCTCAACGGAAATATGATCATAATTATCTTTCATATATTTTTCCTCACTCTGCGCCTTTAATTGCGCTGTTATTTCATGGAGTCAATAAATTTAGCAATGAATATCAATTCAAAAAATAAGAGTTCCACTGACGTCTACTAAGGCGAGCTTCTATAGAAAGTGTAATGGCATCTCCCGAGTTTCGAACTCGAGACCCTCGTGACGCAGCCCAGTGACTCAACCACTGAGCCACCGCGATATGTAAAAAAAAAAGAAAAGCAAAAGCACAGCACCGCCGAGATTCGAACTCGGATCTACTGATACTGTGTCATCCGTGTGTGCCATCACACCACGGCACCGTGCACTTACCAAAGGTAATTAGTACCATATATATTTCATATCGATACTGCAGAGACTTCAACGAAACCTCTTACGGGTAAGGTAACCTGGGTGTTTGTTTTGGGACTTTATATTATAGCAAGGTTATGATGTTAATATTAAGTTTGTTAAATTATAGAGAAGCAAAGATACACCTTTTATACTCGACAAAAGATAAATCGATTCGTATAGAGGTTGAACGTACTTGCTAATTCTCTAGCGCGGCATCGAGTGGTCAGAGAGAAGCGACATGACGTCATCAACGCTTGAGATTCGTTTTCTATGGCATACGAGAAGAAATAAGGCTTCGTTGGTAAATACAGTGATATGAAAACAGCAAGATTAATATTATTGATATAGATATTTATAGGTATAATAAAATGAGGAGTATGAAAGAAGAGAAGAGTGGAAGAGATAAGGAAGAAAGGCAATGAAACGCCTGATGAAAAGAGGACCTACGAACTTTAGCAGTTGTATTTTCTGTACTTTTCTTCAATATGCCATAGATCGCGGTAGTCTCGTATGTATGTATGTATGTATTTACGTACGTATGTATGTATGTACGTATGTATGTATGTATCTATGCTTGTATGTATGTATGTATGTATGTACGTATGTATGTATGCAAGTATGTACGTACGTACGTATGCATGTATGTATATATGTATGTATGTATGTATGTATGCATGCAAGTATGTACGTACGTACGTATGCATGTATGTATGTATGTACGTACGTTTGTATGTATGTATGCCCGTATCAACAGCAATCACAATGAACACGTGACTAAAGAATTTTGCAGAAACCAAAGGGAAATGAAAAGGATATATGACATTCCATCAGACCTGAAATATCAAAAATATGGTGTAGATAAATTCCAGATTAATGACAGGAATTCTTATTTTAAGACACCTCAAAAAGGTCAGTTGTGTAAGAAAAATACATAAGTTTTTCTTTTTCACGGAAATCTTGTAAGATTCCCAGTGATCTGAAGGCGTTCAACGTCAATGTTATTTTTAAGAACAACACAACCAAAGAACTCCTCATTAAAAAGTCCTCTTGTAGTGATGCAGGGTTCGTCTACAGCATCTCATGGAAAACTGTCATTCTTGTTATATTGGACAAACTGGAAAATATTTGAATATAAAGATCAGCCAGCATAGGTATAGCGTTAGAACAGGCCAAATAGCTAATGGGATTTTGTCAATGTAAGGAACACCAACCATGGTATTGACTAGAATAATATATATATATATTAGTGAATTTAGGGAGCAGGTTCTCTTCAATACATTTCTTATTAAATAACACAGCAAACTGGGCGTTAGTTATCTTCTTATTGAGACTTTCTACTCTTCTAATAACTTTTCTCTCTAAAGGAGGGAGAAGGTATACAATATTTCCAAACGAGTCCATGATTGGGTAGGAAAACTAACATTATACGACGTTTCGCCTATGCATTAGGCATCTTCTGGTAATTTATTCAGAAATAAATACATACTTATATAATACAAAGATAGGTACATTAGGAGAGATCTAGGACTGTGACAATTCATCCTTTCCTGCCCGCTACTCGTGACCCATACAACTCTAGGGTCCCGCACATGTTTTGTTGTATATTAATAAGTGGCATATAGTTTATCATCACTGCCTCCATGCATTTTAATTGTGTTGTATTACCATTCCTGGCGATTATTATTGTGTTCGTGTTAAGGTGTTCTCTTGATATGTTGTTCTTGTGGGATTTCGTCATGTGTGATTTTATTGCCCCGTTCTGCATGTGATACGTGAGTCTCTGTGAAAGTGTTTGTGTTGTGTACCCGATATACTCGTCTGTACAAAGCGCACCGTCTTTGTTGAAATTACAAGTATACTTGTACACGACATTACTCTGTTTTAATTTGTCCTTTTGTGCTGCCAAATTATTCTTCATGATAAGAGATGATGTTCTGGGGTTCCTGTAATAAATTATCAAATTAAGCTTATCTCCTTCTTTTGTAGGTGTACAATTCTTTTTTATTATTTCTTTCAGGACCTTTTCATCTTTTTTATAGCCTGAAGACATTGTGTTCTGGTAGTAAAGGTTAATGTTATTGAATTTACTACTTTCATCTAAAGCAGTGGTGTTGACTAAATCCATTTTAGTTTTTATTTCGTAGTCAATATCTTTTAACGGGAAGCCATTGTTAGTTAAGATTTGTTTTATCCTGTTTAATTCTTGGTGAAGAAGAGACCAACTTGAACAAATTTTGAAGGCCCTTGCAACGTAAGCCCGTACCACGCTTTTCTTATACTTAGAGGGACATTCACTCATCCCGTTTAAACACCTTCCTGAGTCACTAGGTTTTCTGTAAACATCGGTGGTGAAGGTGCCATCTGATCCATCTACCCACACGTCTAAAAAGGGAATTTTGTTCTCTACACTCTTTTCAATAGTGAATCGTAGGCATGAGTTCTCTTCCAAAGCCCTCTTGAGGTTTTCAAGCTGTTCGTCTCCGTCTACGTCAACAAAGATGTCGTCTACGTATCTTAAATACATTTTTGGTGAAGGGTTGATGGAACTTAGGACGGAGTTTTCAACATGACACATGTAAGCTTGGGCAAATAGTACTCCCAATGGACTGCCCATTGCGACACCATCAACCTGGAAATAAATTTTACCTGAAGGGCATCTAAATGGTGCTTCTTTTGTGCAGGCACGTAGCATGTCCTCAAGGACGGGGCGTGGTACCTTAGGTGGTGGCAAAGTGTCATGGTGGAAGACATTTCGTAAGATGATTTGAATTGTTTCATCCACAGGCACGAAAGAAAATAAACTTTCTACATCTAACGAAGCCAAGATTCCTTGAGGGGTAGTATTTCTAAGGATATCTATGAATTCGTCTGTAGAGCGAAGGGCATGGGTAGTGGGGATGTATGGGGTAATTAAGTCGTTCAGTTGTTTTGCCAGGTGGTATGTGGGAGTAGGTATTTGTGAAATGATAGGTCTTAGTTTGTGGCCAGGTTTGTGAGTCTTAACATTTCCATAGAGATATCCGGGCTCATAATGACCATGCAAATTCTGAAATTTAACACCATCTACTACTGCATTTGCGATGTTAATTAATTTCGTTACCTTCTTCCGGATATCGTCTACAGGGTTCCTGTTGACACGTAGGAATTTGGAGGAATCCTGCAATAGACTTTCAACTTTATCAATGTAGTCAGATCGGTTTAAAATAACAAATAGGTCGGTTTTGTCCGCTCTGCGTATCACTATGTCCTTATTCTCACGAAGTTCCTTGGCAGCTTGGCGTAACTCTGCAGTGAGCAGGGAACCACTACCAAAGGATCTGTGTTTAGTACTTTCGGCCTGAAGTTGTTCTTTTACATCTGGGTTAAGTTGAATCTTACCTTCTTTACGGAGATTGCACAGGTTCCTGTAAAGTAGTTCCAGTTCCGCGGTCTTCTCAGCTTTCTTGAATTGTGGCATGTAGTTGCATTTCAAACCTAAGTTGAGGAACTCCTTCTGGTTTTCCGAGAGTTGGTAGTTGGAAAGATTAACAAAGCCGTCAGAGTTTTTAGGCAGAAACATCTTGCTTCCGTATAGGCGGCTAAGTTTCTTTTGCACGCGTGTTTCCGTGGCGTTGGTGTGCATGGAGATACTATGTTGTAAGGCCTCCTCAATCTTGTTCCGAAGGTCTGAAGTAATATTACAACGATCGAAATCCTCCACGGCTTCAACTAATTCCAATTTTAGATCCTTGAGTTGTTGTTTCTTATAATCCATTTGCTCGTACAGCAGTCTCCGTCTGAAGTCGAGCGTAAATTGTTTATGCTGCACTGCTCTGTCGTGTAAGCGTATATTAGTGAATTTAGGGAGCAGGTTCTCTTCAATACATTTCTTATTAAATAACACAGCAAACTGGGCGTTAGTTATCTTCTTATTGAGACTTTCTACTCTTCTAATAACTTTTCTCTCTAAAGGAGGGAGAAGGTATACAATATTTCCAAACGAGTCCATGATTGGGTAGGAAAACTAACATTATACGACGTTTCGCCTATGCATTAGGCATCTTCTGGTAATTTATTCAGAAATAAATACATACTTATATAATACAAAGATAGGTACATTAGGAGAGATCTAGGACTGTGACAATTCATCCTTTCCAGCCCGCTACTCGTGACCCATACAACTCTAGGGTCCCGCACATGTTTTGTTGTATATTAATAAGTGGCATATAGATATACATGTATAGATATACATATATGTATATATGTGTATATATATATATATATATGTATATATATGTATATATGTATATGTGTATATGTATATGTATATATATATACATATGTATATATATGTATATATATACATATATATGTATATATATATGTATACATATATATATATATGTATATACATATGTATACATATGTATATATGTATATGTGTATACATATGTATATATATGTGTATATATATGTTTATATGTATGTGTATATATGTGTATATATATGTATATATATGTATATATATGTATATGTATGTATATATACGTATGTATATATATATATACATATATGTATATATGTATATATATATACATATATGTATATATATATATATATGTATATATATATGTATATACATATGTATATATATATATATATGTTTATATATGTATGTATATATATATGTATATATATGTATACATATGTATATATATGTATATATATGCATATATATATGTATATATATTTATATATATGTATATATATGTATATATATATATGTATATACATATATGTATATGTTTATATATATATATATATATATATATATATATATATATATATATATAATAAATTCTGTTACTCTGAGTCCAGTGTTTCGAAATTTTTCCGATATCATGGCTCCTGGACTCCAGCTCTTTACGAACATATATATATATATATATATATATATATATATATATATATATATATATATAGTGTGTGTGTGTTTATATACTGTCACGGGCCACCTCTAACCTTAAAATAATTGGTTAGTGAATAAAGGATCTAGGAGGACAATAACAGATCTTGCCTCATCCCTTAAAGGTGGGTGACAAGCTGTGATTTTCAAACTCACTAATATGTCATTCCCTTTTCTGGTCAAAGGTTCTTCATAGCCAGATTGATTTTCTGCCACAATATAGTTAGTTTTGTTTCCACTCAATATATCCCTATTGAGTTGCATACTACGCTATTTCCCATGAATCAAATTAGTTCAGTTTCTCATTTATATCTCAGTTAATATATCATTATAAATGGGGAGAGATAAAGGTGATGAGTAACTATATCTATATCTATATTGAATAAACCTAACAATACAGAAACTAAATGTATGCATTTACTACTACACATCAGACTCATGCATGTCCTTATACATATGATGTAAGTATTCAATGTCTCCACTTCTACTCAGTTGAGTTGCTCTGTCTCCACATCAACATAGTCATTGCATTGCATTCAATATAAGCTAAAACCACCATTGATTAATTCACATTTCATATACAGATTCTACAAGACTCATTCACATTACATAATACTCGTATAGCCTCTATAGCATGGCCCTGCTTCCTTGGAATACCTCGTTTATCTAGATCCCCACTAATCCACTTTCATGGGTCTCAATCCCTACAAATCGTGAATTTACATACCTCTAATATCCTTGCTCTTCCCTTCTGCGTGCCGTTTCATTATACCCCCTTATTGATATCACACCCAAACCTTTGCATACCAATCTATACCCCAATAAGACGTTTGTACGTCCATTCCACGCCAGACGCAGAAGAGAAGGGAACAGAGCCTCTTTCAAACCCGCTGCCACAAATGTTCCAATAATTCTCCAATCCACCCGCGTACATCGTCAACATTGTAGAATATAAGTCATACATTGGTCATACGCCAAAAGGAATTACAATAAGTACTTCTATGTGGTGGGGGAAAAGAATACTGCCAACAAGTATTCCCACTTGGATGGTAAGAGGCGAGAAGGGACGGGGATTGAGACTAGGCATCCTTCTCCTTGTAGCCCCACAGGGCACATTCCTAAAAATAAAAGTGAAGGCATAAGAGGGTCTGGAAGGCCTCGGACCAGCACCCTAAGGTTTGGGTCTTTTAATGTGCGTGGATGTGGTGCAGATGAGAGTAGAAAGGAAGAGATAGGTAGTATGTTTGTGAGAAGAAAGATGGATGTGTTGGCTTTGAGTGAAACTAAGTTGAAAGGGAAGGGTGAGTGTAAGTTTGGGAGTGTAAGTGGGAGGTTGTCAGGAGTGAAGAGAGGGCGAGGGAGGGAAGGGGTGGCTATTCTAGTGAGGAGATAGGTAAACAGGTAGTGGAGTGGAAGGAGGTTTCCTCAAGGGTAATGTGGATGAAGGTGAAACTGGGAAAGGAGATGAGGGTTTTTGTAAGTGCATATGGGCCTGGCAGTGAGGATAGTGTAGAAGAAAGGGAGGCCTTTTGGATAGATTTAAATGAGTGCATAGAGGGTTTAGGAAGAAATGTCAATGTAATAGTACTGGGAGACCTTAATGCTAGGGTAGGAAATGGTCCAATCGATGGAGTGGTTGGGAAATGTGGAGTTCCAGGAAAGAATCGTAGCGGAGAGTTGATGGTGGAAATGTGTTTAGAAAGAGAGTTGATGATAATAAATACAGTGTTTCAGAAGAAAGTCAAGCATAAGTAGACATGGGAGAGGGTGGTGGAAGGAAGGGTGGTAGATAGAGCGTTAATGGATTATGTAGTGGTAAATAGGATTATGATAGGAAGAGTTAAGGATGTACATGTGCTAAGGGGAGAGGGTGGGGGAAAGTAATTTGAGAGTGGAGGATAGATGGAGAAAGAGGAAAGGGACAGAAGGTAGGGAGGTTCTTAGAGTGAACTCTTTGAATGAAAAGGAAAAGGAGAAGGAGTACGGAAAGAAGCTGAAGGAGGAGTGGGAGAGAGTAGAGCTGGGTGTGGAGGAGGAATGGGGATGGTTCAAGGAGGGAGTCATAAAGTGTGCAAAGATGGTGTGTGGAACAAGAAGGACAGGAGGAAATAGAAGAAAGGGTAGTGAATGGTGGGATGAGGAAACAAAGAAGGTTGTAGAAGAGAAGAAGCGAGAATTTTCAGATTGGTTACAAAATAGGACGAGGGAGTCATATGAGAGGTACAAAGAAAAGAAAAGAAAAGTAAAGCAAAAGGTAAAGGTTGCAAAAAGGAGAGCAGATGTGAAATGGGGTAAGAGTATGACAGAAAATTTTGAAAGTAATAAAAAGATGTTTTGGAAAGAAATTAAGAGAGGAAGAGGAGGCGAATCAAGTAGGGAAGAAAAGGTAAAAGGTGCAAATGGAGAGATGATAATGGAAGAGAAGGCAGTAAGGGGAAGATGGGCAGAATATTTTAGGGAATTGCTAAATGTGAAGGAGAATAGGGAAGGAAAGATAGTTGCAGTGGGAAATGCGAAGAAAATGAGAGTGATGAGTGAGGAGAATGGAGGACAAATAAGGAAGGATGAGGTGCAGGCAGTTGTTAAGATGATGAAAGCAGGTAAGGCACCTGGTCTGGATGGATGCCATGCAGGATGTCTGAAAAAGGGAGGTACCGTGATGGTGGACTGGTTGGTGAGGTTATTTAATGTTTGCTGGAGAGAGGGTAGAGTACCAGAGGATTGGAGGAGTGCCTGTATAGTTCCTCTTTACAAGGGAAAAGGGGAAAAGTGTGAATGTAGTAGTTTCAGAGGGATTAGCTTGTTAAGTGTAGTTGGGAAGGCTTATGGGAGGATCTTGATTGAGAGGATTAGGAGAGGAACAGAAGGAGTAATTGGTGAGGAACAGTATGGATTTAGGACAGGTAGAGGTTGCGTAGATCAGATCTTTGTGGTAAGACAGATATGTGAGAAAGCTATAGGAAAGGGGAAGGATGTGTTTTGGGCTTTTATGGATCTGGAAAAGGGTTATGATAGGGTAGACAGAAAGGCACTGTGGGAGTTTATGCAGATATTCGGGATAGGAGGAAAGCTTTTGGGAGCTGTCAAGAGTTTTTATGAGAATAGTAGAGCTTGTGTCAGGATTGGAAATGGAGAAAGTGAGTGATTCGAGGTAAAGGTGGGACTGCGTCAAGGATGCGTTATGTCGCCCTGGCTGTTCAACTTATACATGGATGGGGTGGTGCGAGAGGTGAATGCAAAGGTAGTGGGTCAGGGATTGGAGATGGTTAAAGAAAACGGAGAAAAGTGGGAGGTGAGCCAGCTGTTGTTTGCGGACGACACTGCGCTTATGGCAGGATCAGAGGAGGGATTGAGGAAGTTGGTGGCAGAGTTTGGTAGAGTATGTGATAGAAGAAAGCTAAAGATAAATGTGGGTAAAAGTAAGGTGATGAGATGTACAAGGGGTGAAAGTGGCAGTAGACTGGAAGTGAGCATTAAGGGAGAGCAACTGGAGGAAGTGCATAGTTTTAGATACTTGGGTGCAAATGTGGCAGGACAAGGTGGAGTGGGGGTGGAGGTAGAATGTAGATTGAGAGAAACGAGTAAATGCCTTGGTGGATTAAAGAATGTTATGAGGAATAGACATTTGGGAATGGATGCTAAGAGGGGACTGTGTGAAGGAGTGATTGTGCCAACAGCACTGTATGGGGCAGAAACATGGAACATAAGAGAAGAAGAGAGAAGGAGTTTGAATGTGTTTGAGATGAGGTGTCTGAGAAGTATGGTGGGGGTTACTAGGCTAGATAGAGTGAGAAATGAGGAAGTGAGGAGGAGAACAGGGGTGGAAAGGGAGCTGGGAGATAGGGTTGATGAAAGAATATTAGGATAGTTTGGACACATGGAAAGAATGAGTGAAGAAAGATTAGTAAAAGAGGTATGGAAGGCAGATGTGGAGGGAGTGAACATGAGGGGACGTCCTAGGATGAGGTGGATGGATGGGGTGAAGGGGGCTTTGGGAAAGAGGGGAATGTCTGTTGAGGAAGGACGGGAGAGGACGGAAGACAGGGGTGAATGAAGAATGGTTGTATATGGATGATGTGATTGCATGAGGAGGAATGGACGGGGTGGGTGGGGGTGAGGTAGTATGTGCAAGCAAAATTTGATGCAGCCCGAAGGGATTTCTCCCCGTCTTCTCCTTTTATGCAAAGGGGGACGGAGAGGGGGGGTCGCCGATTTAATGAAGCGACCTTGCTGTGGATGTGCTGTGTCTTGCGATACTGCTTCTGACCCAGGGCAGTGGGCAAGGTGCAGAGATGACCCGTCATCCAGGAGGTGCTCAGATAAGAGGGAGGGTGGGAGGGGTGTGGAGTGTATTCAGGGATGAAATGGGTGGGAGTGATTTTATGCCTTTCCCTTTTTTGCTACCTCCCTTGTAAGGGGGAAAAAGCTTTCTATGAATTTTTACATTACTAGAGCACCATAATCTCACAAGCATAAACATATCTTCAGATACATTAAATTTTGAAACACTTTGATTCGGAACTCGATTCTGCACCTACGTAAACAGAACTTGTGACGTCAGCACACAGAAATAGAGAACTTAATAAACTCCAGGGGTGACTATGGTAATAATATACATGTTTATATGTATATGTTTATATATATATGTTTATATATGTTTATATATGTTTATATATATATATATATGTATATATATAATATATATATATATATATATGTACATATATGTATACATATATATATATTATATATATATGTATATGTATGTATATATACATATATGTATATGTATGTATATGTATATATATATATATATATATATATATATATATATGTGTGTGTGTGTGTGTGTGTGTGTGTGTGTGTGTGTGTGTGTGTGTGTATTCACCTCGGATCTCCTGCAGTCTCTGTCGAGACAGCCAGACACCATCCTACGGCAGTGAGCTCAGAGCTCATTATTTGCCGATCTCTGGGTAGGTCTGAGACCACTCACACACCACACACCGGGACAGCAAGGTCACAACTCCTTGACTAATGTCCCGTACCTACTCACTGCTAGGTGAACAGGGGTTACACGTGAAAGGAGACAAACCCAACTTATCTCCGCCCGGCCGGGGAATCGAACCCCGGTTCTCTGGCTTGTGAGGCCAGTGCTTTACCAATCCGCCACCGAGCGTGTGTGTGTGTGTGTGTGTGTGTGTGTGTGTGTGTGTGTGTGTGTGTGTGTATATATACTTGTGTGTAAATATATATATGTACATGTATATACATGTATGTATATATATGTATATATATGTATATGTATATGAGAAATTCGCTAGTGAACAGCGACATCAATCAGACAATCTCTTTGACAGTAGCGCACGGGATTCGAACCCGCTGCATCTGGGCGTAAACTTCCAAGGAAGACTAGCCTGCATAAAGGATTTGATGAAATACATTACGTATCACGCTCCACCCGGGTGCCCTCGGCGGAACGACTGGGCCGTGAACTAAGTCGTTTCGTTTTGTAGGGTCAGGATGGCGTGATTATTAACGTCTTCGTCTTAAAAGACGCAAGTCGCCTAGTCGAGGGTTCGAATCCCAGCAGATGAGTTTAATTCCAAATGTCAATTGACACAAATATATGTATATATATACATATACATATATATATATATATATATATATATATATGTATATATATATACACATACATATGTGTATATATATATACATATATATACATACATATATATATATATATATATATATATATATATATGTATATATACAAAGGACTACAAAGGCGGAGCATACCGACAGGAGACCTTTTGATCCATATCTAAGTCAGATGCGAAAAAAAATCATATTGATAATAAAATAATAGATAAAAACTATAATAATGTAAACAACAAATAAAATACATAAATAAATGCATAGGTATAGTTAAATAATAAACAAACAGGTAAATAGTAAATAATGATAAATTGACATATAACTAATAATAAATTAAAATCAGACAGACAAAAGACAACAGAGCAAAAACAAATAATATAAGATAGATTATAATCATTTCAGCATCTTACTTAGGTATTTATCTAAATGATTCTTAAAGCTTCGAACTGAACTACATTGCACTACCTGTGCAGAAAGTTTATTCCATTCATTAATTACACGGTTGGCAAAGTTGTTTCTACCTACTTCCAAATTGAATCTATTTCCGGACAGTTTGAGGCCATTGTTTCTTGTCTCATTCTCATTCAATGTGAAAATTTTGTCACTTTTGATGTTGTCAATTCCCTTTAAAATCTTAAGACCTGTATCAAGTCACCTCTGAGTCTACTCTTTTTTAGGGAAAACAGATTCATGTGTCTTAGTCGATTTTCGTATGATTTATTTTTTATATTTGTAATCAGTTTTGTGGCTCGCCGTTGTACTTTCTCCAGTCTGTCAATGTCTTTAATGAGATTCGGTGACCATACGGAAACGGCATATTCTAAATGTGGACGAACTAACGATTTATATAGCTTGTTAGTGAGTCATGGACTTTTGAAATCAAAAGATCGCGCAATCAGTCCCAGAATCTTATTTGCTTTCTCAGAGGTTGAAATACACTGCTTGGATGATTTGAGGTCGTTACTGATAATTACGCCGAGATCTTTTTCACTATCCACTTTTGTTAACGAATTTCCAAATAACTTGTAATCGTACTGTTATTATTTTTTACCTATGTGCATTACCTTGCATTTACTTGTGTTAAATTTCATTAGCCACTTTTCAGACCATTGCTGTAATTGATCTAAATCTTCTTGAATATCTAATTGGTTTGAGTGATCATT
>NC_134788.1:15900886-15903386 GCF_046742065.1 Oratosquilla oratoria | reverse complement strand
TATAGCTTTCAATTCCTTCATCCATATCATTAATATATATAGCAAACATTATTGGGGCCAGAACTGTTCCCTGCGGAACACCGCTTATTATTTCATCCCATTTTGAGTGCTGGTCTCTTATCACTACTCTCATTTTTCTTTCTTGCAAAAAGTCTTTCATCCAATTTAGTAGTTTACCCTGTATTCCTCCTTCAGTTTCTAATCTTAAGCAACTTCTTATGGGGTACTTTGTCAAAAGCTTTCTTTATGTCTAAAAATGCACAGTCCGCCCATCCATCTCTTTCTTTTATTATATCTATTAGCCTTGAATAGAAACATATTAAATTGGTGACGCATGATCGTCCTTGTCTGAATCCAAATTGCCTTGGATTTAACACTTTGTTTGTTTTTTTCTAAATATTTTACCCATATACTTTTGATAATTCTTTCACAAATTTTTGCTATTGTACTTGTTAGAGAGACTGTTCTATAGTTGGTAGGTTCTTCTTTATTTCCTCCTTTATATATAGGTACTATATTTGCTTTTTTCCAATCTTCTGGAACTTTTCCTTCTTTCAAGGAACTGTTTAGTATGCTATGTATTTTGTCTGCCAGTTCATTCCTGCATTCTTTCAAAATCCAGTTTGCTATTTCATCTGGTCCATGCGATTTTCTGACATCAAGATTACTCAAGTGTGTTAATATTTCATTCTTTGTTACTTCTATTTCTTCCATAGGGGGGACTTTCTCTTTCCATTCGTTCTCTTCAGGTTGTATGTTCTCCCTTGTAAACACTGATTTAAAATGTTTGTTCATAATTTCCGCCATTTCCATTTCCTCAGTGTATTCAACTCCCTCTTGTCTTAATTTCTCCAAGTCTTGTTTGTTTTTCAGTTTATTGTTTACAAATCTGTAGAATAGTTTTGGTTGATCTTTACACTTTTCTATGACATCTTTTTCATATTTTCTCTTTTCCTCTCTGCACGTTTGTACATATTCATTTCTATAACCGGTATATATTTTCCATTTTTCAGGTCTTCTGTCTTTTTTCCATCTGGTCCAGGCTTTGTCTCTTTTGTCTTTTAACTCCCTACAATTTTTGTTGTACCAGCATTTTACATATTCTTTTTCTTGTTTTTGTCTTGGGACATACTTATCCACTCCTTTTTTGTAAATTTTTGTCAAAATATTCCATTTCTCTTCTACTGTTGTTTCTTCTTTGTATATTTCTTCCCAGTTTTCCTTTTGAAAGAATTATCTTATTTTATCAAAGTTTGTTTTTTCATACATCATTCTTCCTTTTCTATATTGTTCATTTCTTTTAATATATTTTTCTTCATTAAGTTCCAGTTCAATCAATATGTGGTGACTTTTACTTATTGGTGTTTTATATTCAATTTTGTCCACTATTGTAGGTTCAGATGTAATTATTAGGTCTAGTCTCGATGGCTCTTCTTCATTTCTATACCTAGTGTTCTCCTGTATCCATTGTGTCATTGTATGGTCAGTAACCATCTCAAGTAGAGCGTTTCCCCATGAGCCGTCTCCACCCTTTACTGTCATTTCTTCCCAGCAGATTTCTTTGCAATTAAAGTCGCCCATCATAACTATTCTTCCTCCCTCTTCCATTATCTTGTTTAATGCTATCTTTGTGTCCTCTAGCATACTTTTATGTTCACTCTCTTCCCATGAGGCTGTTTTCGGGGGCACATAATTTATCACAAACTTTCTGCTCTTCTTATATCTGTCTTCTACTTCCATCATTATCATCTCTACTGTATTCTTTCCATATGTGACACACTTCACGTTTATATCCTTCTTAGTCAGGAACATAACTCCACCCCCTTCCTTTTTCACTCTGTTTCTAATCCAATAATTATATGCATCATGTCCTACACTGTTGGGTGGCAGTGGACCTTTTAATTTTGTTTCTACAATTCCCATTATGTCTGGTTCTTTTTCCTTCAGATAATCATTCAGCTCATTCAGTCCTGTTATTAATCCATCTATATTTGTGTAAGACACTCTTAGTTTTCTGCCACTTCCATTGTGTTCTCTGTTTCCCTTTTGTTTTTCTCTTGTATGTCGACTTTCTTTAGTTTCATATTCACTACTCTCCAATAGAATCTCTCTTTTTCTGACTCCGTTCTTTTCTCGTTTTTTTTCCTTAGCTTCAAGTATTTTCTGTTTTTCTTCCTCTCTTTCCTCTTTATTCATTTCCCTTTTTACCCATACCTTTTTATATTGTTCACTTGTTGCTAGTTTCCCTGTTTTTGATAAGATATTCTGTGCCGTCGTTTGTGACTTGAATTTAATCTTAATTGGTCTGGTCTTATCTGTGCTATATTTTCCGAGTCTAAATTTCTCTTCGATTTGCTTCATAATTTCTGGTTCATCTTCCTGAACTGATTCTAGTAATTGGCTTACTTTTTCATTTTCCTCTTTGATTCTTGTGGTTCTATCTGGGTTGTGTTTTTCTTCCATTCCTAATATAATTATACATTTCTTCTTGTCTGCTAAA
>NC_134788.1:15858386-15895886 GCF_046742065.1 Oratosquilla oratoria | reverse complement strand
CTTCTCTCTTCCTCTTTTATGTTCCATGTTTCTGCCCCATATAGTGCTGTTGGCAAAATCACTCCTTCATACAGTCTCCTCTTAGCATCCATTCCCAAATGTCTATTCCTCATTACACTTTTTAACCCACCAAGGCATTTACTCGCTTCTCTCAATCTACATCTACCTCCACCTCCACTCCACCTTGTCCTGCCACATTTGCACCCAAGTATCTAAAACTATCCACTTACTCCAGTCGCTCTCCCTTAATGTTCACTTCCAGTCTACTGCCACTTTCACCCTTTGAACATCTCATCACCTTACTTTTACCCACATTTATCTTCAGCTTTCTTCTATCACACACTCTCCCAAACTCTGTTACCAACTTCCTCAATCCCTCCTCTGATCCTGCCACAAGCACAGTGTCATCCGCAAACAAGAGCTAGCTCACCTCCCACTTTTCTCCATTTTTTTTAACCATCTCCAGTCCCTGACCCACCACCCCTGCATTTACCTCTTGCACCACCCCATCCATGTACAAGTTGAACAGCCAGGGCGACATAACGCATCCTTGACGAAGTCCCACCTTTACCTCGAACCACCACTCTCTCCATTTCTAATCCTGACACAAGCTCTACTACTTTCATAAAAACTCTTGACAGCTCCTAGAAGCTTTCCTCCTATCCTGTATATCCGCAAAAACTCCCACAGTGCCTTTCTGTCTATCCTGTCGTAAGCCTTTTCCAGATACATAAAAACCCAAAAAACATCCTTCCCTTTTCCTATAGCTTTCTCACATATCTGTCTTAACACAAAAATCTGATCTACACAACCTCTACACGTCCTAAATCCACACTGTTC
Source organism: Oratosquilla oratoria (assembly GCF_046742065.1). Lineage (NCBI taxonomy): Eukaryota > Metazoa > Arthropoda > Malacostraca > Stomatopoda > Squillidae > Oratosquilla > Oratosquilla oratoria. The sequence continues at coordinate 15,895,046 of NC_134788.1, read as the reverse complement.
CTCACCAATTACTCCCTCTGTTCCTCTCCTAATCCTCTCAATCAAGATCCTCCCATAAGCCTTCCCAACTACACTTAACAAGCTAATCCCTCTGAAACTACTACATTCACACTTGTCCCCTTTTCCCTTGTAAAGTGGAACTATACAGGCACTCCTCCAGTCCTCCGGCACTCTACACTATCTCCAGCAAACCCTCTCTCCAGCTCTAATGGGCAGCTACCAGGTAAAATTCTTAACTAATCTAATATCAACATTAAACAATAATTAGGACAGACCCAAGCTGTTGAATAGGGAGAAATAAAAGAGGGGGTTAGGAAGAAATAATGGGACAACTACAAACTGGGGTGCAACTAGAAGTAAACTGGCCAAACTTTACTAAGAGTCAAACCCAACTGGCTACAACTAAATTCAAACAGCAACCAGACAAGTGAACGGTATTAAAGGTCTACTGAGTAGGTTCTCATAGAGTTGGTGAATTTTTGCTAGATGTATGGCTTAGTCACTTTTTGATAAAATAATTAAAAAATATATCTAATGCAATGTAATAAAAAAAAAAAGGCCTATCAAAATATCAGTAGCATATGAATTTTTCCTTTGCCAACTTTCGGTTTTTCTTGTAAGGCTGTGATGTCAAGCTTGCTGTTTACATCCTGATGCTTGCCATGTGCATGCATTATAAAATGCCTTGCCATGCTGCCAATTTGATCAGTGATCTGTCATACTTCATGTGTTAGCAAGCTTTTATAAAGTACAATGTACATATTCAGTTCGAAAATTATTTACTGTGTCACCGCAAGTTGCAACAGTGATTCAACGAAACAAACATCAGTGTTGGAATCTTATCACAAGGTTGTGTGCTTCTTTGTTCCCAAGTCCCAGCACTTTTTTTTTTTATGAAGTATAAAAATTATTGTTTAACAAATTCATTGATTAACATTCAAGAACTTACTAGTCACAGTTTTCAATCTGGTTGGGTTCTCAAACAGTGGTATTTGAAATAAGATTAAGACCTTTGAGTGGTTGAATTTTCGAAGACATAGGTCCCTTGCCTCGACATTTCTAGTCTTGACGTCCGTTAGGTACTAGAGCTCTGGGTAGTCTGTGATGACAGTTAGTGTGGACAGTGTATTTGACGCGTCTCTTCTAAGTTCGTAAAGCTAAAAAAGGCCACAGATTAATATTGACTTTTTAAGTAAATTCTAAAAAATTCAACCCCCGATTTATTAAACCAATATTTATTATATAGAAAGAGATTTAACTAGCAATAAAAGAGGGAGTTAAAACGCATCTTATTTAAAGTTACAATAGGCGCGGTTCAAAGATCAGGAAATGCTCCCGATTCGAAAGATGTAGACAACAACACCTTGAGGGAAAGTTTCCAGAACGAAATGGTAGACACTAATAAAGATTCCCAATAATAAGGAAGACGCCTATTCAAATAGGTAACAATTACCACAGAAGTCATGAAAGGAAGACAAGTACATATTTAACTTCAAACATCTCTCGATGTATGTTCAGTATGGTAATTCAGGCACAAGGGGGCTGAATTCATATTGAGAATGGTAAAATATATACATGGTGATTGAAAATTATCATGATTAATTTTCCATTTTCAGACTACTACTTGCTGCACTTCTTTCCAATATAATTTCATGTAGAAAAAAAAAAAAAAAAAAAAAAAAATTAAGAGAGGTGCAATGGGCTATCTTATCCCAAAGCCAAAACAGGTGTTGGAGTGGTGAGAAGGTTGATCTAAAATATGGTGAGTGTATAAAGCATTACTGTGCTACATATTGCATCCAAACTGTGAAACCATATCGGACTTCCTACTGGAGCAATGTGATAAATTCAAAATAATTACCTAAAAATTTGGTATTGTCCTGATATGACAAACTAAATAAAATGTACAAAATATGAACCTCAATTTTTTATTTACACAATACATACAAATTTTACTTGGTGAATTACTGAGGTTATGTTCTGAATATCCATCATACAAACTTGCAAGAGATGCCAAACTTCAGTCCACTATAAAAGTTCCTGAACCAGTCTGTTCCAAGTATGAAAAACAAGAGAAGTCTGACATCATCCTGAAACGAAGGTCCAGGTTTAATTGTCCAACAAAGTGAATTTTTCCATATACCAAAAACAAATAGTACATACATATACCAAAGGCTTTTTCCCCCTTACATGGAAGGTAGCCTCCTGGATGACGGGTCCACTGCCCTGGGTTAGAGGCAGTGTCACAAGACACAGCACATCCACAGCAAGGCTGCTTCATTCGACCCTCCCTCTCCGTCTCTTCATGTAGAAAAGGAGAAGACGGGGAGAAATCCCTTCAGGCAGCTGAGTCCATTTTATTTTTCTCATACATGCTCCCTCACACCCATTCCCCACCCACTTCCCCTCACGCATCACAGCATCATCCATACACAACCATTTTCTATTCACCCCTATCTTCTGTCCTCTCCCGTCCTTCCTCGACATACATTCACTTCTTTCCCAATGCCCCTTTTACCCCATCCATCCATCTCATCCTAGGTCACCTCCTCATGTTCACTCCTTCCACACCTGTTTTAATAATCTTTCATCGCTCATTCTCTCCATGTGTCCAAACTATCCCAATACTCTTTCATCAACCCTATCTCCCAAATCTCTTTCCACACCTGTTCTCCTCACCTCATTTCTCACTCTATCTAGCCTAGTAACCCTTATCATACTTCTCAGTCATTTCATCTCACACATTCAAACTCTTCTCTTATGTTCCATGTTTCTGCCCCATATTGTGCTGTTGGCACAATCAATCCTTTATACAATCTACTCATAGCATCCATTCCCAAATGTCTATTCCTCATTACACATTTTAATCCACCAAGGCATTTATTCACTTCTCTTAATCTACATTCTACCTCCACCCCCCACTCCTCCCTTTCCTGCCACATTCGCACCCAAGTATCTAAAACTATCCACTTCCTCCAGTCTCTTTCCCTTAATACTCACTTCCAGTCTGCTGCCACTTTCTCCACTTGTACATCTCATCACCTTACTTTTACCCACATTTATTTTCAACTTCCTTCTTTTGCACATCTTCCCAAACTGTCACTAACTTCCTCAATCCCTCCTCTGATCCTGCCACAAGTGCAGTGTCATCAGCAAACAACAACTGGCTTATCTCCCCCTTTTCTCCATTTTCTTTAACCATCTCCAATCCCTGACCCACTACCCTTGCATTCACCACTTGCACCACCCCATCCATGTATAAATTGAACAGTCAGGATGACATAACACATCCTTGATAAAATCCCACCTTTACCTCAAACCACTCACTCTCTCCATTTCTAATCCTAACTGTGGCAACACGCCAGATCTGCTGTAGTGTCCCCTAATTGTACATATGTTAACTGTACATAATATTGATTATCTTCATCAAATCATTGTACACACCCATCATAATCAATGCATTATATTGTAAATAATTTACCATATCCATACATTGACATCGCTTAGCGGAAACTATTTGTATATACTATTATTTGCATACGCTTTACAAAGCGTTTGTTTATTATCTATGCATTATGTATGTCATGGCGGACGGGCTATTCAAATACAAGTCCCAAACATTTATGATATTTGAGTTACTCCTTCCTACAACTGAGACGATTATCATCTTCTACCAAGATGAGGTAACCAACCTCATCATAACACAAGCTGTACTACTCTCGTAAAAACTCTTGACTGCTCTTAACAGCTTTCCTCCTATCCTGTATATCTGCAAAACCTCCCACAGTGCCTTACTGTCTACCATGTCATAAGCCTTTTCCAGATCCATAAAAGCCCAAAATACATCCTTACCTTTTCCTACAGCTTTCTTACATATCTGTCTGAACACAAAAATCTGATCTACACAACCCCTACCTGTCTTAAAACCACACTGTTCCTAACCAATTACTCCCTCTGTTCCTCTCTTAATCTGCTCAATCAAGACCCTCTCATAAGCCTTTCCACCTACACTTAACAAGCTGATCCCTCTGAAACTACTACACTCACACTTGTCCCCCTTTCCCTTGTAGAGTGGAGCTATACAGGCACTCCTCCAGTCCTCTGGCACTCTACCCTCTCTTAAATAACCACTAAAAAAACTCACCAGCCAGTCCACCATCACCAGACCTCCTTTTTTCAGACATTTTGTATGGTATCCATCCAACCCAGGTGCCTTACCAGCTCTCATCATCTTAACAGCTGCCTTCACTTCATCTTTCCTTATTTCTCCTCCATTTTCCTAACTCATCATGGTCATTTTCTTAGAGTTTCCCACTGCAACTGCCTTTCCCTTCCTATCCTCCTTCAAATGTAGCAACTCCCTAAAATACTCTAACCACCTTTCCCTCACTGCCTTCTCTTCCATTATCATCTCTCTATCTGTATCACCTTTTCTTCTCTACTTGATTCGTCTCCTATTCCTCTTGTAATTTCTTTCCAAAACATTTTTCATTACTTTCAAAACTTTCTGTCATACTCTTACCCCATTTCATATCTGCTCTCCTCTTTTATGCTTGACTTGTCTTCTCTTTTCTTTGTACCTCTCATATGATTCTCTCATCCTATTTTGTAACCAATCTGTGAAAGCCTGCTTCTTCTCTTTTACACCCTTCTTTCCTTCCTCATCCCACCACTCACTACTTTTCCTTCTATTTTATCCCATCCTCCTTGTTCCACGCACCACCTTTGCACACCTTATGACTCCTTCCTTGAACCATTCCCATTCCTCCTCCACTTCTGGTTTTACTCTATCCTTCACTCACTCCCACTCCTCTCTCAGCTTCTTCTTGTACTCCTTCTCCTTTTCTTTCTAATTTAAGCAGTTCACTCAAAGTACCTCCCAATCTTCTGCCCTTTTCCTCTTTCTCCACCTATTCTCCACTCTCAACTTACCTTCCACCAAAAAGTGATCTGATATTTCCCCACTCTCTCCCCTTTGAACATGTACATCCTACTATACTCTTGGTTATCACTATAAAGTCCATTAATGCTCTATCTGCCACACTTCCATCCACCACCCTCTCCCATGTGGACTTATGCTTGACTTTCCTCCTAAACACTATATTTTCTATCAACTCCCTAGACACATCTCCACCATCAACTCTCCACTACGATTTTTTCCTGGAACTTCATATTTCCCAATCACTCCATCTAATGGTTCATTTCCTACCCTAGCATTAGGGTCTCCCAATACAACTATATTGACATTTCTCCCTAATACCTCTATACAGGTAAAACAGAGGGAATGCCATGCTGGACTCTAAGTGCATAGGCATCACTTGCGTTTGCCTTTCTGCTGGTTTGATCCAAGCCGTCAAAAGAGTGTGATCTTTTCATCATACAAATCATACAGGAATGGCTATTCTCCAATGTCTATCCTCATATAACTTGTGAGAGAAGTCTTATGTGAAAAACTGGAATCAAAGAGGTCACACTGGAAAGGCTTTTCTCCTGTGGGAGTCTTCATCTGCTGTGTGGGATAACCCTTTTGTGAAAAAGCAAAGTTACACAGGTCACACTAGAAAACCTCCCCTGTGTGGCTCTTCATATGCTCTGTGAGATAATCCTTTTTTGAGAAAGCTGCATTGCACAGGTCACATTGGAAAGGAGTCTCTCCTGCGTGGGTCTTCATATGCTTTGTCAGATCACCCTTTCTTGAAAAAGCAGAATTGCACAGGTCGCACTGGAAAGGTTTCTCTCCTGTGTGAGTCCTCATATGCTTCGTAAGATGACCCTTTTGTGAGAAAGCAGAAACACACAGGTCACACTGGAAAGGCCTCTCTCCTGTGTGGGTCCTCATATGACTTGTAAGAGAACCCTTTAGTGAGAAAGCAGAATCACACAGGTCACATTGGAAAGGTTTCTCTCCTGTGTGGGTCCTCATATGACTTGTAAGAGAACCATTTAGTGAGAAAGCAGAGTTACATACGTCACACTGGAAAGGCTTCTCTCCTGTGTGGGTCCTCATATGACTTGTAAGAGAACCCTTTAGTGAGAAAGCAGAGTCACACAGGTCGCATTGGAAAGGCTTCTCTCCTGTGTGGGTCCTCATATGCTTTGTTAGATCACTCTTTTGTGAGAAAGCAGAATCACACAGGTCACATTGGAAAGACTTCTCTCCTGTGTGGGTTCTCATATGCTTTGTAAGACTACTCTTTCTTGAGAAAGCATAATCACACAGGTCACATTGGAAAGGCTTCTCTCCTGTGTGGGTCCTCATATGACTTGTAAGAGAACCCTTTAGTGAGAAAGCAGAATCACACAGGTCACACTGGAAAGGCTTCTCTCCTGTGTGGGTCCTCATATGACTTGTGAGATTACCCTTTTGTGAGAAAGCAGAATCACACAGGTCACACTGGAAAGGCTTCTCTCCTGTGTGGGTCCTCATATGACTTGTAAGAGAACCCTTTAGTGAGAAAGCAGAATCACACAGGTCACACTGGAAAGGCTTCTCTCCTGTGTGGGTCCTCATATGACTTGTGAGATTACCCTTTTGTGAGAAAGCAGAATCACACAGGTCACACTGGAAAGGCTTCTCTCCTGTGTGGGTCCTCATATGAATTGTGAGATGACCATTTTCTGAGAAAGCAGAATCGCACAGGTCGCATTGGAAAGGTTTCTCTCCTGTGTGAGTCCTCATATGACTTGTGAGAGAACCCTTTCTTGAGAAAGCAGAATCACACAGGTCACACTGGAAAGGCTTCTCTCCTGTGTGGGTCCTCATATGCTTTGTAAGATTACTCTTTACTGAGAAAGCAGAATCACACAGGTCACACTGGAAAGGCTTCTCTCCTGTGTGGGTCCTCATATGCTTTGTAAGATCACTCTTTTTTGAGAAAGCAGAATCACACAGGTTACACTGGAAATACTTCTCTCTTGTGTGGGTCATCATGTGATATCTAAAACAAATCATGATATAGCTGTGCTATAGATGTCACACCAGATCCTCTTCATTACATGACACCTATGGATTCTATGGATAGCTCTTCCAAAGGAATGGTGATAGTTACCCTCCTCCTGGAAAATATGTAATCATAAGATTGTCATCTAACTCTTTGAAATTGTGTAATATACTGTTATAGGATTGTTAGTGTTGTGTACACAAACCATCTAATATTCAAGTCCCTTTGTACCTAAACAGACCCCTTGTACTTACCATAATGTAACATGAAATATAAATACTAACAGATATAGTGCTATTATATATTGCATTCTACCTTTACATTAGAAATATGCTGAAAACCATCCAATAGCTACATGCATACTCACCCCACCACAATTGGAATGACTAAAATTTTGCTCTGGCTTTTTCATCATGTCATGAGATTTGGAAGTAGGAAACAGCCCAGATGGCCAAAGCAGTCATATTTTAACATAATTCCACAACATTCCATGTTTGGGCTCACAAGACCAGAGTCTAAATATGACAAACCCTAGGAGGGCTTATTCAGTTCATCTCATCTGACCCAAATAAGTGATGCAAGTCGTCACATCCTTTCAGATAAACTGGTAAGTGATGTACCTGTGTTATTATTTCTAAACAACATAAATGAAATTGTAGAGGAAATTTCCATATTTTTTCTTGTCACATTAAGTAAAATACCTGTTTGTCTAATTAAAAAATATATATTGGATATACCTTCTAAAACAATCTCAACAATCATGAAGCAAATAAGATTCTGGGACTGATTGCGCGATCTTTTGATTTCAAAAGTCCATCACTCATTAACAAGCTATATAAATCGTTAGTTCGTTCACATTTGGAATATGCTGTTTCCGTATGGTCACCGAATCTCATTAAAGACATTGACAGACTGGAAAAAGTACAACGGCGAGCCACAAAACTGATTCCAAATATCAAAAATAAATCATACGAAAATCGACTAAAGCACATGAATCTGTTTTCCCTCAAAAAGCGTAGACTCAGAGGTGACTTGATACAGGTCTTTAAGATTTTAAAGGGAATTGACAACATCAAAAGTGACAAAATTTTCACATTGAATGAGAATCAGACAAGAAACAATGGTCTCAAACTATCCGGAAATAGATTCAATTTGGAAGTAGGTAGAAACAACTTTGCCAACCGTGTAGTAAATGAATGGAATAAACTTCCTGCACAGGTAGTGCAATGTAGTTCAGTTCGAAGCTTTAAGAATCAGTTAGATAAATACCTAAGTAAGATGCTGTAATGATTATAATTTATCTTATATTATTTGTTTTTGTTTTGTTATTATTTGTCTGTCTGATTTTCATTTATTTTGTTTTTGTTTTGTTATCATTTGTCTGTCTGATTTTCATTTATTATTAGTTATATGTCAATTTATCATTATTTACTATTTACCTGTTTGTTTATTATTCAACTATACCTATGCATTTATTTATGTATTTTATTTGTTATTTACATTATTATAGTTTTTATTTATTGTTTTATTATTGATATGATTTTTTTTTTTCGCATCCGACCTAGATATGGATCAAAAGGTCTCCTGTCGGCATGCTCCGCCTTTGTAAAAATCCTTTGTAATCAGGAAGGAACTGGTATTAAAGGTTCAATCCCAGTAAATGTGGAAATAGCAAGAGGACAATGTATAATATCAGAATTAGTGCTTTCACATATTCAACCTACAGGTCCTTTAAACACAGGCATTACATACACAATCTCAGTCATCTTCTAGAAAGCATGTGACTCCCTTACCAGTTGTGACACTTGTGTGATAATATATATATACATATACTGTACCAAAGGCTTTTTCACCTTTACAAGGAAGGTAGCCAAAAAAACAAAGACATAGAATCCACTCCCACCCATTCCATCCCCACATACTCCACTCCCATCCACCACCCTCCTCCCCTCTTATCTTGGCTCCTCAGTAACCCCTGCATCTCGCCCACTGCCCTGGGTCAGAAGCAGTGTCGCAAGACATAGCACTTCCTCATTAAAATGGTCTTCATCCCCTCATTTAGAAATGGAAAAGATGGCTTAGAAATCCCTTCAGGATATATAAATCTATTTTTCACACACACTCCCTCACCCCCCACACACTCCCTTTTATGTATCACAACATTATCCATACGCAACCATTCTCTATTCACCCTAACTTCTGTTTTATCTCATCCTTCCTCAACAGACATGCCACTCTTTCACAATGCCCCTTTTACCCCATCCATCCATCTCATCCTTGATCATCCCCACATGTCAACTCCTACCTCTGCCTTCCACAGGTGTTTTAATAATCTTTCTTCACTCATTCTCTCCTTGTGTCCAAACCATCCCAATACTCTTTCATCAACCCTATCTCCCAAATCCCTTTCCATCCCCGTTCTCCTCCTCACCTCCTCATTTCTCACTCTATCCTGCCTAGTAACCCCTATCATACTTCTCAGGCACCTCATCTCAAACAGGGTTGCGGAATCGGAGTCGGAGGGAGTCAGAGTCGGAGGTTTTAGCTGGAGTCGGAGTCGGATTTCTAAGAGTACTAGGAGTCGGAGTCGGAGTCGGAATTTTTTATCCGACTCTGACTCCTTAAGTCCAATAGAATAATTTTTTTCATGGTTTCCCTGTTTGGTTTTACCAGTTGCATAATTCAACAGTTTTTGTATGGTTTTGCTTTTATTTTTGGAGGCAATAGTGAGTGTGTGCAGTGTATATGTACACCAAGTGGTCTCTCCAGATGGAAACAAAAAACAATCCATCAATAAAAAAAAAAAAAAAAAATACACAATACTGACAAGCTATCATTGTCAGTCTGGGTAAAAGTGTTTGTGGTCATGTATTTGTAGTTGTTTCCTGTAAGGAGAGTGAAACTATATATATATAAATATATATATATATATATATAATTATATATATATATATATATATACATATATATATATATATATAATATTTAGTACTATACTGCAATGCTTCTACTTCAACATAAATAAACATCAATTCGTGCTGCCACCATGTGACAGCATTGTGTGCTACTAGTACTAACTAATGTAAACAAACAACAGATTCTGCCTGAAGCAGTGTCTCCTAATGAATTTTCTTTTCCTTCATTTTCGGTAGTTTTATCACATTTTCCTTTAATATAAATATGCTAGATTATGATAAAGCTACTTCAGAATATGAAAATCATACGTTTATCAAAGAAATTTAGTGGTTTGAAATATATGAAATAGAAACAGACTACTGATCATGGTTACTAGTGAATACGATAGGCCTACAAGTGAAGCAATGAAAAATAGAAATCAGAGTAAAGAAAATCACAAACCATTTTAATCTGATTTAAAACTGATTATGTTATAAAGACAATTGCAAATTAGGCCTAAGTGTACCAGATATTTATGCTATAACCCATAACCATAATTCTATCTATATACAAAAGGCTTTTCCCCCTTATCAGGGAGGTAGCCAAGTCAAAAGGCATAAACCCACTCCCACCCATCATCCCTTCCACACTCACATCTTAGCTCCTCGTGGACGACGGGTCATCCCTGCATCCCACCCACCACCCTGGGTCAGAAGCAATGCAGGACACAGCAAATCCACAGCTCTCCGTCCCCTCACATAGAAAATGGAGGACGGGGAGAGGTCCCTTCGGGCTGCGCTAAAGTATCATTCACACTTTCCCACTCCCCAAACCCTCCCCATCCTCCCATCCCTTCCCTTTCTTTTCATCACAGTATCATCTATACACAGCCCTTCTCCACTCATCCGTATCTTTTGCCACCTCCCTTCCCTGCTCCACAGACATTCCCCTCTTGCTCAACGCCCCTGTCACCCCATCCAGCCATCTCATCCTTGGTCGTCCTCTCAAATTCACTCCCTCCATCTCTGCCTTCCATGCCCCTTTCACCAGTCTTCCTTCATCCATTCTTTCCATGTGTCCAAACTATCCTAATAGTCTTTCATCAGCCCTCACAGCCAACTCCTTTTCCACCCCAGCTCTCCTTCTCACTTCCTCGTTTCTCACTCTATCCAGCCTTGTAACCCTCACCATACTTCTCAGACATTTCATCTCAAATACATTTAAACTCTTCCTCTCTGCCCCTCTCAGATTCCATGTCTCTGCCCCACACAGCACTGTCGGCACAATCACCCCTTCATACAATCTCCTCTTTGCATTAATTCCCAAATGTCTACTTCTCATTACTTTTTTAAATCCCCCAAGGCATTTATTTGCTTCTCTCAATCTACAGCTTACCCCCTACCTCTACTCCTCCCTTTGCAGCCACATATGACCCCAAGTACATAAAACTATCCACTTCCTCCAGCCTCTCCCCTTCAAGACTTACTTCCAACTCTCCAGCATCCTCTCTTGTACACCTCATCACTTTACTTTTACCCACCTTCAATTTTCTCCTATCACACACCCTCCCAAACTCAGTCACTAACTCTCCCAATACCTCCTCTGACCCTGCCACAAGTGCAGTGTCATCAGCAAACAACAACTGACTTACCTCCCACTTTTGTCCATTTTCCGCAACCAACTTCAGTCCCCTGCCCATTACTCTTGCATTTACCTCCCGTACCACCCCATCCATATACACATTGAACAGCCATGGCAACATGACACATCCCTGACGTAGTCCCACCTTTACCTCAAACCATTCACTCTCTCCATTTCTGATTCTAACACAGGCTCTACTACTCTCATAAAAATTCTTGACTGCTCTTAACAGCTTTCCCCCAATACCTGTCTACCCTATCATAAGCCTTTTCCAAATCCATAAAGGCCCAAAAGACATCCTTACCCTTTCCTAAAGTTTTCTCACAAATCTGTCTTATCACAAAAATCTGATCCACACAGCCCCTCCCTCTCCTAAACCCACATTGCTCCTCACCAATTACTTCCTCTGTTCCTCTCCTAATTCTCTCAATTATAACCCTCCCATACGCCTTCCCAACTACACTCAACAAACTGATCCCTCTGAAACTACTACATTCACACTTGTTCCCTTTTCCTTTGAAAAGCGGAACTATACATGCACTCCTCCAGTCCTCTGGTACTCTACCCTCCCTTAGACACACATTAAACAGCCTCACTAACCAGTCTACTATTACTTTACCTCCCTTCTTCAGACACTCCGTATGACACCCATCTAACCCAGGTGCCTTACCTGCTCTCATCAATTTAATCGCTACTTCCACCTCATCTTTTCTTATTTTTCCCTCATTTTCCTCACCCATCACTGTCATTTTCTTTGCCCCTTCCACTGCTATCACCATTCCCTCCGTATCCTCCTCTACATTCAACAGTTCCCTAAAATATTCTGCCCATCTTCCCCTTATCGCTTCCTCCTCCATGATCATCTTTTCATCTTTGCCTTTTACCTTTTCTTCCCTACTTGAATCAACTTCCTACAAAGGATTACAAAGGCGGAGCATGCCGACAGGAGACCTTTTGATCCATATCTAGGTCGGATGAAAAAAAAAAAAAAAAAAATTATATTAATAATAAAATAATAAATAAAAACTATAATAATGTAAATAACAAATAAAATACATAAATAAATGCATAGGTATAGTTAAAATAATAAACAAACAGGTAAATAGTAAATAATGAATTAACATATAACTAATAATAAATGAAAATCAGACAGACAAATGATAACAAAACAAAAACAAATAATATAAGATAAATTATAATCATTACAGCATCTTACTTAAGTATTTATCTAAATGATTCTTAAAGCTTCGAACTGAACTACATTGCACTACCTGTGCAGGAAGTTTATTCCATTCATTAACTACACGGTTGGCAAAGTTGTTTCTACCTACTTCCAAATTGAATCTATTTCCGGATAGTTTGAGACCATTGTTTCTTGTCTGATTCTCATTCAATGTGAAAATTTTGTCACTTTTGATGTTGTCAATTCCCTTTAAAATCTTAAAGACCTGTATCAAGTCACCTCTGAGTCTACGCTTTTTGAGGGAAAACAGATTCATGTGCTTTAGTCGATTTTCGTATGATTTATTTTTGATATTTGGAATCAGTTTTGTGGCTCGCCGTTGTACTTTTTCCAGTCTGTCAATGTCTTTAATGAGATTCAGTGACCATACGGAAACAGCATATTCCAAATGTGGACGAACTAACGATTTATATAGCTTGTTAATGAGTGATGGACTTTTGAAATCAAAAGATCGTGCAATCAGTCCTAGAATCTTATTTGCTTTCTCAGAGGCTGAAATACATTGCTTGGATGATTTGAGGTCGTTGCTGATAATTACGCCGAGCTCTTTTTCACTATCCACTTTTGTTAACGAATTTCCAAATAACTTGAAATCGTACTTACTGTTATTTTTACCTATGTGCATTACCTTGCATTTACTTGTGTTAAATTTCATTAGCCACTTTTCAGACCATTGCTGTAATTGATCTAAATCTTCTTGAATATCTAATTGGTTTGAGTGATCATTTGCCACTCCGCACAGTTTTGTATCATCAGCAAATTTGGAAACAGTAGATTTTAGTCCATGGTCTATATCATTTATATATACTATGAATAGAAGTGGCCCAAGAACAGAACCCTGAGGAACTCCACTTGCAACACTTTTCCATCCAGAAGTTTTTCCATTTAAAACAACTCTCTGTTTTCGACCATTCAACCAATTACTAGTCCAACCTAATAGGCTACCACTTATTCCATGCAAAGCTAGTTTAGTAAGTAGTGTTTCGTGTGGGACGGTATCAAAAGCTTTTGCAAAATCTAGATATATTAAATCTATATTGTTTCTTTTGTCATAATTCGAGTAAAAAGAAAATATTTAGACCAAATCTTGTACATTGTGTAATGTGACCTTGGTAAAGACAAATATTGATATACTGGTATACGGAATAGTCTGTAAAACCCTACTATTGATAGTAGCCTATTGAGTGACTACCGGACCTCAAATATTTCCTACAAGATATACAGTTTTCATGATTTGGCTATGTTTTTTTTTTTTTTTTTTTTTTTTTTTTAGGAATTGGTAAACAATAAGCATTGGATGCAAGAATAATTTAGATTACTTTGCCAAAGTTTTCTACTTTTCCCAGTGATGTAGCCTAGGCCAATTGTAAGGTCCTACCTGTTGCATGATAAATACTGATTATGAGATAGGCTAAACTAGCCTCTCAGTTTGTTGGCCTAGGCCAGTGGTTCCCAAACTTTTTTTGTTGCGGAACCCTTTAACATTATTAAAAAAAAAAAAGAAAAAAAATGGAACCCAAAATAAAACATACTATATTGAAAAATGAATTTATTTTAAACAAACATACTTTATACTCAAAATAGTAAGTTGTACATAATTTCCTTAAAACAAACTATACTGAAAAATGAATTTATTTTAAATAAACATACTTTTTACTCAAAATAGTAAGTTGTACAACATAATTTCCTTAAACATACTATACTTTGCATGTCTGGTGAACTTTAGCTTACGACCTACGGAACCCCTGGCCTAGCCTCACGGAACCCACTTTGGGAACCCCTGCCCTAGGCAATCTCCATAGGCTAACCTAGCGAATCATCGGCAGTTTTTATTATTTTTATAACTTTGATGAAGAGAGTGTATATACAATATATGTATATATATATATACATATATATATATATATATATGTACATACAGATAAAAACTATTTCTTTTGGTACATGTTGATTATCGGGTTCGTTAAAGAAATGGAATAAAATAAAATAAAGAAAATGAAAAATAAAACTAATGCTATAATAAAAAAATGGATTCTTTTACTTTTATTTTGTTTTTATTTTTTTCATTATTTTTATTGTTTTATTTTTATATACTTTTTCATTTTTTATTAAAAAAAAAGAAAAAAAAAAGATGATCCCAAAATAACCTTATAATCCACATTTACCTTTCTTTTTACCATAAATTGTAGGGTCGAATTTGTTTTTCCTAGACTATAGGCTGCCTCTATTCATAGGGTAGTCTAAGACTCTAACCTATATTTCTCATAGGCTAGTCTAACCAACCATTTTCATCACATTAAGATATCAGTTTACCTTACTTATATAAAGTACAAACTACTAGTTTTTTTATTTGCAAATTTCAATTGAGTATTCTATAAGTTCTATAATTATGAATAAAGCCTATTTTTTAATGTTTACAAATAAGAAATTTGTATAGATTTTAGCTTTAACCTCATTATCAACATAATAATACTGGTAGATTCAAGGAACATATAAAATGTTTCATTATATGAAATTTTTATAGATTGAATTGTTAACCTAGTCATTAACGTAATAATACGGGTGTATTCAAGGTACAGTACATATATTTTGTTATATTCTTGAAAGCTGTCTGAATTTTTACCATTACAGTAATTGGCAAGCCAACAATAGCTGTAAAATACTGTCTATAGATGTGCACTGTGAAATAATTTGTTGCTATTGTGCAAATAGAAAGCAGTAGGTCTCATTATTCCAAGTTTAAAAAATCTAAAAAAATTGATATGTTTTGTGTTGAGAAAATTTAATAACCATCCAGTATAGAATAGTTTTATAGCTAGTTACATGTTATGTACCATTTATAGAAGTTTCCAGAATGTAGTTTGTATTAATGTTTCATTCATTCTATACTATGGGAGTTATAGCCAGTGGAATGTATTTCTATTTTCAATAGATACTCAATAAATATAATTATTAATTCAAATTCCTGAATAATTTGTCAATTGTCAAGTGACAGAGATTTTTTTATCTTTAAATGATTTAAACTAGCTACTTACTTTTGTTAACAGTCTAATTAATTCAAATTATGTTAACATCTAGAACTCCATCATGTACACACGTACATGACAGTGTAGACAATAGTATATATCCACTACGTATGCACTATGCACGTACGTCTTCATGTATGTAAAAGTCAATGGAAGTGTTTTTGTGTGGTTTACTGTTTTGTAGGAGCTATGTCATGCTGGGATAATGCCCCGAGATAAACTTTGACCAGTCTCAGAGGCCAGATAGGAATGACATTAGAGCATATGTCACAGCATTTGGTGATGACTGAAAAGGGGAGGAACAACAGCAGCTATGAACAGTGTGCATAGGGGAAGGTTGTCTCTCTTTCCTGAACTGATTCCTGGTTTTTATGATAACATGGTGAAATTAATTCTGCAGTAAATACTAGGTTGGGCACCCTCCATTAACCTTTCCTCATCATGATTTGTCACATATTTTCCTAATATTGTGAAAGTTTATGAGATTGGACAAATGAAATAACAGAAGATTTTGTTTTTGGGGGGGAGGGAAGGGGCACAAAGGAAAAAGAAAATATATAGCTTGAAGTGGCAACTCTGCCATGACAGATTTGAAAGTGCTCATAAGCTGGTAGATGATCATGAGCATAGATAATACCATTATATACTTAATATGTATATGTTTATATGAATATACATGCTTGTGTGCATATATATATAAAGCTGGTTGAGTGTATATGTGAGTATATTTATCATACAAGTGAATGTTTCACGTAAAAAATAATATACATGAAAAATATTTATAAAATGCTTGCTGAATAGGTGTGGGAGGCTGGTATATGGATCTGCAGAATAGATTTCCACATAGGGGTCAAGGAGTTAAGGAGTTGGGAGTCGGATTCGGAGGAATCAAAGGAGTCGTAGTCGTAGTCGGACCTTATACCATCCGACTCCGCAGCCCTGATCTCAAACACATTCAATCTCCTCCTCTCCTATGTTTCATGTTTCTGCCACATAAAGTGCTGTTGGCACAATCACTCTTTCATATAATCTTCTTGTAGCATTCATTCCCAAATGCCTATTTCTCAGTATGCTTTTTAATCCCCCTAGGTATTTAACTGCTCTCAATCTACATTCTACGTCGTCCACCACTCCTTCCTTTCCTGCCACATTTGCACCCAAGTATCTAAAACTATTCACTTCCTCCAGTCTCTCTCCCTTAATACTCAGTTCCAGTCTGTTGCCACTTTCTCCTCTTGTATATCTCATCACCTTACTTTTACCCACATTCATCTTTGAACAACAACTGGCTTATCTCCCACTTTTCACCATTTTCTTTAACCATCTCTAATCCCCGACCCATTATCCTTGCATCTACCTCTCACACCACCCCATTCATATATAAATTGAACAACCAAGGTGACATAACACATCCCTGGTGAAGTCCCACCTTTACCTCAAACTACTCACTCCATTTCTGAATTCAACACAAGCTCTACTACTCTCGTAAAAACTCTTGACTGCTCTTATCCAATATATCTGCAATACCTCCCACAGTGCCTTCCTGTCTACCCTGTCATAAGCCTTTTCCAAATCCATAAAGGCCCAAAAAGCATCTTTACCTTTTCCTATAACTTCCTCACATATCTGTTTTACCACAAAAATCTGATCCACACAACTCCTACCTGTCCTAAATCGACACTAGTCCTCACCAATTACAGGTAGTTGTCGTTATATGCGGGGGTTCCGTTCCGCGGACCCCCCGCATATAACGAATTCGCATATATCGAACTATTGAACCTATGGGAAAAAGGGGGATACGTTCTCAACTCGGATTGATTTTTTTTTTTTTTTATTTATAGAACAGAGTGAGCAAAGCGAGCATGATATTCTGCAACATTAACACTCTCTGACATGTAAGTATTAACCTCGGGAAAAGACGCTACCGTAAACATCACTTATTTCGCCAAGCGTATTTTCTTCAGCTGTTTGAAAAATCAGTCTGTTTACAATTCACATTTCAGACTGCTTGCTACGCTTAAACTGACTGTTGATGTGCTCTGGAGATACACAGGCAGGCTTACTGCTTAGAGTTTATCCAGTGCGGAGAATAAACGATAATTCTTGCAGAGAGTGAAAATTGACGAAATTAATTGGGGCAGTAATAAGTATCAAAAATTAATTTGTTTGTGAAAAAATAATTAATTTGTGTATCAAAAAAGCTTAAAGGTCAGATATCAACAGATATACCATTCACTAAAAATCATCGAAAAAGTACTTTTTAAAAGCATACAAATAAAGTTTTTACCTATTACAGAAGAATTTATTCAGAAAATTCACTTTTAATTGCGCCTCGCATACCACTTTTCCGAAGTCTAGATATTCAGAATAACAATATTGTTTGTTTGGCAACTGTGACGTCACGAACGCGGAATTCCCCGAACCTTTCCCGAAGCGCAAGGGCGGAATGTTTCGAATAGCAGACGACGCAATGAAATGAAGACAAAACTGATTTTTTTTTGCCAAATTTGATAAGATGTAGATGGTGGAATTATATAGAATACTGTCAGTATGCTTTTTTTTATGTACATTAAACTGTAAATACAAAAAGTTATTGAAGTCTTGATATCTGACCTTTAAAGGTCAGATATCAAGACTTCAATAACTTTTTGTATTTACAGTTTAATTTACATAGAAAAACATACTGACAGTATTCTATATAATTCCACCATCTACATCTTATCAAATTTGGCAAAAATCAGTTTTGTCTTCATTTCATTGCGTCGTCTGCTATTCGAAACATTCCGCCCGTGCGCTTCGGGAAAGGTTCGGGGAATTCCGCGTTCGTGACGTCACAGTTGCCAAACAAACAATATTGTTATTCTGAATATCTAGACTTCGGAAAAGTGGTATGCGAGGCGCAATTAAAAGTGAATTTTCTGAATAAATTCTTCTGTAAAAGGTAAAAACTTTATTTGTATGCTTTTAAAAAGTACTTTTTCGATGATTTTTAGTGAATGGTATATCTGTTGATATCTGACCTTTAATTACCTGCAGAAAGACAATGGTTTGGCCTATGAAACAGGAAGGATGCCTAAGACGATGCCGTCTGTACAGCTGCCGGTGTTGTTGTTGTGATAACGCCGCAGTGATGCCAGCTCTACCTAGCTGATGCAGCCAGTGTTACCACACGGCTTTATGCGCACCAACTTCAAATATATAATAGGTATTTTGAAAAAAATAATCGGCCGCGACTATTTTTTTTTTTTAGGTCAAATCGCATATCTTCGAATATATCCCCGCACATATCGAAAAGTGGTGCAAATTCTTGAATCGCATATACGCGAATTCGCATATATCGAGAACTACCTGTACTGTGTTCCTTTCTTAATCCGCTCAATCAAGTTTCTCCCATAAGCCTTCCTAACTACACTTAACAAACTGATCCCTCTGAAACTACTAAACTCACACTTGTCCCCTTTTCCCTTGTAGAGTGGAACTATACAGGCACTCCTCCAGTCCTCTGGCACTCTACCCTCTCTTAAGTTAACATTGAATAACCTCACCAGCCACTGCACCATCACCGTACCTTTTTTTTTTTTTTTTTTTTTTTTTTTGACATTCTACATGACACCCATCTAACCCAGGTCTTTTCCCTGCTCTCATCATCTTAACAACTGCCTTCACCTCATCTTTTCCTTAATTCTCTTCAATTTCCCTCAGTTACTGTCATTTTCTTAGCATTTTCCACTGCAATTACTTTTCCCTCCCTATCCTCCTTCACATTTAGCAACTCCCTAAAATACTCTGCCCAACTTCCTCTCACTGCCTTCTCCTCCATTATCATCTCTTCATCTGCACCTTTTACCTTTTCTTCTCTACTTAATTTGCCTCCTCTTCCTCTCTTAATTTCTTTCCAAAACATCTTTTAATTTCAAAACTTTCTGTCATACTCTTACCCCATTTCATATCTGCTCTTCTCTTTGCCTCTTTTATGCTTTACTTGTCTTCTCTTTTCTTTGTACCTCTCATATTTCTCTCATCCTATTTTGTAACCAATCTGTGAATGCTTGCTTCTTCTCTTCTACAACCTTCTTTGCTTACTCATCCCACCACTCACTACTTTTCCTTCTATTTCCTCATGTCCTCCTTGTTCCACACCATCTTTGCACATTTTGTGACTCCCTCCTTGAATTATCCCCATTCCTTCTCCACTCCTAATTCTACTCTATCCTTCACTCCTTCCCACTCCTCTCTCAGCTTCTTCTTGTACTCCTTCTTTTCTTTCTCATTTAAGCACTTCACTTTACGCACCTCCCTACCTTCTGTCCTTTTCCTCTTTCTCCATCTATCCTCCACTCTCAACTTACCTTCCACCAAAAAATTATCTGATATTCCCCCACTCTCTCCCCTTAGAACATGTACATCCTTAACTATTCCTACTATTCTCCTGGTTACCACTATACAGTAGACCATTAATACTCTATCTACCACCCTCTCCCATGTGCTGTCATGCTTGACTTTCCTCATTGTTTTTGGTATTATCAACTCTCTTTCAAGACACATCTCCACCATCAATTCTGCACTACAATTTTTCCTGGAACTCCACACTTTCCAACCACTCCATCTGTTGGTTCATTTCCTACCCTAGCATTAAGGTCTGCCAATACCACTACATTGACATTTCTCCCTAAACCCTCTATGCACTCATTTAAATAAATCCAAAAGGCCTCCCTCTCCTCTACATTCTTCTCACTACCAGGCCCATATGCACTTACAAAAAACCCACATGTCCCTTCCCAGTTTTGCTAAGTACCAACACATCCATCTTTCTTCTCATAAACATACTACCTATCTCTTCCCTTTTACTCTCATCTGTACCACATCCATGCACATTAAAAGACCCAAACCTAAGGTTACTGGTCAGAAAACTATCGGACCCTCTTATGCCTTTACTTTTTTTAGGAATGTCCTCTTTGTGGAACTTTTATTTGATATTAGTATTATCTCAGTTTAGAATGTGTCCCTGCCTCTTAACATTAATTGATGTAAAGTTGGATATTTTATGAGTTTTGGTCCCATTTGAGCATTTCCCACCTTGAAGATGACAGCATATTTGCCGAGATCATTTGATCAAATAATGTAGTTGACAGCAAGAATGATTCCTGTCCCAACCTCTTCAATGATGCTGAAGAACATGCTACCAAAGAACATACCCCTACATCTTACTGGTTTGTGACATACTATAAGGATAACAGAGGTAACTTTATCCATGCTACTAAGTATCTAGAGAGACTGGAGTGTTCCCTACAAATAACCTAAACAAATATGGTAAAGATGATCTGAGGTAAGGACTTAATACTGCCCATGATGCTCCTCCATCTACCTTGTCCTTCAGATGGAATTTTCAAATCCATCAAACAACACCGAACATTCAATTACTACAAAGCACATTTCCACAACCGAGACCTACATAAGTTCTCAGAAATATTAATTGTGCCCTGACAATGCTTACAGAGTGACAAAAACAAGAGAAAATAGTAGCATGCTCACATTTCATGGTCCATATCTCCCTGAGTGAGTAAATATTGGTCCTCTTTCTCTCCCAATAAAAGCTTTCATCAATTGTCTTTTACAGTGTTACCAGTGTTATGAGTTTCACCATGGAAGAAAGAACTGTACAAATGGTCCTCGATGTGGTCATTGCTCTGTCCTTGATTCACTTCCTACTATTGATTGTGAATCAGAACTTCATTGTTTCCATAGCAGAGAAGCTCACTTAATACATTCTCAACAATGCAAAGAGTACTGTCTTGAACAAGACATTCTTCAACTGGTTAGTCTTGGTAGTGCCAAGCAAGTACTTCATTTTAGACAGATGGATGGCGGAGCAAAGACATATGCCTTCTCCTTCCACTCCATCCCTGTCCTCCACTCCTATGAGAATCCTGCTTCTGCTGTTCAGTCCAGAGCAAGTTATCTATTTTGTAAAGTTACAATGTATCATCAACAGATCCCTCCACCTCGTCTTTAGCAATGCATCTCATTGCATCTTCAACAAAACCCTCTTCTACATCATTAGCAAAACCCTCAGTAACATCACAGACTCCCAAAACACAAGCACATGCTCACACAGATTTCCAGTTAAGAACCCATACTAAGGATAGTGAATCAATACAGACACATTTTCAACAACAAAATCTGGTATGCAGCAATGTGTTACCAGAATTTGTTCTTAGATCCTCTGATATCCATCCCTCAAAATCCTTTCTCCCTACAAAAGGACATAGTCCACCATGCCAGACTACAGTGCTGCTACCATCCAACCCTTTTAATTTAACACAAGAGGTTGGATGACAGCACTGCAAATAATCATCCAGGATGCAACACTTCACCACATACTAGACAACACATTATGAAAGACTGCACTGTACACAATCATGAACACCAACAACACAAAATACACTCTATAAAGGATTTGTGGGAAAACCCTGTTCCAGCTGTAGTGTTCCTCAGGGAGATGGGACTGCTTGGTTTGACAGTCTAAAGAACAACTATTGCCTATCATGATGTAAATAACCTTCTCAGCAAAGATAGGTTTCCTGAAGAAGCACCTGCTGAATAGGTGCATTCAAAAGAGCTGTAATTGCTTTGCTTTGCTGTGTAGTACATTACATCATCACCTGATTCATTGTACAGCACAAATAATTAACCTTCAACAGCATTAATCAAGTTACATATCTTTCCAAGTCCATTATGTGTTATGTAAGTAGACTTTTTACAATATACCTCCATTCTATTATCTGTATACAGTATTTACCTAGTTGTATTTTACAGGACTATAGCTATGCTCGTTGTGACCCGTTTTTGTATCTCTCCACGCCCAGTTTAATTTTGAACCTGTGTATGGTTTTGGCATTCACTGTTTCACACACACATGCACACACACACACTTTCATCGGATGGACGGCAAGGATTGACGTTCTGAAGAAAAAGTGAAATTTTCGTGGATCTCAACGCAAAGGAAGTACCTATTGTATTTACAGGGGGGGATTGCTCGTGGTGTAGTGGGAAAGTGAGGAAAAAGGAGAAGGGGAGGGATTACTGAGGGAAATGGAAGGAAATGAGGAAGGGGAAGACTTGGTCCAAGAGGCCAGGCGTCTCGTAAACAAACGAAGGACTGATGATGATTTTGGTGATGACGGGATTAACAAAAATGTAAAGATTAGAAACATAGATAAGGGCAGTACAATGGAAGGTGAGGATAATAATTTCCAGAGATTTAATGAGGGGGGGCAGATACCAACCTCCCCCGACTGGCAAAACTAGAGGAAAAACTTGAACAAATGACCGAACATTGGGAGATTAGGTTCGGTAGTATAGCAAAGATTGCGCAAAGTGTTGAAAGATTGGAAGAACTAGAGAAGGCGAACAAAAACTTAACTAAAGAAATAGAAAAATTAAAAAGACAGTTAAAAGAAGTAAATGAGATGAATGAAGAATTAAAGAGGAATAAAAGAGACAACAGGGTTGGAAAAAAATCCAAGAAAACAGTAAAGTTGCATTTACTGACATGATTAAACAGCAAATGAAAGAACAAACTGAAGACTCAGTTATTAAAGTGATGAGACAGAAGGAGAATATAGTAAGAGACTTAGCAGATAAAAAGAAATGTATAATCATATCAGGAATGGAAGAGAAACATAACCCAGATAGAACCACAAGAATCAATAAGGAAAAAGAAAAAGTAAGCAGTTTACTAGAATTAGTTCAGGAAGATGAACCTGAAATCATGAAACAAATTGAAGAGAAGTTTAGACTTTGAAAGTATAGTACAGATAAGACCAGACCAATTAAGATTAAATTCAAGTCACAAACGACGGCAGAGAATATCTTATCAAAAACAGGGAAACTAGCAGCAAGTGAACAATATAAAAAGGTATGGATAAAAAGGGAAATGAATAAAGAGGAAAGAGAGGAGGAAAAAATGAAAAGACATGAAGCTAAGGAACAAAACGAGAACAGAACAGTCAGAAAAAGAGAAATTCTATTGGAGAGTAGTGAATATGAAAGTAAGGAAATACGACATACTAGAGAAAAACAAAAGGGTAACAGAGAATACAATGGAAGTGGCAGAAAACTAAGAGTGTCTTACACAAATATAGATGGATTAATAACAGGATTGAATGAGCTGAATGATTATCTGAAGGAAAAAGAACCAGACATAATGGGAATTGTAGAAACGAAATTAAAAGGTCCACTACCACCCAACAGTGTAGGACATGATGCATATAATTATTGGATTAGAAACAGAGAGACAAAACAAGGGGGTGGAGTTATGTTCCTTACTAAGAAGGATATAAACGTGAGGTGTGTCACATATGGAAAGAATACAGTAGAGATGATTATGATCAAAGTGGAAGACAGAGATAAGAAGAGCAGAAAGTTTGTGATAAATTATGTGCCTCCGAAAACAGCCTCGTGGGAAGAGAGTGAACATAAAAGTATGTTAGAGGACACAAAGATAACATTAAATAAGATAATGGAAGATGGAGGAAGAATAGTTATGATGGGTGACTTTAATTGCAAAGAAGTCTGCTGGGAAGAAATGACAGTAAAGGGTGGAGATGGCTCATGGGGAAATGTTCTACTCGCAATGATTATTGACCATACAATGACACAGTGGATACAGGAGAACACTAGGTATAGAAATAAAGAAGAACCATCGAGACTAGACCTAATAATCACATCTGAACCTAGAATAGTGGAAAAGATTGAATATAAAACACCAATAAGTAAAAGTGACCACATATTGATTTAACTGGAACTAAATGAGGAAAAATACATGAAAAGAAATGAACAATATAGAAAAGGAAGAATGATGTATGAAAAAACAAACTTTCATGAAATAAGAGAATTCTTTCAAAAAGAAAACTGGGAAGGAATATAAAAAGAAGAAACAACAGTGGAAGAGAAATGGAATATTTTGACAAAATGTTACAGAAAAAGGAGTGGAAAAGTATGTCCCAAGACAAAAACAAGAAAAAGAATATGTAAAGTGCTGGTACAACAAAAGTTGTAGGGAGTCAAAAGACAAAAGAGACAAAGCTTGGACCAAATGGAAAAAAGACAGAAGACCTGAAAAATGGAAAATATTTACTTGTTATAGAAATTAATATGTACAAGCGTGCAGAGAGGAAAAGAGAAAATATGAAAAAGATGTCATAGAAAAATGTAAAGATCAACCAAAACTATTTTACAGATTTGTAAACAGCAAACTGAAAAACAAACAAGATTTGTAGAAATTAAGACAAGGAGGAGTTGAATACACAGAGGAAATTGAAATGGTGGAAATTATAAACAAGCATTTTAAATCAGTGTTTGCAAGGAAGAACATAAAACCTGAAGAGATCAAATGGAAAGAGAAAGTCCCCCCTATGGAAGAAATAGAAGTAACAAAGAATGAAATATTAACACACTTGAGTAATCTTGATGTCAGAAAATCGCATGGACCAGATGAAATAGCAAACTGGATTTTGAAAGAATGCAGGAATGAACTGGCAGACAAAATACAAAGCATAATAAACAGTTTCTTGAAAGAAGATAAAGTTCCAGAAGATTGGAAAAAAGCAAATATAATACCTATATATAAAGGGAGAAATAAAAAAGACCCTACCAACTATAGGCGAGTCTCTCTAACAAGTACAATAGCAAAAATTTGTGAAAGAATTGTCAAAAGTAGATGGGTAAGGTATCTAGAAAAAACAAAGTGCTAAATCCAAGGCAATTTGGATTCAGACAAGGACGATCATGCGTCACTAATTTAATATGTTTCTATTCAAGGCTAATAGATATAATACAAGAAAGAGATGGATGGGCTGATTGTGCATTTCTAGACCTAAAAAAAAGCTTTTGACAAAGTACCACATAAGAAGTTGCTTAAGAAATTAGAAACTACAGGAGGAATACAGAGCAAACTGCTTAAATGGATGGAAGACTTTTTGCAAGAAAGAAAAATGAGAGTAGTGATAAGAGACAAACACTCAAAATGGGATGAAGTAATAAGCGGTGTTCCACAAGGAACAGTTCTGGCCCCAATAATGTTTGCTATATATATTAATGATATGGATGAAGAAATTGAAAGTTATATGAGCTTCTTTGCAGATGATGCAAAACTATTGAAAAAAAGTGAACACGGAAGAAGATTGTGAGTCACTACAAAGTGATCTAAATAAAGTACGGGAATGGAGTAGGAAGTGGGAGATGGAGTTCAACACTAAAACGTTTAGTATAATGGAATTTGGAAAAAGCAAAAACAGAATAACAGGAGCATATAAATTGGGAGACGAAGGAATAAAAAAAGTAGAAAATGAGAAGGACCTGGGAGTCATTGTTATGAATAATATGTCACCTGAGAAACATATAAATAAGATTTTTGGAGAAACTTATAATTTAATAAGGACAATCAAAGTGGCATTTACATACCTGGATGAAGAAATGGTGTAGAAAATTCTAATCACTCTGATAAGACCAAGATTGGAATGTGCAGCAACGATATGGTCACCAAGTACAAAAAAATGTATAACAAAACTTGAAAGAATACAAAGAGCAATTACAAAATTGGCACCAACACTCTCAAAACTATCATATGAAGAGAGACTAGCAAAACTTGAACTACAGACACTAGAGCAAAGAAGAGAGGAGATTTGATAGCTATTTACAGAATCATGAGAGGCATAGAAATTACTGATAGAGAGAATCTGATAAAATGGGATGAAAGAAATACAAGAGGACACGGAAAGAAAATCAAGAAAGACAGCTATAGAAGAGATCTGAAAAAGAACAGCTTTCCTCACAGAGTAATAGACAGTAGTAACAAGTTAGATGAGAAAGTGGTGTGTGCAAAAACAATACATGAATTTAAGAATAGTTTAGATAAAATGAGACATGAAGGCGGGACACCACGAGCATAGCTCCCCTTCCTGTAATATACAACTAGGTGAATACAACTAGGTAAATACAGACAGTTACAGAAGAGATCTGAAAAAGAACAGCTTTCCACACAGAGTAATAGATATATGGAACAAACTGAAAGAGGAAACAGTGAGTGCTAAAACTATAAATGACTTTAAGAAAAAACAGGATGCGGAAAGATACAACTGCGGGTCACTACGAGCATAGCTCTCCTCCTCCAAAATACAACTAGGTAAATACACACACACATATATATATGACCAGGTGGAGTATGAAACACAGGAGTCTTACATATACCAACGGCTTTTTTCCCCCTTACATGGGGGTAGCCAAAAAGAAAAAGGCATAGAAATCACTCCCACCCATTTCATTTCCCATATATTCCACTCCCCTCCACCCTCCTCCCACCCACCAATCTTGGCACCACCAGGATGACGGGTCATCCCAGCATCCTGTCCACAGCCCAGGGTCAGAAGCAGTGTCGCAAGACACAGCACAACCACAGCAAGGCCGCTTCATAAATTCGGCGACCCCCCCCCTCTCTGTCCCCTCATGCAGAAAAAGACAAGACAGGGAGAAATCCCTTCGGGCTGCGTCAATTTTTTTTCATACATACTTCCTCACCCCCCATCCCCCACCCACTCCCCCTCATGCATCACAGCCTCATCTATACACAACCCTTCTCCAGTCACCCCTATCTTCTGTCCTCTCCCGTCCTTCCTCAACAGACATTCCTCTCTTTTGTAAAGCCCCTTTCACCCCATCCATCCATCTCATCCTAGGACGCCCCCTCATATTCACTCCTTCCACCTCCGCCTTCCACACTTCTTTTACTAATTTTTCTTCACTCATTCTTAACACGTGTCCAAACCATCCTAATATTCTTTCATCACCACTATCTCCCAGTTCCCTTTCCACCCCAGTTCTCCTCCTCACCTCCTCATTTCTCACACTACCTAGCCTAGTAACCCCCATCATACTTCTCAGACCCCTCATCTCAAACACATTCAAACTCCTTCTCTCTTCCTCTCTCATGTTCCATGTTTATGCCGTGTACATTACTGTTGGCACAATCACTCCTTCATATAACCTCCTTTTAGCATCCATTCCCAAATGTCTATTTCTCATTACACTTTTTAATCCACCAAGGCATTTAATTACTTCTCTCAATCTACATTCTACCTACACGCCAACTCCTCCCTTTCCTGTCACATTCGCACCTAAGTATCTAAAACTATCCACTTCTTCCAGTTTCTCACCCTTAATGCTTACCTCCAGCCTACTGTCACTCTCTCCCCTTGTACATCTCATCATCTTACTTTTGCCCACATGAATCTTCAGATTCCTTCTTTCACACACATTCTCAAACTCTGTCACTAACTTCCTCAATCCCTCCTCTGATCCTGCTACAAGCGCAGTGTCATCAGCAAACAACAGCTGGCTCACCTCCCACTTTTCTCCATTTTCTTTAATCATCTCCAACCCCTGACCCACTACCCTTGCATTCACCTCTCGCACCACCCCATCCATGTAAAGATTGAACAGCCAGGGCGACATAACACATCCCTGACGAAGTCCCACCTTTACCTCAAACCATTCACTCTCTCCATTTCTAATCCTAACGCAAGCTGTACTACTCTCATAAAAACTCTTGACTGCTCTTAAGAGCTTTTCTCCTATCCCATATATCTGCAGTACCTCCCACAGTGCCTTCCTGTCTACCCTGTCGTAAGCTTTTTCCGGGTCCATAAAAGCCCAAAAAACATCCTTACCTTTTAATATAGCTTTCTCACATATCTGCCTTACCACAAAAATCTGATCTACACAGACCCTACCTGTCCTAAAACCACACTGTTCCTCACCAATTACTCCCTCTGTTCCTCTCCTAATCCTCTCAATCAAGACCCTCCCATAAGCCTTCCCAACTACACTCAACAAGCTGATCCCTCTGTAACTACTACACTCACACTTGTCCCCCTTTCCTTTGTAAAGCAGAACTATACAGGCACTCCTCCAGTCCTCCGGCACTCTACCCTCTCTTAAACAAATATTAAATAACCTCACCAGCCAGTCCACCATAACTGTACCTCCTTTCTTCAGACATTCTGCATGGCATCCATCCAACCCAGGTGCCTTACCTGCTCTCATCATCTTAACGGCTGCTTTCACTTCATCCTTCCCTATTTCTCCTCCATTTTCCTCACTCATCACTCTCATTTTCTTAGCGCTTCCCACTGCAACTACCTTTCCCTCCCCATCCTCCTTCACATTTAGCAACTCCCTAAAATACTCTGCCCACCTTCCTCTCACTGCCTTCTCTTCCATTATCATCTCTCCATCTGCACCTTTTATCTTTTCTTCTCTACTTGATTCGCCTCCTCTTTCTCTTTTAATTTCCTTCCAAAACATCTTTTTATTACTTTCAAAATTTTCTGTCATACTTTTTCCTCATCTCACATCTGCTCTCCTCTTTGCTTCCTTTATCTTATGCTTAACTTCCTTTCTCTTTACTTTGTACCGCTCATATGATTCCCTCGTCCTAATTTGTGGCCACTCTATGAATGCATGCTTCTTCTCTTTTACACCCTTCTTTGCTTCCTCATCCCACCACTCACTACTCTTCCTTCTATTTCCTCCTGCCCTCCTTGTTCCACACACCATCTCTGCACACCTTATGATTCCCTCCTTGAACCATCCCCATTCCTCCTCCACTCCCAGTTCTACTCTATCCTTTACTCTCTCCCACTCTTCTCTCAACTTCTTATACTCATTCTCCTTTTTTTCCTCATTTAAGCAGTTCACTCTAAGTACCTCCCTACCTTCTGCCCTTTTCCTCTTTCTCCACCTATTCTCCACTCTCAATTTACCTTCCACCAGGAAATGATCTGATATTCCCCCACTCTCTCCCCTTAGAACATGTACATCCTTAACTCTTCCTACCATACTCCTGGTCACCACTATATAGTCCATTAACACTCTATCTGCCACCCTTCCATCCACCACCCTCTCCCATGTGTACTTATGCTTGACTTTCTTCTTAAACACTGTATTTGCTATCATCAACTCTCTTTCAAGACACATCTCCACCATCAATTCTCCACTACGATTTTTACCTGGAACTCCATACTTCCCAATCACTCCATCAATTGGTTCATTTCCTACCCTAGCATTTAGGTCTCCCAATACAACTACATTGACATTTCTCCCTAATCCCTCTATGCACTCATTTATATCTACCCAAAAAGCCTCCCTTTCCTCTACGCTCTTTTCACTACCAGGCCCATACGCACTTACAAAAACCCACATCTCCTTTCCCAGCTTCACCTTCATCCACATCAACCTTGATGACACCTCCTTCCACTCCACTACCCGCTTACTTATCTCTTCACTTACTAGTATAGCCACCCCTTCTCTCCCTCGTCCCTCTTCACTCCTGAGTACCTCCCAGCTACATTCCCAAACTTACAGTTGCCCTTGCCTTTCATTTTAGTTTCACTCAAAGCCAGTACATCCATCTTTCTTCTCACAAACATACTGCCTATCTCTTCCCTTTTACTCTCATCTGTATCACATCTATGCACATTAAAAGACCCAAACCTTAGGGTACTGGTTGAAAGCTCCCAGACCCTCTTATGCCTTTACTTTCTTTTTTAGGAATATCCCCTTTAGGGGCTATAGGTAGTAGGACTTCTAATCCCACCCCCCATCCCTTTTTTGTCGCCTTTTACGACTCAAGTGGAAATGCTTCGTGGCAGTATTCTTTTGCCCCCACCACAGGGTAGGTACGCAAAAAGAGGAAATGAATATTCAGAGAAATGGTACAGGACAGTAACAAGGGGTTGGGGGACAGCATGACAGAGGGACAGTTGTAGTATAAAAGTGTCATCATTTCTCTATGTACAGAATTTTCCTCTATCACAGACAAAATGATGTGTGGCTCTGCTCCTTAGGGGCACCTCATATAGACCCTAAAGTACCAACTGCATGCTACTCTGCCACAATAACATGCAGCCAATACCCCAGACAGGAGTCTTAGTCTGAGTTTATTCCTGACTAGTTTTTCAGATATCCTTTTTCAACGGAATGGTGTACAAACGAGCTGTGGGTATTTTATACGAGGTGGACATCACTACCCCTTCATGTTACCAGAAGTGGTGACAAGTGTGAACATTACATATTCATTGAAACAAATAATAATTAAATGTAATGATAATAATAACCCTAGCAATAATGATAACAGCAGTGGTAAATACAATGAAAATGATAACAATAATAACAACAAAAATAAAAATAATAATGATAATTATAATGATAACAATAATAATAATAATAATAATAATAACAATAATCATAATAACAGTAATAGTAATAACAATAATAACATTATTAATACAAATAAATAATGATTATTAATATTAAATTAATAATCATAATAATAATAATAGTAATAATAAAAATAAGAGAATAACAATAATGGTGATATAATAATGAAAAAATTATGCTAATAATGATAATGATGAAAATATGAAGTGGTGAAGGAACAAAGTATAAATATTGGAGGATACATGATTTTATAGCATCTGAAATAAAATATGGTAGCATGGTGTAAGAAGAATTGTCAAAAGAAAGAAAGCTGGAAAGGGTAGACAAAAGTGGTGAGAAAAAGGTATCTACTTAGAGTCGGGGGTCTATGAAGCCATTCTTGGAGAGCTAATGTCTAGGTAGATTTTGTCCATTTCGAGTCACCAGTTCTCTTGTTTGTATTTTTGTAGTTGGCAATGTAAAGGGATTCAATTATTTTCTGTTGATTCTTGTGTAGACCTTTGGCTAGAATAGTGAATCCCTCCCAGTTTGGTAGGTGTCCCTCTGTGTCTATGGGATACCTACCAAACTGGAAGGGATCCACCATTCTAGCCAAAGGTCTACACAAGACACAATGGAAAATAATTGAAATCTGAAAAAGAATAGCTTCCTACACAGAGTGGTAGATATCTGGAACAAATTGAATGAGGAGACAGTGAGTGCAAAAAATTATACAAGAATTTAAGATCAAAATGGATGCTGAAAGGTACAAATTGAGTCACTACGAGCATAGCTCTCTTCCCATAAAATACAACTAGGTAAAGACACACACACACACACACACACACACACACACTTCAGTGAACGGACGGCGTAGAAGACGTTCTGAAGAAAAAGTGAAAAATAGAGGATTCCAAAGCAAAGGAAGTACCTATTGTATTTGCAGGGTGGGGGGAAATTGCTCGTGGGGTAGTAGGAAAATAGGGAAAGAGGAGAAGGGGAGGGATTGCTGAGGAAAATGGAAGGAAATGAGGCAGGAGAAGACTTGGCCCTGGATGACAGACTAAATGTAAACAAAAAAAAACGGCCCCCCGACCAGCTGAGTGACGACGAAATGTCTAATAAAAATGTAAAGATCAGAAACATAGATAAGAGCAGTACAATGGAAGGTGAGGATGATAATTTCAAAGGATTTAATGAAAGGGCGGCGGATACCAACCTCCCCCGACTGACAAAACTGGAGGAAAAAAATTCAACAAATGTCTGACAACTGGGAAGTTAGGTTTGGCAAGATGACAAAAATCGCCGAGAGGTTTGAAAAATTGGAAAAACTAGAGAAGGCGAACAAAAACTTAACTGATGAAATAGAGGACCTAAAAAGACAGTTAAGAGAAGTAAAGGTGGAGAATGAGGAATTGAAGAGGAATAGTAAAGAAAACAGAGAGGCCATAACTAAAGAAGCTAAGAATTGGAAAGCAACACAAGAAGACAATAAAGTTTCATTCACGGATAGAGTCAAACAGCAATTGAAAGAACATACTGAAGACTCGGTTATTAAAGTGATGAGACAAAAGGAGAATATAGTAAGAGATTTAGCAGACAAGAAATGTATAATTATATTAGGAATGGAAGAAAAACAAAACCCAGATAGAACCACAAGAATCATAGAGGAAAATGAAAAAGTAAGCCAATTACTAGAATCAGTTCAGGAAGATGAACCAGAAATTATGAAGCAAATCGAAGAGAAATTTAGACTCGGAAAGTATAGCACAGATAAGACCAGACCAATTAAGATTAAATTCAAGTCACAAACAACGGCAGAGAATATCTTATCCAAAACAGGGAAACTAGCAACAAGTGAACAATATAAAAAGGTATGGATAAAAAGGGAAATGAATAAAGAGGAAAGAGAGGAAGAAAAACAGAAAAGACTTGAAGCTAAGGAAAAAAACGAGAAAAGAACGGAGTCAGAAAAAGAGAGATTCTATTGGAGAGTAGTGAATATGAAAGTAAGGAAATTCGACATACAAGAGAAAAACAAAAGGGAAACAGAGAACACAATGGAAGTGGCAGAAAACTAAGAGTGTCTTACACAAATATAGATGGATTAATTACAAGATTGAATGAGCTGAATGATTATTTGAAGGAAAAAGATCCAGACATAATGGGAATTGTAGAAACAAAATTAAAAGGTCCACTACCACCCAACAGTGTAGGACATGATGCATATAATTATTGGATTAGAAACAGAGTGAAAAAGGAAGGGGGTGGAGTTATGTTCCTGACTAAGAAGGATATAAACGTGAAGTGTGTCACATATGGAAAGAATACAGTAGAGATGATAATGATGGAAGTAGAAGACAGAGATAAGAAGAGCAGAAAGTTTGTGATCAAATTATGTGCCCCCGAAAACAGCCTCATGGGAAGAGAGTGAACATAAAATTATGTTAGAGGACACAAAGATAGCATTAAACAAGATAATGGAAGAGGGAGGAAGAATAGTTATGATGGGCGACTTTAATTGCAAAGAAATCTGCAGGGAAGACAATGACCAGTAAAGGGGTGGAGATGGCTCATGGGGAAACGCTCTACTTGAGATGGTTACTGACCATACAATGGACACAATGGATACAGGAGAACACTAGGTAAACAAATAAAGAAGAGCCAT
Organism: Oratosquilla oratoria; assembly: GCF_046742065.1. Classification (NCBI taxonomy): domain Eukaryota; kingdom Metazoa; phylum Arthropoda; class Malacostraca; order Stomatopoda; family Squillidae; genus Oratosquilla; species Oratosquilla oratoria. Next base: position 15,861,377 of record NC_134788.1, on the reverse strand, counting down.
CGAGACAAGACAAAAAAAAAACATCTGAACCTACAATAGTGGACAAAATTGAATATAAAACACCAATAAGTAAAAGTTACAACATATTGATTGAACTGGAACTTAATGAAGAAAAATATATTAAAAGAAATAAACAATATAGAAAAGGAAGAATGATGTATGAAAAAACAAACTTTGATGAAATAAGAGAATTCTTTCAAAAGGAAAACTGGGAAGAACTATACCGTACCAAAGAAGAAACAACAGTAGAAGAGAAATGGAATATTTTGACAAAAATTTACAAAAAAGGAGTGGGAAAAGTATGTCCCAAGACAAAAATAAGGAAAAGAATATGTAAAATGCTGGTACAACAACAGTTGTAGGGAGTTACAAAGACAAAAGAGACAAAGCCTGGACCAGATGGAAAAAAGACAGAAGACCTAAAAAATGGAAAATATATACTTGTTATAGAAATGAATATTGTACAAACGTGCAGAGAGGAAAAGAGAAAATATGAAAAAGATGTCATAGAAAAGTGTAAAGAACAACCAAAAATATAATACAGATTTGTAAACAATAAAATTAAAAACAAACAAGACTTGGAGAAATTAGAGAAGAGGGCGTTGAATACACTGAGGAAATGGAAATGGCGGAAATTATGAACAAACATTTTAAATCAGGGTTTACAAGGGAGAACATACAACCTGAAGAGAACGACATGGAATGAGAAAGTCCCCCCTATGGAAGAAATAGAAGTAACAAAGAATGAAATATTAACACACTTGAGTAATCTTGATGTCAGAAAAGCACATGGACCAGATGAAATAGCAAACTGGATACTGAAAGAATGCAGGCATGAACTGGCAGACAAAATACATAGCATACTAAACAGTTCCTTGAAAGAAGGCAAAGTTCCAGAAGATTGGAAAAAAGCAAATATAGTACCTATCTATAAGGGAGGAAATAAAGAAGAACCTACAAACTATAGACCAGTCTCTAACAAGTACCAATAGCAAAAATTTGTGAAAGAACTTATCAAAAGTAGATGGGTAAAATATTTAGAAAAAAAACAAAGTGTTAAATCCAAGGCAATTTGGATTTAGCCCAAGGACAATCATGCGTCACCAATTTAATATGTTTCTATTCAAGGCTAATAGATATAATACAAGAAAGAGATGGATGGGCGGACTGTGCATTTCTAGACATAAAGAAAGCTTTTGACAAAGTACCACATTAGAAGTTGCTTAAGAAATTAGAAAATGAAGGAGGACTACAGGGCAAACTACTAAATTGGATGGAAGACTTTTTGCAAGAAAGAAAAATGAGAGTAGTGCTACGAGACAAACACTCAAAATGGGATGAAGTAATAAGCGGTGTTCCACAAGGAACAGTTCTGGCCCCAATAATGTTTGTTATATATATTAATGATATGGATGAAGGAATTGAAAGTCTATGAGCTTCTTTGCAGATGATGCAAAACTACTGAAAAGAGTGAAAACTGAAGAAGATTGTGAATCACTACAGAGAGATCTATATAAAGTACGGGAATGGAGTAGGAAGTGGGCGATGGAGTTCAATACAAAAAAGTGTAGTATAATGGAAATTGGAAAAAGCAAAAACAGAATAACAGGAGCATATAAATTGGGAGACGAAGGAATAAAAAACGTAGAAAATGAGAAGGACCTGGGAGTCATTGTTATGAATAATATGTCACCTGAAACAAATATAAATAAGATTTTTGGAGAAACTTATAATTTAATAAGAAAAATCAAAGTGGCATTTACATACCTGGATGAAGAATGGTGAAGCAAATCCTAATCACCCTGATAAGACCAAGATTGGAATATGCAGCAACGATATGGTCACCAAGTACAAAAAATGTATAATAAAAGTTGAAAGAATACAAAGAGCAATTACAAAATTGGCACCTACACTCTCAAAACTATCATATGAAGAGAGACTAGAAAACTTGAACTACAGACACTAGAGCAAAGAAGAGAGAGAGGAGACTTGATAGCTATTTACAGAATCATGAAAGGCATAGAAATTACTGATAGAGAGAATCTGATAAAATGGGATGACAGAAATACAAGAGGACACGGAAAGAAAATAAAAAAAGACAGCTATAGAAGAGATATGAAAAAGAACAGCTTTCCTCACAGAGTAATAGACAGTTGTAACAAGTTAGATGAGATAGTGGTGTGTGCCAAAAAAATACATGAATTTAAAAATAGTTTAGATAAAATGAGATATGAAGACGGGACCCCACGAGCATATCTCCCCTTCCCGTAAAATACAACTAGGTACAACTAGGTAAATACACAGACATACACACATATATATATATATATATATATATATATATATATGTATATATATATATATATATATTTATATATTGGGCAAAGAATCTTTCTCTTAAACAATTATTATTTTGATTGCTAAAGCAAATGTGGCATCAATGCATTTTTGGAGAAACATTTGCTTTAACTTTCTCAAAGTATCACTTTCTCTTCATGGTGAGTTCAATCTCTGGAGGGAAAAGGTACGAAGCTCGTCAGAATTGGTGCTCCATCATATACCGACAGCTGTTTCAACCATTTCACATGGTCGTCTTCAGGGTAAAACTGAATACATAATGTGAAATACACTGGAATATATAAAGGGCCGTGGGCCGTTCTAACAAACAGAGAAGGTAAAATACACACACACATACATCTATATATATAACATATATATATATATATCTATATATATATATAAATATATATATATATATATATATGATATATACTATATATATATATATATATATATATATATATATATATATATATATATATATATATACATATATACACCAAGGGCTTTTTCCTCCCTTATAAATGTGGAAGTAGGCTAAGTCAAAAGGTTCACACCCACCTCCCAGCCATTTCACTCCAATCTACCACTTCTTTCCTCCCTCTCATCTTAGCTCATTATGGATGATAGGTCATCCTTGTATCCATCCCA
>NC_134788.1:15765228-15857886 GCF_046742065.1 Oratosquilla oratoria | reverse complement strand
TTTGTACCTTTCATACAAACGGCCTTGCTGTAGATGTGCTGTGTCTTGTGACACTGCTTCTGACCCAGGGCAGTGGTCAGGATGCAGGGATGACCCATCATCCAGGAGGTGCTGAGATGAGAGGGAGGGAGGAGGGTGGAGGGGAGTGAAATATGTAGGGGATGGAATGGGTGGGAGTGGTTTCTATGCCTTTTTCTTTATGACTACCCCCCATGTAAAGGGGAGAAAAGCCTTTGGTATATGTATGTATGTATTTTCAATATCCATCATATCTATTTTGGAGGACAATATAGTATTAGAGATAGCATTATAGGAATATAAATGAGAGATTTATGGAAGGAAGGCAACTTAATGGACATATACAAGTTAAAAGCAATTTGCATTCTTCAGTAGTCTCCGACCTTATAGTTATCAATATTTCTATCATTTATAAATTTTTGTTGTACATTGAGGTTGGGGTCATTCTTATTTTCCTTGGCTTGACATGACTTGGATGTTCATGTTTTGGATACTTGGTCCTTATGGACCTTGTTGATTTATTTGTTTGTTCTCTAATATTTCCTTTATTCTCATATATGCATTTACCTTAGTCTATAATTTTTCTTGTTTTTGCAGCTTCCTTTCATCCTAGAACACTATCTCTCCAGTCCAATGCAGATGCTTATAAATGAATCCCTCTATCCATCCCCCAACACTAAGCTCTATCCACACGGTTGTTCCACAAACCATAGATTGCCAGCTCTTTAGCACTAGTGAAAATAGTATATGAATTGTGTTGTGTCCATATCCCTTTCCCCACCCTCTCTCTCTCTCTCTTTTTTTAATAGACTTCCCTATTTTTCTGGGACTAGAAGTTGGCAACTATGGTTGTTAATTAGATTCTAATTTGAAATTCAGTATACAGTTATAAGACATCAACAAAACAGCATGAAGGCCTACTTTGCAGTCTTACCCAGTTCATTCATTTAGTAGAACCAATGAACATCTTTTAATTAAGGTTGCAGTGATGGTATTTTGATTAAAAGTTCATTATCTCTTAGATTTCAATATAATTCTAATGATTTTCAGTAATGTGGCCAATACAAAACAGTGCCAGTGGTTCCACTTCCCAGTAAAAACACTAATTCTAGCTATTCTGTTATCAAATCATCTGAGGGCCTTTAACTGAAAAGGGGTACTTAGATTTTAAGGTTATATATTTGCTAATACTAGCTAGATTTCCTGCAGGTATAGATTTTCTTTCATTTTCAAATACAATAATTTGGGCTGGGTTTTCCAAGTGCTTAGATTTTTATATTGCTAGGCAGGGCAACATACAACGCACCCTTAAAAAGAAAAATCAAGTTGTTAGGGGGTAGGGGTAAAACAGGGGAGTTGGAGGGAGGGAGGCACTGGCTTGGGAAAGTAAATAGAATTAGAATGTTCAAAGTGATGCATCTTCATTTTCTCCATAATATACTGAGGACCTTCTCTAAAACATATTTGTTGCAGAAGCAGGTATCATTTTAGTTGTGCACACCTAAGCAATATAGCATTAGAAAATTAAACATTAATTTTGTAAATTACAATACATGAACATATATGCAATTTTCTTGGCAAAAATAAATGACAAAAAAAAAAAAAATTGCTACAAGCAAATCTACTAATGAACGAAGCCACTAGGATAAAGTCCAGACACCATGTTGTCGTCTCTCCAGTCCAGTCACTTTCAATTAGACAATGGCCTTCACTTTGTGGGCTGGGTGTTCTCCAATTCCAGGTGATGTTAATAAATGCCGTTACAAAGATAATAAGGCTTCCTTGGACTTTTTAAAAGAACACAGGGTTCTGCCATTGTCTCTTAATTGGCCAAAGTACAATAATAATCAGGCCATCGGCATCCATGATGATGACATCGACCCATATAATCTTTAGAATTTAAGGTACCAAATTTGTAAATATAGGTTAGGTTATGTAGGTTAGATTAGGAAGGTTAGATTAGGTTAGAATATATGAATTTATCCTTTCATTTCTTTGACCTCAGCATCAATTAAAACAAACATGGTGTATCATTCAACTGCTGCAACTTTGTTTGTTAATAAATCTACTTTAGCAACTTTTTTGTTATTCATTTCCACCAAGAAAATTGTATATTATGTTGATGTATTACGATTTAGAAAATTAACAATTAAATTCCTATTGCTATACAGTATTGCATAGGTGTGAACTTCTAAAAATTTACCCAAAAGCATTCATTTTGTGTTCCATAAGTCAGGGGAGGAATTTGACATTTGTGTTGGTAAACAGGTCCTGGATAATGGATTCTTCTGTCTATAAAGTCAAATACATTAAGATTCTTTCAAATTGTACTCAGAGAGAGAGAGAGAGAGAGAGAGAGAGAGAGAGAGAGAGAGAGAGAGAGAGAGAGAGAGAGAGAGAGAGAGAGAGAGAGAGAGAGAGAGAGAGAGAGAGAGAGAGTGAAAATAATTTCGTTTCAGGATATTATTACAAAGACAAAGCATATCACCCCTAGACTTACTTTTTAATGGCAAAAATAGAAAGTATTTTATGCATATAAGAACACTTAGATTTAAATGATTACGAAATGGAGTTCAGCATTTACAGGTAAAACTTTCTAATAACCTTACCAAGTAACTAAGCCACTAAACCATGATGATAATTTCCATCTCATTTATGTTTACAAATTTCACAACGGAGACAACGAGATTACGCCAAACAAATGAGCTACGAAAAGTGGAACCTAGAAACTAGAAATATCATCTATCAAATGTGGGCAAAAAATATAAGTTTAACGTTTTCAATTATCTCTGATTAAGGCTGAAGGTGGATCTTACCCTTAAAGATACCGGAAACAAATAGCAGCAGTCACCGAATTTCTACAATAACCAAATAGATAACAGCTTAACAAGTATTCAACGATTGGACAATATCGCACAATCCTACGATAACATGATGCATGTGGACTTTGGTGTCAATGTTACGTGACATGAATAAAAGAATAGATTATAAACATCATTTAGGGCATACACCAGTCTCAGCAGAGATCAGACGTCGTTCCTAGTTACAGTCCTCGCCGCCCACCGCTCTTCGTCGACCGGTCGTGGCAAAGGAGATTTTTCCTCCTGTGCTGCTTATCGGTCAGGCACACGCAAGACTTCTTCGTTGACATTGGCATGCGGGCTCACGTTTTAGACAAATCCACACAATGTACCTCCCGCTTTTTACAGTTGTGTTCATTTGACACATTTCCCGAGTCACGTAATTCTCTGTTTTCAGATTCATACTCAGACTAACAGAGATGTTTACACAAGTCTACACTCGCCCGTATTGTCCATCTCACTGCCCACTGGACCTACTCTCAATTTTACGCCCCAAGTATAGCTTGCTAACTTCTGTCACCAACGGTCTGACCCGTTAGCGGCCCACACTCCTCTCCCTCTTTAGGGAGTCACCTGCTGCTGATTATAGGCGTTTTTACCAGCGCATGAGAATATCAAACACTGTTTGATGTTCCGGCTGGTCTTTAGTAAACACGACTTACTGTGCTACTAGACGACCCTCGCTTGCACCGTCTCGGAAAAAGTGTCGCACGGATCATAACACAGACAGCAGCCGTGGTGGGACCATCAAGCCAGACTACGAGAATTGAGCCAAGGGACGAGACAATGGACAGCAGCACCGACTCTGATACTTATATGGAAGATGACGAAAACCAGTCTCTTCTATCAGGACCTATGATGCCTCTATTGGCAGTTGCAAGCGTGGCAGAGATGCAGCCAGAGGCAGATATGGGTGCTGTAGCAGTAGCAGCAGCAGCAGTAGCTTGTGACTTCATGGAAAGGTAATTATTGTCGACCAATACTAATTGTAAAATTCAGCATAACCTCATTTTGCTACTAAGGTCAATTGTACAGTATACTAATTTGGTTCGCATTTGTATTGTAGGGAACACCATCCAAAACAGGAGGGTCTGGCAGACATCCTGGACAACATGAGCGAGATGGACTTCTTCCGGAACCTTCGCCTCACAAGGACATCTTTTGACCTCATCTTGGACTTCATACATGTAAAAGTGTTTTGACTCACTCTGAAATCCTCTTCAAGTGTGACGTGGCACATATAATTGGATGTACTTTTGCTTATGTTCATATGGTAGGTTGGAGGGAATGCAGAGGGCAATGGAGGCAGGAAGGGTGTCAGAACTGGTAACTGAAGTCTTTCTGACAAGTCAGAGACCACAAGGGTGACTTCAGTTATCGGTTCTGACACCCTTCCTGCCTCCATTGCCCTCTGCATTCTCTCCAACCTACCATTCTACCATTTCAATGCAAGCACCAGTACATCCAATTATATGTGCCATATCACACCTGAAGAGGACTTCAGAGAGTCAAAACATTGTGTTATAGTCATTTGTCACCATGTAGTTATTTGGTATTATATTTTATTACAAAATCACTCATTGTTTTGTCTGCGCTCTAATTCAATTCTTTTTAATCTTAGGATATTCAACCTCTCCCTCTTTATCTCCATGTCCATTTCGTGGCGTTCTCTATCACGTGTCGCAATGCAAGACAAAAGTTCTTTTAGTTCTGCCATACTGTTTTGTTGTTTATCACTAGATGTTTTCAGTGTATTTTTAATATCTTTCACGCACAATAACAGTTCCTTTCTGTCTGCAGAGGGTCTTAAGCTTCTGGTTCTTGTTCTTCTTGGGTGTGGGGGTGGGACATTCCCTCGGGCTGCAGGTGGCTCCTCACGTGTGGCTGGAGCAGGCTGTGGGGCTTGTGAGGCATGAGCAGGCTGAGGATCTGGTGGTGATGCTTGAGGAGGAGTTGGGGCACGTTGCGAGGCTTCACCATGCTGAAGGTCTAGTAGTGAGGCTTGAGTGGCTCCTGGAGTGGCTGGAATGTTTAACACTGGTGAGGCTTGTGTGGCTGGGTCTTCTTCCACAGGGTTGTCAACCTCCATTTCTGCCACACTCCTAGTACCCACTTCTGTGCCCTCCAACACACACAGATCTGGCCGGGACAGGGGACGATTCTTCAGAATTGAAGACAGGAGATTGTAAAATCGTGGCTCAGTCTTCTTTCCCCTCCCACTTGGAATGAAATCTTAGCAGTTACAGCAGTAGAGCGTCCATGATGTACGCAATGTTCGTGTTATCTCAGCAGCATTTCAAAACAAATATAATTTCTACGGATGTCAATAGCATACAGCAATAAGGTAATCCTTTAATTCTTATTTTTCAGCAAGTATTATACGGAAATATAGCATAAACTACACCAAGTTCACATAACTGAAAGACGAAGTCATAACCACATGAACTGACACGGACGTCCCTCACTAGACATATGTCTGAACAGTGTTGACGTATCACAAGACAACACAACCATTTATTTCAAGTCTTATGGACAATTCTTTTGAATTCTAATGCCAGGAACAAGTTACTACTTTGATCTTCTTTTCATATAAAACAATTATCATAATCCTTAGGGCCTCAGAATTGTAATTATTGAATGTGATAGGAATGGCAATATCTTCCAGCCAATCAGAGTGCGTGTTTGCTATTCCGAGCATATTCGCTGCCGTATTATCAAACACCTGTCCCAGTCGTTTGATAAAACCAAGCAAGAATATCAAACAGTTTTGATAGCGTTTGATATTCTGATGCGCTGGTAAAAACGCCTTATATGTCGGCATCGCTCTGCCCCATCAGGGGGCAGCTCTCTCTCTGCTCTCTACTCCCTTCGTGGGAGCCGCCCGCTGCGTGACTAGGGTCAATTACGCTCTGCCTCGCTAGGGACCAACTCTTTTCTCCCTTTGGTAAGACGCCCGCCGTTGACTTGTCAATACAACCCTGCCCCAGTAGGGTCCACTCTCCTTCGGGAGCACAAGCGGGAATTAATCCTACTCACTTCTCGTAGGAAACATAAACGCACGAACATAGCTACGCCCCATGTGCAAACAGCTAAACTTACTTTTTCTTCGACAAAGATTCACTTCCTTTCCCTCATACTGCATCTCATTTCGTGTTCCTACCCTTCTATACCACTACGCCTCCTGCCATTTCCCCACTTTTTGTTGCTTCAGATTATCTAAAAAGGCTTAGATTGACGACAGACCTTTTGGTCCATATCTAGGTCGAATGCGAAAAAATATAACGAAAAAATTAAACAAAATAAAGTAAAATGTATGAGAAGCTCATTCTTAATTCAACAGAGCATCAGTTTCTTTCCTCTTGCCATTTAGATGACATTAAGCTAAAAACTCTCACAATAAGATGATGTTCCAGGAACTGATTGTACAAAAGAAACTATTTTGAAGACATTGATACATTTAAAGTCCATAAATTTCAAAAATAAAATATCACTTTCTGGTTATTGTTTTTGAGCTTATGAAGAGTTCAGAGCTTTTGATAGTGTCGAAGTTTCTTTGAATTAATGCTACTTCATCAAAAAGTTAATCCACCTTTAAGCTTTCCTTCTAGCTTCAAATGTTCTGCTTCTACAAATTCCTGAAACTTTGGGAAATGAATGGCCTACAAAGCTTAGGTTTGATAATTTGCTAAATGTTGAATTTCATCAAAATCTATTTTGCTTTTCCAAATATCTGTTAATAACATGGAATATTGGCACTAATATTACAAGTTTTCTCACATATATTTTACTGTTCTTCTGGTACTTATAACAAATTACGGCTCGATATTGTGAAGGGCCTCGTCATTACATTGTTGTATAATACGCCATATTGGTTTTGGTTCTTCGTGGGTTCAGTTTATAGGCGGAAGTATTGCCTTTCCAAACGTCCAACGGCACCTCCTTTCGTTGTCTATTTTTTTTTTCTTGGTGGTGGTTCTCATATTTAGTAACATATTTTATGATTTTCTGGTTTTCCCAAAATTAGTGCCTTTTTTAATGGAAAATTGAGTTATACATTAAATTAGGCTAATTTTACACCCTGGTCTGCGATCTACTGCTCTGTGCAATCTGGTGTGCAGAATGCAGAGTTGACAGTCTGCACTCTTACAAGAAGTAAACGCTTTTGCAATCATCACATCTTGGGAGTAGAAAATTGATCTAACATTCAAAATTATTTCAAAATAAAGGACAAATAGTGTAATTTCAAATCTCAATAAAGGACAATGACAAATAGAACTGATTAAAGGACTGTCCTTTGAAATAAAGGACTGCTGGGAACCCTAATCGTAGTTGCTGTGTGTTGCACTACAGTAGAGTACACAAGAGTATTGTCACCATAGAAATCTCCATCCCACAATTAATATTGAAAGGGCTTTTGTGCAATCAACATATTAAGGATTCTAAGCCATTCCTACAGACCAATTACATAATAATATTAGTAAAAATAGTGATAATAATAGTGATGATAATATTAATGATAGATAAGATACTGAAACAGTAATGTAAGGACAAACCAGACTGTTGCTGTTTATCCATGTAACTCCATATAACATGGCATTTTTCTCTCTCTCTTTTCTGAATATAGATCTCACTCAACAATAAAAGCTGATAACATTTAACGGATCACATGAAGAATAGTCACCCCAGACTTCGACAGGGTGACAATTCCTCATGTGGGCCATCCTGGGTTTACGATTCTTCGTTTGTATAAGTTGATGACAATAATCATAACCTTCATTCGTCCTAGCCTAACCTAATGTAATGTAACATAACTTACCTAACCTAATCTAACAACCTAATCTAATCTAACCTAACCTAATCTTTATTCCACTGTTGATATTTGGCGTACTGGGTTAACAGTTCTTCAGGTGGGATCTCATGGGGTGACAATTCTTCATGTGGGCATTCTGGAGTGACAATTCTTCATATGCCCCCATTTAGCTTCATTACTTTATGTATGAGTCATCACATGAATTTTGAGATATCCCTTTTTGGACAGAAATACACCACATAGGTCACAATGGAAAAGTTTCCCATATGTACGAGTCATCATGTGTCTTTTGAGATTACCTTCCTCTGAGAAAGCTGCATCACATATGTCACACTGGAAAGGCTTATCTCCTGCATGTGTCATCATAAGGTTTTGAGCTTACCCTTCTCTGAAAAGCTGTTTCACATGCATCACACGGGAATGATTTCTCTCCTGTATATACATACATACATATACCAAGGCTTTTTCCCCCTTCCAAGGGAGGTAGCCAAAAAGGGAAAGGCATAAAAACACTCCCACCCATTTCATCCCTAAATACACTCCACACCCCTCCCACCCTCCCTCTCATCTGAGCACCTCCTGGATGACGGGTCATCCCTGCACCCTGCCCACCGCCCTGGCTCAGAAGCAGTGTCGCAAGACACAGCACATCCACAGCAGGGCCGCTTCATTTAATCGGCGACCCCCCCTCTCCGTCCCCCCTTGCATATAAGGAGAGGACGGGGAGAAATCCCTTCGGGCTGCGTCAAAATTTACTCACACATACTACCCCACCCCCACCCCCCCGCCCATTCCTCCTCATGCAATCACAACATCATCCATATACAACCATTCTCCACTCACCTCTGTCTTCCGTCCTCTCCCTTCCTTCCTCAACAGACATTCCCCTCTTCCCCAAAGCCCCCTTCACCCCATCCATCCACCTCATCCTAGGACGTCCCCTCATGTTCACTCCCTCCACATCTGCCTTCCATACCTCTTTTAATAGTCTTTCTTCACTCATTCTTTCCATGTGTCCAAACCATCCTAATATTCTTTCATCAACCCTATCTCCCAAATCCTTTTTCACCCCTGTTCTCCTCCTCACCTCCTCATTTCTCACTCTATCCAGCCTAGTAACCCCCACCATACTTCTCAGACACCTCATCTCAAACACATTCAAACTCCTTCTCTCTTCTTCTCTTATGTTCCACGTTTCTGCCCCATACAGTGCTGTTGGCACAATCACTCCTTCATACAGTCTCCTCTTCGCATCCATTCCCAAATGTCTATTCCTCATTACACTCTTTAATCCACCAAGGCATTTACTCGCTTCTCTCAATCTACATTCTACCTCCACCTTCACTCCACCTTTTCCTGTTACACTTGCACCCAAGTATCTAAAACTATCCACTTCCTCCAGTCGCTCTCCCTTAATGTTCACTTCCAGTCTACTGCCACTTTCACCCCTTGTACATCTCATCACCTTAATTTTGCCCACGTTTATCCTGTATATACCTACTTGTATCTTATGGGAAAGGGAGCTACGCTCATGGTGTCCTGTCTCTGTATCTTGCCATGTCTAATTTGTTCTTAGATTTGTGTATTGTTCTTGCAAACACTATCGTTTCATGTAGTTTGTCCCATACATCCACCACCCTACTGTGGGGAAAGCTGTTCTTTTTCAGGTTTCTTCTATAACTGTTCTTTTTGAGCTTCCTTTCATGTCCCCTTGTATTTTCTCTTATCCCAATTTAGTAAGTCTTCACTATACGAGCATAGGACTTCCATACCTTTCTCGATTCTGTAGATGGTCAACAAATCACCTCTTTCTCTCCTTCGTTCCACAGCTGGCAATAATAGTTTTGACAATCTCTTTTCATATGACAGCTTTGACAGTGTTGGGACTATCTTCGTAGTTGATCTCTGGATTCTCTCAATTTTCTTTATATTCTTTTTAGTACTGGGTGACTATCGTGTCGCTGCTGTCTTCAAAAATTGGATTTCGTTGTTTGATGATCCAAGGAAACCTCTCTCTGACAATGGACTTGAATTTGATAATAGTGATATGAGAGAGCTTGGCAATCTGTTTGGTGTTAAATTTTTAACCACTTCTGCAGAAAGTCCATGGAGCGGCACATGTGAATAACTAGATGCTATAATTGGTGACACAATGCTAAAAGTGTTTGAGGATATGAAGTGTGGTACCAATATAGCCTTGGCTTGGGTGGTGTCAGCCCATAATATATTGGTGAATAATTCCAGCTTTAGCCCTAACCAATTAGTATTTGGTTTCAATCCTGCAGTGCCATCTGTCATCAGTAGCTCCTTGTGTGCTCTAGATCAGTTTCTGGCTTGGATATTGTGCAGCAAAACTTGAATGCTCTGCACTCTGCTCAAAGGGAGTATCTCAAGAACGAATCTAGTGAAAGGTTCAAGAGAGCCTTGCGTCATAATGTGCGCGTAATGGAGACAAGTGGCCTTCACAATGGCGATGAGGTGTACTTTAAGCGTAATGGTGATCAGCGATGGCATGGTCCGGGCATAGTTATTGGCAGGGATGGCAAACAGGTTCTGGTTCGTCATGGGGGTGTTTACTTTAGAGCCCATATCTGCCGATTATCTAAACTTCCCCTGAGGTCTCAAACAGATTGTCCTCAGACTTGTGGTGTATCTGTTGGCACTCGGGAGACATTGAAGAATGTAGAGGGCATATGTAATCAGGTGGATGAGGATTCAGAGGGGTTTGCTTCATCTGCATTGACTGAAAACACTGAGGAAGTAGATGATAGTGGTGAGGTACAGGAGGTACAATAAGGACAAATGATATTGTAAGCAACTCTGATTTGCCAAAGAATTACCAAAGAGAAACAAGACCATTTAAACAGTTAGTGGGGCAAAAGAGCTGAGGACTGAATGAAAAAACTGGTGAGCACATGTCTGCAAGAACAGTGAGTAGAGGGGGTAAAGCTAAATGTAATTATAAAAATTGGTGAACTTTCAAAAAGATTCTGATGGAAATGTAGTATGGATTTTTCGGAAGTTGCAAAATTGGAAGCAGTCCCTGATGAATGGAGATGTTTGTGTTTTACTCAAAGGAGCTGGAAGTACAAAATTGGCAAAAAGAAATGTTTATGAGGAGGTGGAGGACTGAGGGCAGGAATTTATATCTATGTGGTGAGTTATCACAAAAAAGGTGAAAGATGTGAGCCCTATAATGAGGGCACACCTTGTAACAACGGGTTTTGAGAAGGACACATCCAGCTTTAGGAAGTACTCCCCAGCTTGTTCTAAAGAATTTATCTGATTGACTCTGACAATGGCCTCTGCATTTGGTTAGGAGTGTCACAGCCTTCAAGGTAACTACATAGAGCAAGAGGGTTACTTGCATCCTCCCCAAGAATATTATTGTGGTCAGCTTTGGAGACTGATAAAGATGGTGTACGGTCTATGTGACCCAGTGTGAGCATGGTACTTGCATGTCAAGAGTTAGCTATGCTGTCAACTGAGGTATGTCCATTTGAACCATCCTTGTTTTCTTGGTATTATGGTGAACTTCATAGTATCATATGTTTATATGTGGATGATTTTCTCTGGATGGGCACTGGGGTGTTCCAGCAGAAGGATATTGATGTTCTTCAAGGAGAGTCCTGTATTGGGAGCATGGCATCATCTACTTTCAAGTACATAGGTTTGGAAGTGGACACTACTGCTGAAGATAAAACGGTTGGCCAGCATAGCTATGCCAGTCTGCTCACACCACTGAGTTTGAGATGTCGCAGGTCAGCAGCTAAGTTCAGTGAGCTGTCTGACAATGAGAAGAAGGAATTCCGTGCTCTGATTGGTCAACTGAGTTGAATAACTACACAAACGAGACCTGACATTGCCTTTGATGTGTGTGAACTGAGCGGACATTGTAAAAATTCCAGTGGCTGATGCTATGAGACTCAATAAGATTATCAACCGAGTTGTGGGAGACAATTTTTGTTTGCTGCTTAGAAAGCTGTCAGTTGTGGACTGTACGACTTAATGCTTCAGACGCCTCTTTTGGAAAACCTATCTGATGGTGGCTCCCAGGGAGGATTTGTGATTTTTTCAAGGATGGGAAAGAAGATACTCGATTTATTGGCAATCGAGGAAATTGCGCCATGTGGTGAAATCCACATTGTCTGCTGAGACCTTGGCGCTCGTTGAATGCGCTGAGGCTACTTCCTCTCTTGGACGGATTATCAGAGATATTGTCAAATGCCAGACCTTAGCTGTACACTGCTTGGTTGACAACATGAGTTTGGTGGTGGCCTTGAACTCTTCTCGTGGTGTGGAGGATCGTCGTCTTCGCATCGACATTGCACTGCAGAAGGATATGTTGTCGCGTGGCGAGATTAACTCTGTTTCTTGGGTCGGAACCTCCGAGCAACTTGACGACTGCCTTACTAAGAGGGGGTACTTGGCCCAGCGCTTGCGAGCAGTCCTCTCTGGTCAATGGGATTCCTTGACTAACACTGTAAATAGGTTGCAAGATGTTTTTATCTACGGAGACCTTTATTCACGAATTAAGCAAGATTTTATTCCCTATCAATAAATTGGCCTTGGCCGTAAATTTTAAGGACCTTCAGTTTTATCATCAGTTGAAAAAAAAAGAGAAAAGACAGATTATTGTTGGAGTGTTCATTTGTTGTCATTTGGCTGAGGGCAGCCATATTGGATTTTGGTGTGGTTCCGTGAATAGACACCAGGTGGCAGTATTGTTGAGCTGCTATGTGGAGTGCTGGGTCTCTAATGTAAAGGAAGAGGTGACTGGAGCTGGGTTGGAGCAAAGACTGGATTGGAGCTACTATATAATTTTGAAGAGTAAAGCTTTCAGTAAAATTCTTTTACTCTTTTCACCTTTCTGTCTGTGCATCTAACAATCTCTCAAGGAAATGTGCCTCCAGAGCCAGAAGAGATTGACAAGAGATGGAAAGAATATTTCAGCAGCTTGTTGAATATAGAAGAAGAAGGTGAGAGGACAGATGAAGAACAGACAAATGGCGTCTGGGTTGATGAGGAGGAGGGGATTAATGAATCAGAAGTGAAGAAAGCACTGGCTAAAATAAATAATAAAGCATGCAGTATTGACAACATTTCTGGGGAAATATTCAAATATGGCGGAGGAATAGCTCTCAGTCTTCTGACAGAATTGCTCAGTAAGGCCTGGGACACAGGTGAAGTCCCAAACGATTGGTCCACTGCACTAATATACCCAATATTCAAGAAAGGAGTCCACGCTGAATACTCAAATTACAGATGTATTTCTCTACTCTTGCATACAGGGAAAATTTATGAACGAGAGTTAGAGGCTCGTCTGCACGATAGAGTAGAACACATACTGGCAGAGGGACTTAAGATCTAATCTTCGCTTTAAAAATGATCGTTGAAAAGTCATTTGAGTTTGATGAAGACAAATATGTAACACTTTTAGATCTAGAGAAAGCACTTGATCGCATACCAAGGGGATAAACTGTGGTCAGTACTCCAAAGTGCAGAATACCAAATACCCCCAAAACTGAGAAGAGCTATTAAGAGCCTTTACAATTCCAACAATACAGCAGTCAAGCCCATTAGTAGGACCTTACAGTGGTTCAATACATCATCTGGAGTGCGCCAGGGTAGTGTGCTATCCCCAATGCTCTTTATCATATTAATGGATGAAGTGATAAAGGAAGTTCAATTCAGAAGAACAGAAAGGGATCCTATAGAATCATTGGGATTTGCCTATGTAGATGATATACTCAACACTGAATCATTTCTATCTTTCAAAGATATTATTTGCTACCTCTCTGAGCTAGGCTGTGCTCAGCCTCTTTAATATCTTTCTGAATAACTTCCTCTACCACAATCCATATTTCCTTTGCTTCTCTCTGATCTCTGCCTATTGTTGATCAACTTGTTCTGGTCTCCATTCAGTCCGTTTTGCATATGAAAGGTGTGCATAGTCCTTTTTGGCACACTTTTTTTGTTTTGTTTTTTAATATTGCTATAATTACTCTGATAGTGCTAAACAAACCTGAAGGAACCCAGGTAGGTCAGCATTCACACAATACAATCTTTCAGGCAATACATTTTTATTTCTTGTATTTTCATAATCTTCAAAAATTTTGTTTTATTAAACAGGTACCACAATTAATAAATTTGAAACTTTGAACAGTACTATATTACTATGATAGCAATATGGTAATGCTGAACAAACCAAAGAAAATCCTAAGATTGTGTATTGTGAGAACATATCTGTAAAAAGTGAAATGTAAAATAATAACTAGTAAAATATAAATATATGGACACATAATGCACTTATAATGTGATAAATATTTTACTGAAAAGCTGATATAATCAATAAAGTATCAGCTAAACTATAAACAAGAACAGTATACCCTCTGAAGTCAGGGTTTACCATCAACACACTTGGCTTTCATACAAATTGTCAAGCACTTAATATTTTCTTTAATTAATGTCTACAACATATTACTTATTTTCATGATACAGCATATTTACCTATTCTATAATCTAACTGAAATACTGTGTTGATTCAGTGCAACCTCATAGTACTAAAAAAACTAAAGGAAGAACTTTAATTACCATAACACTAAATAACTTTTAAATAAATTGTCAGGAGCTTGTTTTATTCTTTATATCTTTACAATTGTTTAATTTCTATGTCTTCACTATATGTTCTCAATTGTATAACAAATAATATTTGTTGTTGTCTTTAAAGTATTGTTGGAATATGGTCTGATAGTTCTAAAAAAATGCACCCAGAACTCAAGATTATGATGCTGGTGGTGCTTCAGTGATGTAGTGACATGAGGGTGTGGCACTTAGGGATCTGGCATAGATCATCTGTTTGAGAGGATTTTAGATTCTGTGTGGAGGTGTCCAAATGGTGCATCCTGTTATCACTCTCAAGTCTCCGTTCTATTCTGTTTCATGGTTGCTTGTGTTCACCATTCTCATTGTTGGGAACCATGCTGTAGAAGGGTAATCAAGGGTGGTTTTTATGTACTCCCTGAAGAAATATGAGTATGAAATGTGACAACATGTTTTTGTGTGAGTATATTTTTGGTTCTACGAAATTGTCATGCATTGGTTGCTGCTCCACTTCACTGTGTACAGGTTTGTGTTAGGCATTGTGCATCCCAAGAGGACCATAAAGTAGCATGAGTTATATTTGATGGATGTGTGTGCATACTTTATATGAAGCATATGGGGCCTGGATTGGTGTCTTTGTTGCCAACTGATAGAAGTGTAAACTCATGGAATAGCCACAATGATATTGCATATCCATGAATCTGAAACAAAGTATGATAATTGGAGAATAAGACAGGACCCTAACATGTACAACATAAAAAATACATCCATATATGGAGTCAGAGTTGACTAACTAGACCAATATGTAAAATATAAAATAATATTAGACAGTGATTTCATATTGATCACATGGACAGAAGTGCTGGCCCACTGGCCATGGTACTAACAATAATTTTTAAGATAATCTTATATGAGAGAGCTGAGGAGAATAAGTCACACTCAGAGGGCTCCCCTTTAATGCAAGAGTACTGTTCACTGAAAAAAAACTCTATCCCAACTGTTACACTGAAAAAAATATTCTCTCAGGTTTGGGTCATAGCATGGATTTTGAGACTACCCTTTTGTGAGAAAGCAGCACAGCACAGGTCACACTGGAAAGGCTTCTCTCCTGTATGGGTCATCATATGTTTTTGAGAGAACTCTTATATAAGAAAGCTGCATCACAATCACCACAGTGAAAAGGTTTCTCATCACATGCCTTTTCAGATCACCCTTTCTTGAGAAAGCTGAACTGCCATCACCACATCGAAAAGGCTTCTCTCCTGTGTGTGTCATCACATAGCTTTTGAGTTTACCCTTTTGTGAGAAAGCTGCATCACATAGGTCACACTGAAAAGGCTTCTCTCCTGTGTGGGTCCTCACATGGTATTGGAGAGATTCCTTCATCGAGAAGGATGCATTACATAGGTCACATTGAAAAGGCTTATCTCCTGTGTGGGTCCTCACATGGATTTTGAGTCCAAAGCTTCGTGAGAAAGTTGCATCACATATGTCACACTGGAAAGGCTTCTCTCCTGTGTGGGTCATTATATGCATTTTGAGAGAACTTTTGTGTAAGAAAGCTGTATCACATAGGTCACACTGGAAAGGCTTCTCTCCTGTGTGGGTCATCATATGCCTTTTGAGATCACTCTTGCATGAGAAAATTGCACCACACAGGTCACACTGTGTGGGTCCTCACATGGTTTTTGAGAGATTCCTTTTGGGAGAAAGCTTTATCACATAAGTCACACTGGAAAGGCCTCTCTCCTGTGTGGGTCCTCACATGGTATTGGAGAGATTAATTTATTGAGTAAGATGCATTACATAGGCCACACTGAAAAAGGCTTAGCTCGTGTGTGGGTCCTTGCATGGATGTTAAGTAGACTCTTTTTTATGAAAGATGCATCACATATGTCACACTGGAAAGGCTTCTCTCCTGTGTGGGTCATCACATGGTTTTTGAGATTACCCTTTTGTGAGAAAGCTGCATCACATAGGTCACACTGGAAAGGCTTCTCTCCTGTGTGGGTCATTATGTGCCTTTTGAGATAACCCTTCTGGGAGAAAGCTGCATCACATAGGTCACACTGGAAAGGTTTCTCTCCTGTGTGGGTCATCACATGGTTTTTGAGAGTACCCATTTGTGAGAAAGCTGCATCACATAGGTCACACTGGAAAGGCTTCTCTCCTGTGTGGGTCATCATATGCCTTTTGAGAGTAGCTTTTAGTGAGAAAGCTGTATCACATAGGTCACACTGAAAAAGCTTCTCTCCTGTGTGGATCATCACATGTCTTTTGAGACAACCCATTTGTGAGAAAGCTGCATCACATAGGTCACACTGGAAAGGCTTCTCTCCTGTGTGGGTCATCATATGCCTTTTGAGATCACTCTTGCATGAGAAAGTTACATCACATAGGTCACACTGAAAAGGCTGCTCTCCAGTGTGGGTTATCACATGTTTTCTGAGAGTATCCTTTCGTAAGAAAGCTTTATCACATAGGTCACATTGGAAAGGCCTCTCTCCTGTGTGGGTCCTCACATGGTATTGGAGACATTGCTTTACTGAGAAAGATGCATTGCATAGGTCACATTGAAAAGGCTTATCTCCTGTGTGGGACCCTACATGGATTTTAAGTAGACTCTTTTTTATAAAAGCTGCATCACATAAGTCACACTGGAAAGGCTTCTCTCCTGTATGTGTCTTCATATGGTCTTTGAGAGTACCCTTTTGTGAGAAAGCTGCATCACACATGCCACACTGGAAAGGCTTCTCTCCTGTGTGGGTCATGACATGCCTTTTGAGAGTACCCTTTCGTGAAAAAGATGCATCACATAGGGCACACTGGAAAGGCTTCTCTCCTGTGTGGGTCATCATATGGCTTTTGAGATAACCTTTGTGTGAGAAACCTGCACTGCAAAAATTACACCGTAAAGACTTTTTCCTGGTTTGGTTCTTCAAATGTTTTGAGATTATAGTTTTCTCCTGTTTTGGAAATCATATGTAATGTCACATTAGTCTTTTGTCAAGGTCTTTATTAGCACACTTATGGCATCCAATATATAACCTATCTACTCAAAATCTTGATGGGTATTCATTTCCTGCCAAAGAAAGAAAAATATGTGATATAAAATATTAGCACATGCCTAAACAAGCAAAATACAACAGCAGATCTGTAATACTACACTCATCCTCTTCCATACGATAATGCCTATGTAGGCATCATGTTGTGCGAGTGGGTGTACTGGGATGCCAGCAGTGGCGTCTTGAATACAGACGCTCCTCTACTTACGTTCATTCGTTCTACGTTTTTTTTTTTCGATTTTACGTTTGAACTGACTGTAAAAAAAAAATGGTAAAAAAAAAAAAAATTGAGTGAATTTTTTAGTTTAGCGCGCTCTCCAGTTCAAACGATACTTACTCATGACGCTGCGTCCATTGTTTACATGGCACAAACGACAGACTGAACGTGCCTTGCCTCCTCCACCATCTCAATGTATGTTGCTTGAATTTAATTGATTTGAAATTAATGTTACAGTAAACTCGCGCTTATCCGAACGCGTTTTAACCGAATAATCGCATTAACCGAACATTTTCTCAATACGGGAGCCATCGCTTCAACCGAACGTATTTGGATCTCAACCGAATATTCAAACACCCCGCCGCCTCTTCCGCCACCCCCGCGAGCTTCACTAAGTGCTCACACGGTGGCAGTACACTCCATGTTTACACCCGATCGTCTGTTTATACTCTATAGAATATGTTTATGAACTATTATAAGCATTTCCATGTGTATGTTAAGTTTACAGGTACGAATATTGCAGCCGACATTACCGCATAAAACTCCACGGGAACGAAACATACAAAGTAGGATTAACCGAACATTTCGGTTAATCGGACATTTCTAATCCCCCTTGGAGTTCGGATAAGTGGAAGTTTACTGTATTTTACAATGTTATGTGTATAATTAATTATTTAGGGGTGTTTTATAAGATACGGTAATAGAATTTACGGATGTATAGTACAGTATGAACGGTCATACATTACTAGAATGTGCATTAACAACTTACGTTCATTTTCAACTTACGTTCGGCCGTTCGGAACGTAACTAAAACGTAAGTTGAGGAGCGTCTGTATATTTGTTTTGTATTTGTAGATGATTGAAAAAGAGCAAGTATTGTATTGAAGAGGTTAATGATATTCCACAAAAAAAGAGCTCCAACAATGAGAGGCAAGAGTAGATGAAAAACCAATATTTCAAATGTGGTAAAGGTTGCCTGATTCAAATTCTATCTTAATGAAAAAATATCCTATCTGCAATGGCTTGTAAGAACTTATTGTTTTGAATTCCCTAATGATTTCTCATAGAGATGTGATACCAAAGTAAAGCAACAGCTGGGACTGAAAATTACTTATATACCCTAAGTAAATACCATGTCTCATTATAATAGATGAAATGGTTACAGATCAAGCATGTCTGCTGCTAAACATAACTCAAATCAAGGTTTTAGAAAAAAAAAAAATAATAATAAAAAAAATAATAATAAAAAAATCGTGGTATAGTATAGAAGGTTGGAAGGATGTCTTATTCTAAAGGTTTATAGAGTTCTTGAGGCTAGTCTAGAGACTAAGTGACAGCCTCTCAGGGCTGCGCCTCCTAATGGAGATGAGGGAGTTGACAAGATTTGAAAATGGTCAACTCTATTGTCCATCTTGCAGGACCACAAGCAGGTTCCTATCATTGGTCCCTCAGGAAACAGAAGTATCCCAAGAACAAAAACTGAAAAACTGCTCAAAGTATCATTCCAACTAAAAGTTTTTGAGTAACTAAACATTTCCTTCCTTTTTGTCATGGTTTCAGGTTATCATGCTTTATAATACTAGAAGCTTAGTGATGAATAAGCATATAAGTTAAGAATGAGGCTCTCATTCATTCATTAAGGATGCATGTTATTGTGCTGCATAATTTGCAAAGTAACATGCAGCTGCTACTCTAGGGGATATATGGGGTGACCCTACAGATCAGTCACACATCATTTGTCTGTGTTAGAGGAAACATCTACTAATAGAAAAAAATTATGCTATTTTATTTTACTGCAACAGTCCCTCCATTAAAAATTTAGTTTAGCGCGCTCTCCGTAGTTCAAACGATACTTACGCGTGACGCTGCGTCCATTGTTTACATGGCACAAACAACAAACTGAACGTGCCTTGCCTCCTCCTCCACCATCTCAATTTATGTTGCTTGAATTTAATTTATTTGAAATTAATGTTACAGTAAACTCGCGCTTATCCGAACGCGTTTTAACCGAATAATCGCATTAACCGAACATTTTCTCAATACGGGAGCCATCGCTTCAACCGAACGTATTTGGATCTCAACCGAATATTCAAACACCCCGCCGCCTCTTCCGCCACCCCCGCGAGCTTCACTAAGTGCTCACACGGTGGCAGTACACTCCATGTTTACACCCGATCGTCTGTTTATACTCTATAGAATATGTTTATGAACTATTATAAGCATTTCCATGTGTATGTTAAGTTTACAGGTACGAATATTGCAGCCGACATTACCGCATAAAACTCCACGGGAACGAAACATACAAAGTAGGATTAACCGAACATTTCGGTTAATCGGACATTTCTAATCCCCCTTGGAGTTCGGATAAGTGGAAGTTTACTGTATTTTACAATGTTATGTGTATAATTAATTATTTAGGGGTGTTTTATAAGATACGGTAATAGAATTTACGGATGTATAGTACAGTATGAACGGTCATACATTACTAGAATGTGCATTAACAACTTACGTTCATTTTCAACTTACGTTCGGCCGTTCGGAACGTAACTAAAACGTAAGTTGAGGAGCGTCTGTATATTTGTTTTGTATTTGTAGATGATTGAAAAAGAGCAAGTATTGTATTGAAGAGGTTAATGATATTCCACAAAAAAAGAGCTCCAACAATGAGAGGCAAGAGTAGATGAAACACCAATATTTCAAATGTGGTAAAGGTTGCCTGATTCAAATTCTATCTTAATGAAAAAATATCCTATCTACAATGGCTTGTAAGAACTTATTGTTTTGAATTCCCTAATGTTTTCTCATAGAGATGCGATACCAAAGTAAAGTAACAGTTGGCACTGAAAATTACTTATATACCCAAAGGAAATACCAGAAGTGTCTCATTATAATAGATTAAATTGTTACAGATCAAGCATGTCTGCTGCTAAACATAACTCAAATCAAGGTTTTAGATAAAAAAAAAAAAAAAAAATCGTGGTATAGTATAGAAGGAAGGATGTCTTATTCTAAAGGTATATAGAAATCTTGAGGCTAGTCTCAGGGCTGCACCTCCTAATGGAGATGAGGGAGTTGACAAGATTTGAAAATGGTCAACTCTATTGTCCATCTTGCAGGACCACAAGCAGGTTCCTATCATTGGTCCCTCAGGAAACAGAAGTATCCCAAGAACAAAAACTGAAAAACTGCTCAAAGTATCATTCCAACTAAAAGTTTTTGAGTAACTAAACATTTCCTTCCTTTTTGTCATGGTTTCAGGTTATCATGCTTTATAATACTGGAAGTTTAGTCATGAATAAGCACATAAGGTAGGAATAAAGCTCTCATTCATTCATTAGGAATGCATGTTATTGTGCTGTATAATTCACACAGTAACATGCAGCTGATACTTTAGGGGATATATAGGGTGACCCTACAGACCAGAGTCACACATCATTTGTCTGAGTTAGAGGAAACATCTACTAATAAAAAAAATTATGCTATTTTATTGTACTGCAACTGTCCCTCCATTATACTGTCCCCCCTCTCTCTTGTAATACTGTCCTGTACCACTTCTTCGAGTATATATTTCCATTTTCACCTCTGTCCTCTGTGGTAAAGGACTGCCACTGAGTCTTCCCACGCAGGTTGTAAAGGAAGCAAACAATGGGATGAAGTGATGAGACTAGGCATCCTGCTCTTTGTTACCCTAATAAGTACATTCCTAGATGTCAAGGCATAACAAGGTATGGAAGGTGTTTTCCAAACAGAACACTAAAGTTTGGCTCTTATAATGTGTATGGGTGTGGTACAGATGAGAGCAAAAGGAGAAAGGCAGTATGTTTTTGAGAAGGAAAATGGATGTGTTGACAGTGAGTGAAACTAAGTTGAAAGGGAGGGGTGAGTTTGACAGTGTAGTAGGGAGAGTGTTGGGAGTGAGGAGAGGAAGAAGGAGGGAAAAGGTGGCTCTACTAGTGAGGAGATATATAAGTGTGTGGTGGAGTGGAAGGAGGCTTCTCCAAGGTTAATGCAGATGAAGGTGGAATTGAGAAGGGAAATAAGACCATAAGAACATGCTTCAGATCAAGATCTAACTGTACCAATCATATAAGCAATATGCTTGTTCTGAGCAATTCTGAGCTATCCAGCTAAACAAGAGGAACTATTTGTAAATATAGAATTGCCAGGCCATTATAGTTCATTGTCAAAATAATGTTTTTTAGCCATTTTGTGCCATGTCATTGAATGTGAAAATACAGATTAAAATGATAAATTTATGCCTATATTACCTGTCATATTTTGTCTAAATTATTTTTGAAAATGCACATGTTTGATGAGACCACATTATCAGGTAATTTATTCCACTCATTTAATGCTCTATTACTAGAGAAATATTGCCTTCTTTCAAGCCTTCTTCTAGATGTGGGTCTTTGTAAGTGCATATGGGCCTGGCAGTGAGAAGAGTGTAGAGGAAAGGGAGGCTTTTTGGATGAATTTAAATGAGTGCTTAGAGAGTTTTTGGAGGAATGTCAATGTATTGGTATTGGGAGATCTCAGTGCTAGGGTAGGGAATGAACTAATAGACAGAGTAGGTGGGAAGTGTGGAGTCTATCCATATACCAAGGATTTTTCCCCCTGACCAGGAAGGCGACCAAAGTCAAAAGCCATATACCCACTCCCACCCATTCCAATGCCATCCACCACACTTTCCTTCCTCTCATCTTAGCTCCTCATGGATGATGGGTCATCTCTATATCCCACCCATTGCCCTGGGTCAAAAGCAATGTGGGAAGATAGAGCACATCCACAGCAAGGCTGCTTTACTTATCCAGAGAACCCCCTTTGGGCTATGACAAAATATCCTTCACACATAACCATTCCCTAACCCCACCCCATCCCCTTCCTTGCATCTCAGTATCATCTATACACAGCCATTCTTCAAGCACCCATCTCTTGTCTTCTCCCTTCCTTGCTCAACAGACATTCCCCTTTTGCTCAATGCCCCTTTCCCCCCATCTATTCATCCATCTCATCCTTGGTCATCCCCTCATGTTCACTACAGCCACCTATGCCTTCCACACCTGTTTTTACTAATCTTTCTTCATACATTCTTTCCATATGTTCAAACAATCCCAACACTCTTTCATCAACCCTATCTGCCATCTGCTTTTCCACCCAGGCTCTCCTCCTTACCTCTTTGTTTCTTACTCTATCAAACCTTGTAACCCTACCATACTTCTCAAACATTTCATCTTAATCACATTTAAACTCTTCCTCTCTCATGTTCTCTGTCTCTGCCCTATACACTGCTGTCGGCACAACCACCCCTTCCTATAATCTCCTTTTTACATCCATTCCCAAATGCCTATATCTCATTACACTATTTCATTCCCCAAGGCATTTACTTACTTCTCTCAATATAAAATTATCCACTTCCTCCAGCCTCTCCCCTTTAAGATTTACTTTCATCTCGCTGCCATTCTCTCCCCTTGTACATCTCATCACCCACATTTACCTTCAACTTCCTTTCAAACTCACTAGCTTCCTTAATCCCTCCTCTCATCCTGCTACAAGTAGTATCATCAGCAAACAACAACTGGCTTATCTCCCATTTTTCTCCATTCTCTTTAACTATCTCCAGTCCTCAGCAATTACCCTTGCATTTACCTCTCTCACCACCCCATCCATGTACAAATTAAACAGCCATGGTAACATGCCACATCCCTGGTAAAGTCCCATCTTTACTTCAAACCACTCACTCTTTCTTTTTCTAATTCTAAAACAGGCTCTACTACTCTCATAAAAACTCTTGATTGCTCTTAACAGCTTTTCTCCTATAATATATCTGTAATACCTCCCACAGTGCCTTCCTGTCTACCCTGTCATAAGCTTTTTCTAAACCTATAAAGTCCCAAAAAACATCATCATTTATTCCTAAAACTTTTTCACATATCTGTTTTACCACAAAACTCTGATCCACACAACCCCTACCTATCCTAAACCCACACTCTTCCTCACCAATTACTCCCTCTGTTCCTCTCCTAATCCTCTCAATCAAAAATCTCCCATAAGGGGGTTAACTCTCATTTCGGTGAAAAATACTTGATTTTGTCAAACTTCGTGTGTGGACTGGTGTGGTGTCCCTGAACACCGCGGGACTGGTCTCCAGACGTATAACGCCACCTTTCTCAGGTAATGGCGGGTTTAAAGGGCCAGAGATTTAAAGGTCCGCCCGTCAGCCATGCCCCTTTCTTAGCTATGGTTTGTTTTCCTTGTATTTTGTCGTTTTTGTTTTTGTTTTTTTTGTTTTTGAGAATTTTATACTCTGATATTGTTGCACGATAGGTTAGGCAGCAGTCACCACACTCAGTGCGATCGAAAAAGGGTTCAGTGTATGTGTGCGTAATTTCTCCAAGTGCTATCCTGTTTTATACATTTCTTGTTTATAAATTCACTACTCCATAACTAAATATGTCAGATGTGATAGTTGCCGAAGTATTTTGCTCCATTCTGAACCTGAGAAGTGCAATAATACTCACCTTAGCAAAGGGATTGTAATGCATGTGTACCATTCATTATGTGAAGGATATGGAAGGTTAGGATTGTCATGATTCTCAGCTGGCATGGGTACAAAAGAAATGTAATGAATATCTGCTGCTTACTTCCCAGAAATGGTCAAAGGATTATGTAAGTAGATATGTGCATTTGATACTCTTTGGAGGCACTTTTATGGAGTAGTGAATATATAAACATAAAAATGCTATTTTCTCAAAACTAGTTTTTTCGCTTATAAGTAACTATAACTTCGTGTGTAAATAAGCAATTTTGATCATTCTTGTTGGAAAATGATCGTGATACTTATATCTAACAATATTAGTAAATTCATTCTTAACCTACTTGATATATATTTTTGACAATTTTTTAAAGTTGTGGTTTTACATTATTTTTTTTATGATTTGCTGTAAGGCTGACTCTTTTTCACTTATAATTACGAGTATACTAGTTTAGGTACATCTGGATGTCTACTAACTGTACACCAAAGGAAATCATTATTCTCCTCATACTTTTGGAAAAATAACTCAAAATTGCAAGTAAATCGTCTATGTAAACATTTCTTAATGGATTTCAATGAAATTTCTGTCACATATGCATCCCATTTCCCTGCACATTGTGTTAAATTTCCATTGTCTTACATAAAAAGATCAGGTTGGGAGGACCAGAAATGCATAATCCGATCAAGCGAATCACCGAAATGAGAGTTAACCCCCATAAGCCTTACCAACTACACTCAACAAAGTGATACCTCTGAAACTACTACACTTGCACTTGTCCCCTTTTCCCTTGTAAAGCAGAACTATATAGGCACACCTCCAATCCTCCAGCACTCTACCTTCTTTTACACAAGCATTAAACAGCAGAGGTGGAAGTCGAGACATATACACACACACACACACACACATATATATATATATATATATATATATATTAGTATAAATAGACAGTAAGTTTTCCTGTAAACATGTTCGATTGAAGACCAGAGCTAATTCTATATCCACTATCTTCTCAGTGATTTTCTCAATTTTTCTAATAGTTTGTTTGATTCTTGAGGGGAGGTCAAACACAAGACTTCCAAGATCCATGATGTTATTGTATCGAAAAACATAACACAAAATATGAAATACAAGCTTTCGGTTGAGTCATACAACCATCTTCAGGTATGTAATATTACATATACTCCTGTTCTGTGTATGTAATATTACTTACCTGAAGATGGTTGTATGACTCAACCAAAAGCTTGTATTTTATATTTTGTGTTATGTTTTTTGATACAATAACATCATGGATCTCAGAAGTCTTGTGTTTGACCTCCCCTCAAGAATCAAACTATTAGAAAAATTGAGAAAATCACTAAGAAGATAGTGGATATTGAATTAGCTCTGGTCTTCAATTGAACATATATATATACATACATATATATATATATATATATGAACATACATTAATACAATCTGTAGTGCAAAGCATAAGAAAAAGTTTAGATGCTAGATTTATTTTTATATGTCTTTAGTTGTGTAAAAAAAATTTGCTCACCTTCTTTAAATACAATATTGCTGTAGGCCTGATTAGCTTGATAATGCTAAACAATCAAGAAGCAACTCTGCCCTGTATTCATACAATTGGAATTGTTAGGTAGTGAATTTTATTAAACATATTCTTATAATCTTCAAATATATCTGTTTTATTATATAGATACCACAACTCATCATCTTGTAACTTTAAACAGCAGTATATTGCTGTAATAGAATCTGATAATTCTGAACAAACCAAAGAACTAAGATTACTGTGCATGTATTACAAAATATATTTGTAAAAAGTCCAAAATAGTCTTTCCTGGTAAGGGGAAAAAGTCTTAGTATATTTATGTACAAAATAGTGTGGGTTTTTGGTGAGCAAAGTGAGCCTACTCAGCTAAAGGGTGGGGTGGCAGTTATTCTCCCGTAATTTTTTCAAAATATACAACTTTCAGGGTATATAGAGACCTTTGGATGAGAGAATTTGGGCCCCTAGCTGCAGTGTAGTCAGTCTCGACGACCTCACCATCCAAGGATACACTAAGTTGGATTTGGTGAGGTTACATTAGTATATTTTCATTATTGTCTCAATTTTTGGGTGGGTCAGTAATAACATTATTCAACATTATTCTACTTGTATTTATTATTGTACAATATTAAGTTTTTGTAGCTGAGGTAGATTGCATACTAAACTGGTACTAAATAATGATTCTACTGGACTTTATTGTCAATATCCAGCACTTCTGTTTTTCGGGACAATATCCTATTAGAGAGTTAACATTATCCAGCATATCTATTTTGGGGGGCGAATATTGTATTAGAGATAGCATTATAGGAATACAAAGGAGAGATTTATGAAGGGAAGGCAACTTAAAGGACATATACAAGTTGAAAGCAATTTGCATTCTTCAGTAGTCTCCAACAATAAGAGAATGTTGCCAAACTGGTTAAGAAATTCCATAAAACACTGAATAGATAAGACTTATACAGACAATATGCAGTACAATAACATCTAAAGGAATTCACCTGCTTATTCTGAATTAATTTCCAAAATGAACTATTTTTTTTTTTTTTTTTTTTTTACAAAGGTTGCTAGTCATTTTTAGATTCTCAAACTGTCACAAAGGCACCACCATTGGAAAGCAATATCTGCATGAACGTACATTTTAAACCATCATCATTAAATGCACCAGCAGCAGGTGCTTGGTATACCTTATAATTATCAATACCCCATCTGAGGTATTGGCTGCTTGTTATTGTGGCAAAGTAGCATGCAGTTGATACTTTAGAGTCTATATGGGGCGCCCCTACGGACCAGAGCCACACATCATTTTGTCTATGATAGAGGAAAACTCTTCATAGAGAATTGACGACACTTTTATACTACGACTGTCCCTCCGTTATGCTGTCCCCCAACCCCTTGCTACTGTCCTGTACCATTTCTCTGAGTATTCATTTTCTGCTGTGGGGGAATTCCCTGTGGTGGGGTAAAAGAATAACTCCACCAAGTATTTCCACTTACATCACAAGAGGCGAGATGAAAGGGACGTGGAGTGGGACTATGCATCCTTCTCCTTGTAGCCCCACAGGGGACATTCCTAAACAAAAAAGTAAAGGCAGAAGACGGTCTGGGAGTTTTTGGACCAGCACCCTAAGGTTTGGGTATTTTAATGTGTGTGGATGTGGTACAGATGAGGGTAAAAGGGAACAGATAGGTAGTATGTCTGTGAGAAGAAAGATGGATGTGTTGGCTTTGAATGAAACTAAGTTGAAAGGGAAGGGTGAGTGTAAGTTTGGGAGTGTAAGTGGGAGGTTATCAGGAGTGAAGAGAGGGCAAGGGAGGGAAGGGGTGGCTATTCTAGTATGTGAAGAGATAGGTAAACGTGTAGTGGAGTGGAAGGAGGTTTCCTCAGGGATAATGTGGATGAAGGTGAAACTGGGAAAGGAGATGTGGGTCTCTGTAAGTGCATATGGGCCTGGCAGTGAGAAGAGTGTAGAAGAAAGGGAGGCCTTTTGGATAGATTTAAATGAGTGCATAGAGTATTTAGGGAGAAATGTCAATGTAATAGTACTGGGGGACCTTAATGCTAGGGTAGGAAATGGTCCAATTGATGGAGTGGTTGGGAAATGTGGAGTTCCAGGAAAGAATCGAAGTGGAGAGTTGATGGTGGAAATATGTCTAGAAAGAGAGTTGATGATAGCAAATACAGTGTTTCCGAAGAAAGTCAAGCATAAGTACACATGGGAGAGGGTGGTGGATGGAAGGGTGGTAGATAGAGCGTTGATGGATTATGTAGTGGTAAATAGGACTATGATAGGAAGAGTTAAGGATGTACATGTGCTAAGGGGAGAGGGTGGGGGAATATCAGATCATTTTTTGGTGGAGGGTAAGTTGAGAGTGGAGGATAGATGGAGAAAGAGGAAAGGGACAAAAGGTAGGGAGGTGCTTAGAGTGAACACTTTAAATGAAAAGGAAAAGGAGGAGTACAAGAAGAAGCTGAAGGAGGAGTGGGAGGGAGTGAAGGATAGAGTAGAGCTAGGTGTGGAGGAGGAATGGGGATGGTTCAAGGAGGGGGTCACAAAGTGTACAAGGATGGTGTGTGGAACAAGAAGGACAGGAGGAAATAGAGGGAAGGGTAGTGAATGGTGGGATGAGGAAACAAAGAAGGTTGTAGAAGAGAAGAAGCGAGCTTTCACAGATTGGTTACAAAATAGGACGAGGGAGTCATATGAGAGGTACAAAGAAAAGAAAAGAGAAGTAAAGCAACAGGTATAAGAGGCAGAGAGCAGAGCAGATGTGAAGTGGGGTAAGGGTATGACAGAAAATTTTGAAAGCAATAAAAAGATGTTTTGGAAAGAAATTCTGAGGAAGAGGAGGCGAATCAAGTAGAGAAGAAAAGGTAAAAGGTGCAGATGGAGAGATGATAATGGAAGAGAAGGCAGTAAGTGGGAAGATGGGCAGAATATTTTAGGGAGGTGCTAAATGTGAAGGAGGATAGGGGGGGAAAGATAGTTGCAGTGGGAAATGCTAAGAAAATGAGAGTGATGAGTGAGGAAAATGGAGGAGAAATAAGGAATGATGAAGTGAAGGCAGTTGTTAAGATGATGAAAGCAGGTAAGGCACCTGGTCTGGATGGATGCCATGCAGAATGTCTAAAAAAAAAAAGGAGGTACAGTGATGGATGACTGGCTGGTGAGGTTATTTAATGTTTGCTGGCGAGAGGGTAGAGTGCCGGAGGACTGGAGGAGTGCCTGTATAGTTCCACTTTACAAGGGAAAAGGGGACAAGTGTGAATGTAGTAGTTTCAGAGAGATTAGCTTGTTAAGTGTAGTTGGGAAGGCTTATGGGAGGATCTTGATTGAGAGGATTAGGAGAGGAACAGAGGGAGTAATTGGTGAGGAACAGTGTGGATTTAGGATGGGTAGAGGTTATGTAGATCAGATCTTTGTGGTAAGACAAATATGTGAGAAAGCTATAGGAAAGGGGAAGGACATTTTTTTGGCTTTTATGGATCTGGAAAAGGCTTACAATAGGGTAGACAGAAAGGCACTGTGGGAGGTTATGCAGATATATGGGATAGGAGGAAAGCTTCTAGGAGCTGTCAAGAGTTTTTATGAGAGTAGTAGAGCTTGTGTCAGGATTAGAAATGGAGAGAGTGAGTGGTTCGAGGTAAAGGTGGGACTTCATCAAAGATGTGTTATGTCGCCCTGACTGTTCAACTTATACATGGATGGGGTGGTTCGAGAGGTAAATGCTAGGGTAGTGGGTCAGGGATTGGAGATGTTTAAAGAAAATGGAGAAAAGTGGGAGGTGAGCCAGCTGTTGTTTGCTGACGACACTGGGCTTGTGGCAGGATCGGAGGAGGGACTAAGGAAGTTGGTGACAGAGTTTGGGACAGTATGTGATAGAAGAAAGCTAAAGATAAATGTGGGTAAAAGTAAGGTGATGAGATGTACAAGGGGGAAAGTGGCAGTAGACTGGAAGTGAGCATTAAGGGAGAGCTACTGGAGCAAGTGGATACTTTTAGATACTTGGGTGCAAATGTGGCAGGAAAAGGTGAAGTGAAGGTGGAGGTAGAATGTAGATTGAGAGAAGCAAGTAAATGCCTTGGTGAATTGAAGAGTGTAATGAGGAATAGACATTTGGGAATGGATGCTAAGAGGAGACTGTATGAAGGAGTGATTGTGCCAACAGCACTGTATGGGGCAGAAACATGGAACATAAGAGAGGAAGAGAGGAGTTTGAATGTGTTTGAGATGAGGTGTCTGAGAAGTATGATGGGGGTTACTAGGCTAGATAGAGTGAGAAATGAGGAGATGAGGAGAAGAACACGGGTGGAAAGGGAGTTGGGAGATAAGGTTGATGAAAGAGTATTAGGATGGTTTGGACACATGGAAAGAATGAGTGAAGAAAGACTAGTAAAAGAGGTATGGAAGGCAGATGTGGAGGGAGTGAACATGAGGGGACATCCTAGGATGAGGTGGATGGATGGGGTGAAGGGGGCTTTGGGGAAGAGGGGAATGTCTGTTGAGGAAGGATGGGAGAGGACAGAAGACAGGGGCGAATGGAGAATGGTTATATATGGATGATGTTGTGATGCGTGAGGTGGAATGGGCGGGGGGATGGGGGGTGAGGTAGTATGTGTGAGCAAAATTTGACGCAGCCCAAAGGGATATCTCCCCGTTTTCTTCTTTTATGCATGCAGGGATGGAGAGGGGGGGGGGGTCGCCGATTTAATGAAGCGGCCTTGCTGTGGATGTGCTGTGTCTTGCGACACTGCTTCTGACCCAGGGCATTGGACAGGGTGCAGGGATGACCCTTCATCCAGGAGGTGCTAAGATAAGAGGGAGTGTGGAGGGGTGTGGAGTGTATTCAGGGATGGAATGGGTGGGAATGATCTTATGCCTTTTCCTTTTTGGCTACCTCCCTTGTAAAGGGGAAAAAACCTTGGTATATGTATGTAAACTTTTATTGTACATTGAGATTGGGGTCATTCCTATTTTGCTTGGTTTGACATGACTTGGATGTTCATGTTTTGGATACTTGGTCCTTACTGATTTATTTGTTTGTTCACTAACATTTTTTATTATCATTTATGCATTTACCTTAGTCTATAAGTTTTCCTTGCTTTTTGCAGCTTCCTTTCATCCTGGAACACTATCTCTCCAGTCCAATGCAGATGCTTATAAATGAATCCCTCTATCCACCCCCAACACTATCTAAACTCTATGCACACAGTATTCCACAACCCATACATTGCCAGCTCTTTAGCACTAGTGAAAATAGTATATGAATTGTGTTGTGTCCATATCCCTTTTTTTCCCCATCTCTCTCTCTCTCTCTCCCTTTTTTATTGAATTCTAATTAGAAATTCAGTATACAGTTATAAGACAGTCATCAACAAAACAGCATGAAGGCCTACTCTGCAGTCTTACCCAGTTGATTCATTCAGTAGAACCAATGAAAATTTTTTAAGGCTGCAGTGATGATATCTTTTGATTAAAAGTTCATTATTTCTTAGATTTCAATATAATTCTCATGATTTTCAGCAATGTGGCCAAAACAAACCAGTGCCAGTGGTTCCACTTCCCAGCAAAAACACTAATTCTAGCTATTCTGTTACCAAATCGTCTGAGGGCCTTTAACTGAGAAGGGGTACTTAGATTTTAAGGCTATATATTTGCTAATACTAGCTAGATTTCCTGCAGGTATAGATTTTCTTTCATTTTCAAATACAATAATTTGGGCTGGGTTTTTCAGATGCATAGACTTTCATATTTTCTCATGTTAGGTAGGAAATATATGAAGCCGCCTTAAAAAAAAAAAAAAAAAAAAAATCAGGTTGTTAGGGGGCAGGGGTAAAACAGGGGAGTTGGGGGGGAGGGGGGCACTGGCTTGGGAAAGTAGATAGAATTAGAATGTTCAAAGTGATGCATCTTCATTTTCTCCATAATATACTGATGACCTTCTTTACAACATATTTGTTGCAACAGTAGGTATTATTTTAGTTGTGCACACCTAAGCAATACATTAGAAATTTAAATATCAATTTTCCAAATTTTAGTACATGAATGTAATATGCAATTTTCTTGACAGAAATTAATAAAGAAAAAAAAAACCTTGCTACAAGCAAATCTACTAATGAATGGAGCCACTAGGATACATTCCAGACACCATGTCATCTGTCCAGTCCAGTTCCTGTCATTAGACAATGGCTTTCACGTTGTGGACCGGGAGTTCTCTAACTCCAAGTCATGTAAATAAGTGCCGTTACAAGGACTATAAGGCTTCCTTGACTTTTTCAGAGAACACAGGGTTCTGCTGTCATCTGTTAATTGCCTATGGTACAATAATAATCAGGCTGTCAGCCTTTGTGATGATGACAACCCAGATGATCTTTAGAGTTCAAGGTGCTGAATTACTCAATATAAGTTAGGTTACATAGGTTAGGTTAGGTTAGCATAGAGGAATTTTTCACCCTTTAATTTCTTAGACCTCTACATCAATCAAAACAAACATGGCATATCCTTCAACTGCTATGACTTCATTTGTTAATAAATCTGTTTTAACAAATTTTTTGTAATTGATTTCCACCAAGAAAATTGCATATTACATTGTATTATAATTTACAAAAATAATAATTGATTTTCTATTGCTATATCGCATAGGTGTGCACTTCTAAAAAATTACCCAAAAGCATTCATTTTGTGTTGCATGAGTTGGGGGGAGACGGGGAATTTGTTTGTAAACAGGACCTGGATTCCTCTGCCCATATGAACAAATACATTAAGATACTTGTAACTTTCAAATTGCACAGAGAGAGAGAGAGAGAGAGAGAGAGAGAGAGAGAGAGAGAGAGAGAGAGAGAGAGAGAGAGAGAGAGAGAGAGAGAGAGTTCAGAATAATTATAATTACCAAGATAAAGCATAGCACCCCTAAACTTTCTTTTTCATGGCAAAAATAGAAAGCACGGGCTCACACTAAAAGCCCGTGGGAGCTTCACTTCCAAATTTAACAGAACAGAACAGAAATAGAAAGTATATACAAACACTTCAATTTAAATGATTACGAAATGGAGTTCAGCATTTACAGGTAAAACTTTCAAACATCCTTACCAAGCAACTAAACCACTAAACCATAATGATAATTTCCAGCTTCTCATTTATGTTTACAATGTTCACAACGAAAACATCGAATTTACGCCAAAACAAATGAGCTCCACGAAGCGAAACGTAGAAAATAGAAAGATCATCCATCAAATGTAGGCAAAAAATATTATCTCTGATTAAGGGTAAAAGGTGGGCTTGTTTTAAATTGCTTTTTATTCCGAAATTTGTAGAAGTGGTCTACATAACGGCAATACCAATGGTCGTACACGATCATTCAGATGTAATCAGTTTCGCCCGCCCCTCACATTGTTATCATTTAGATATATGTTCTCTATGGATTTTCCCCGCTTCAAGATATCGGAAACAAATAGCAGCACAGTCATCAAATTTCTACAGGAATCAAATAGAGAACAGTTTAGCAAGTATCCAATGATTGGACAATATCGCACAATCTTACAACATGATACATGTGGACTTTGGTGTCATTGTTGCATGACAGCAATAGATGAGTGGGTTATCATCATCAATTGGGGCATACGCCATTTTCAGCAGAGATCAGACATCGTTCCTAGCTCCAACCCTCGCCGCCCACCGCTCCTCGTGGCAAAGGAGATTTTTCCTTCTCTGCTCTGATCGGTCCGGCACACGCAAGACCTCTTCGTTGACGTTGGCACGCGGGCTCACGCTTTAAACAAATTCACACGATGTACCTCCCGCTTTTTACAGTGGTGTACATTTGACACATTTCCCGAGTCACGTAGTTCTCTGTTTTCAGATTCACGCTCAGATTAATTAACCCATTAAACTCCGATGACAAGATTCTTGTCATCGTAGTTTAATGGGTTAAGAGAGATATTTACACAAGTCTACACTTGCCCGTATTGCCCATCTCACTACCCACTGGACCTACTCTCAATTCTACGCCCCGAGTATCGCTCACTGACTTCTGTCATCAACGGTCTAGCCCGTTAGCGACCAACGCCCTTTAGGGAGCTGCCTGCTGCTGATTATTTGTCGGCATCGCTCTGCCCCATCAAGGGGCAGCTCTCTCTGCTCTCTACTCCCTTCGTGGGAGCCGCCCGTTGCTTGACTAGGGTCAATTACGCTCTGCCTCGCTAGGGGCAAACCCTTGACTTGTCAGTACCGCCCTGCCCCAGTAGGGTCCACTCTCCTTCGGGAGCACAAGCGGGAATTTAATCCTACTCACTTCTCGTAGGAAACATACACACACTTCCCACGGACATAACTACGCCCCACGCGCAAACATCTACACTTACTTTTTCTTCGACAAAGATTCGCTTCCTTTCTCTCATACTACATCTCATTTCAGTTTACCTCCCAGTAAAAAAAAAAATTCGTGTTCCTACCTTTCTATACCACTACGCCTGCCATTTTCCCAGTTTTTTTTTTTCTTCAGATTATCTACAAAGGCGTAGAATGCCGACAGGAGACCTTTTGGTCCATAACTAGGTCGGATATGAAAAAATATAACAAAAAAATGAAACAAAATAAAATGTATGAATTAATTCTTAATTCAACAGAGCATCAGTTCCTTTCATCTTGCCATTTAGATGACATTAAACTAGAAGCTCTCTCACAATAAGATGATGTTCCAGGAATTGATTGTACAAAAGAAACTATTTTGAAAACATTGATACATTTAAAGTCCATAAATTTCAAAATGAAATACCATTTTCTAGTTATTGTTTTTGAGCTTATGGAGAGTTCAGAGCTTTTGATAGTGTCGAAGTTTCTTTGAATTAATACTACTTCATCAAAAAGTTAATCCATCTTTAAGCTTTCCTTCTAGCTTTAAATGTCCTACTTCTACAAATTCCTGAAACTTTGGTAAATGAATGACCTACGAAGCTTAGGTTTGATAATTTGCTAAATGTTGAATTTCATCAAAATCGATTTGGTTTTTTCCAAATATCTGTTAATAAGATAAAATGTTGGCACTGATATTACAAGTTTTTTCACATATACTTTACTTTTCTTCTGGAATTTATAACGAACCATACGGCTCGATATTGTGAAGGGTCTCATTGCATTGTTGTACAATAGGCCATATTGGTTTTGGTCTTCGTGAGTTCAGTTGACAGACGGAATTATTGCCTTTCCAAACGTCCAATGGCACCTTCTTTCGTTGTCTATTGTTTTTCTTTTCTTTTCTTTTTTCTTGGTGGTGGTTCTCATATTAAGTAACATATTTTGTGATTTTCTGGTTTTCCCAAAATTAGTGCCTTTTTTTAATGGAAAACTGAGTTATACATCATATGAGGCTAATTTCACACCCTGGTCTGCGATCTGCCACTCTGTGCGTCGGGTATTGTGCAGAATGCAGAGTTGACAGTCTGCACTCTTACAAGAAGTAAACGCTTTTGCAATCATCACATCTTGGGAGTAGAAAATTGAACTAACATTCAAAATAAAGGACAAATAGTGTAATTTCAAATCTCAATAAAGGACAATGACAAATAGAGCTGAATAAAGGACTGTCCTTTGAAATAAAGGACGGCTAACAACCCTAATTGTAGTTGCCGTGTGTGGCACTACAGTAGAGTACACAAGAGCATTGTCACCATAGAAATCTCCATTCCACAATTAATATTGGAAGGGGTTTTGTGCAATCAATATATTAAGGATTCTAAGCCATTCCTACAGACCATTTACATAATATTAGTAAAAATAGTGATAATAATAGTGATGATAATATTAATGATAGATAAGATACTGAAACAGTCATGTAAGGACAAATCAGACTGTTGCTGTTGATCCATGTAACTCCATATAACATGGCATTTTTTCTCTCTCTTTTCTGAATATAGATCTCACTCAACAATAAAAGCTGATAACATTTAATGGATCACATGAAGAATAGTCCCCCCAGACTTCGACAGGGTGACAATTCCTCATGTGGGCCATCCTGGGTTTACGATTCTTCATTTGTATAAGTTGATGACAATAATCATAACCTTCATTCGTCCTAACCTAACCTAATGTAATGTAACATAACTTACCTAACCTAATCTAACAATCTAATCTAACCTAACTTAATCTTTATTCCACTGTTGATATTTGGCATACTGGGGTGACAGTTCTTCAGGTGGGATCTCATGGGGTGACGATTCTTCATGTGGGCATTCCGGGGTGACAATTCTTCATATGCCCCCATTTAGCTTCTTTACTATATGTATGAGTCATCACATGAATTTTGAGATATCCCTTTTTGGACAGAAATACACCACATAGGTCACAATGGAAAAGTTTCCCATATGTACGAGTCATAATGTGTCTTTTGAGAACCCACTTTTGTGAGAAAGTTGAAACATACAGCTCACACTGAAAAGGCTCCTCCCCTGTATGAGTCAGCATGTACCTCTTGAGATTACCTTCCTCTAAGAAAGCTGCATCACATATGTCACACTGGTAAGGCTTCTCCTGCATGGGTCATCATATGGTTTTGAGCTTACCCGTCTCTGAAAAGCTGTTTCACATGCATCACACGGGAATGATTTCTCTCCTGTATTTACCTACTTGTATCTTATGGGAAAGGGAGCTACGCTCATGGTGTCCTGTCTCTGCATCTTGCCATGTCTAATTTGTTCTTAGATTTGTGTATTGTTCTTGCAAACACTATCGTTTCATCTAGCTTGTTCCATATATCTACCACCCCAATGTGGGGAAAGCTGTTCTTTTTCAGGTTTCTTCTATAACTGTTCTTTTTGAGCTTCCTTTCATGTCCCCTTGTATTTCTCTTATCCCAATTTAGTAAGTCTTCGCCATACGAGTATAGGACTTCCATACCTTTCACAATTCTGCAGATGGTCAACAAGTCACCTCTTTCTCTCCTTCATTCCACAGTTGGAAATACTAGTTTTGACAATCTCTTTTCATATGACAGCTTTGACAGTGTTGGGACTATCTTCGTAGTTGATCTCTGGATTCTCTCAATTTTCTTTATGTTCTTTTTAGT
This sequence comes from Oratosquilla oratoria, assembly GCF_046742065.1. Taxonomy (NCBI): domain Eukaryota; kingdom Metazoa; phylum Arthropoda; class Malacostraca; order Stomatopoda; family Squillidae; genus Oratosquilla; species Oratosquilla oratoria. The sequence goes on along the minus strand of NC_134788.1, from coordinate 15,821,175 downwards.
ACTGGGTGACTACAGTGTCGCTGTTGTCTTCAGAAATTGGATTTCATTGTTTGGTGATCCAAGGAAACCTCTCTCTGACAATGAACTTGAATTTGATAATGGTGATATGAGAGAGCTTGGCAATCTGTTTGGTGTTAAAATTTTAACCACTTCTGCAGAAAGTCCATGGAGCGGCACATGTGAACGACTGGATGCTATAATTGGTGCCACATTGCTAAAAGTGTTTAAGGATATGAAGTGTGGTACCAATATAGCCTTGGCTTGGGCGGTGTCAGCCCATACATAATTCATTGGCGAATAATTCCGGCTGCTTTAGCCCGAACCAATTAGTATTTGGTTTCAATCCTATAGTGTCATCTATCACCAGTAGCTCCTTCTCTGTTCTAGAGTCAGTTTCTGGTTCGGATATTGTGCGACAAAACTTGAATGCTCTGCACTCGGCTCGAAGGGAGTACCTCAAGAACGATTCTAGTGAGAGGTTCAAGAGAGCCTTGTGTCATAATGTGCGTGTAACGAAGATAAGTGGCCTTCACAATGGCGATGGTGTATTTTAAGCATAATGGTGATCAGCGATGGCATGGTCCGGGCATAGTTATTGGCAGGGATGGCAAACAGGTTCTGGTTCGTCATGGGGGTGTTTACGCCAGAGCCCATATTTGCCGATTATCTAAACTTCCCCTGAGGTCTCAAACAGATTGTCCTCAGACTTGAGGTGCATCCGTTGGCACTCGGGAGACATAGAAGAATATAGAAGGCATATGTGATCAGGAGGAGGTGGATGAGGATTCAGAGGGGTTTGCTTCATCTGCATCGACTCTGAAAATACTGAGGAAGTAGATGATAGTGGTGAGGTACAGGAGGTACAACAAGGACAAATGATATTGTAAGCAACTCTGATTTGCCAAAGAATTACCAAAGAGAAACAAGACCGTTTAAACTGTTAGTGGGGCAAAGGAGGTGAGGACTGAATGAAAAAACTGGTGAGCATATGTCTGGAAGAACAGTGAACAGAGGGGTAAAACTAAAGGAAATAATAAAAATTGGTTCAACTTTCAAAAAGACTGATGGGATTGTAGTGTGGATTTTTCAGAAGTTGCAAAATTGGAAGCAGTCCCTGATGAATGGAAATGTTTGTGTTTTACTCAAAGGAGCTGGAGGTACAAAATTGGCAGAAAGAAATGTTTATGAAGATCTTCAGTTTTATCATCAGTTGGAAAAAAAAAGAGAAGACTGAGTGTTCATTTGTTGTCATTTGGCTGAGGGCAGCCATATTGGATTTTTGTGTGGTTCCGTGAATAAACACCAGGTGGCAGTATTGTTGAGCTGCTATGTGGAGTGCTGGCTCCCTAGTGTAAAGGAAGGGGTGCCTGGAGCAGGGTTGGAGCAAAGACTGGATTGGAGCTAATACATATTTTTGAAGAGTAAAGTTTTCAGTAAAATTCTTTCACTCCTGTTACCATTCTGTCTGTTCATCTAACAATCTCTCCATTTCTATCTTTCAAAGATGTTATTTGCTACCTCTCTGAGCTAGTCTGTGCTCAGCCCTTTCAATATCTTTCTGAATAACTTCCTCCACCATGATCCATATTTCCCTTTCTTCTCTCTGATCTCTGCCTTTTTGTTGATCAACTTGTTCAGATCTTTCAGTCTGTTTTGCATATGAAAGGTGTGCATAGTCCTTTTTGCACACTTTTTTCTAAATACTGCTATAATTACTCTGATAGTGCTAAACAAACCAGAAGGAACCCATGTAACTCATCATACATTTTTCTTCTTGTATTTTCATAATCTTCAAAAAATTGTTCTATTAAATAGATACCACAATTAATAAATTTAAAACTTTGAACAGTACTAAATTACTATGATAACAATATGGTAATGCTGAACAAACCAAAGAAAACCCTAAGATTACTTTGCGTATTGTGAAAACATATCTGTAAAAAGTGAACTGTAAACATAATGCACTTATAATGTGACAAATATTTTACTGAAAAGCAATTATAATCAATAAAGTATCAGCTAAACTATAAACAAGAACAGTATACCCTCTGAAGGCAGGGTTTACCATCAGCACATTTGGCTTTCATACAAATTGTCAAGCACTATTATTTTCTTTCATCATTGTCTACAACACATTACTTATTTTCATGATACAGCATATTCACTCATTTTATAATCTAAATGAAATATCATGTTGATTCAGTGCAACCTCATAGTACTAAACAAACCAAAGGAGGTACTTTAATTACCAGAAAACTAAAACACTTTTATATAAGTTGTCAGGAGCTTGTTTTATTCTTTATATATTTACAATTGTTTAATTTCTATGTCTTCCCTATATGCTGTCAATTGTATAACAAATAATATTTGTTGTTGTCTTTTAAGTACTCTATTGTTGGAATACAGTCTGATAGTTCTAAAAAAAATACAAACAGAACTCAGATCATGATGCTGGTGGTGCTTAAGTGATATAGTGACATGAGGGTGTGGCACTTAGGGATCTGGCATAGATCATCTGTTTGAGAGGATTTTAGATTCTGTGTGGAGGTGTCCAAATGGTGCATCCTGTTACTACTCTCAAGTCTCCATTCTATTTTGTGTGATGGTTACTAGTGTTCACCATTCTCATTGTTGGGAACCATGCTGTAGAAGTGTAATCAAGGGTGGTTCTTATGTACTCCTTGAAGAAATATGAGTATGAAATGTGAGGACTTGCTTTTGTGTGAGTATATTTTTGGGTGTATGAGTTGTCATGAATTGGTTGCTGCTCCACTTGACTGTGAACAGGTTTATGTTAGGCACTGTGCATCTCAAGAGGAACATATAGTGGCATGAGTTATATTTGATGGATGTGTGTGCATACTTTATATGTCTTTAGCACATGGAGCCTGGGTTGGTTTCTTTGTTGCCAACTGATAGAAGTGTAAACTCATGGAATAGCCATGAAGATATTGCACATACATGAATTTAACACAATGTATAATTGGAGAATATGATAGGACCCTAACATGTACAACATAAAAAAATACATCCATATATGAAGTCAGAGTTGACTAACTAGACCAATATGTAAAATATAAAATAATATTAGACAGTGATTTCACATTGATCACATGGACAGAAGTGCTGGTAAGCCACTGGCCATGATACCAACAATAACTTTTAAGATACTCGTACATGAGAAAGCTGAAGAGAATAAGTCACACTGAGAAGGATCCCCTTGTAAGTATGGTTTTAATGCAAGAGTACTATTACTTGAGAAAGTTCCATCCCACCTGTTACACTGAAAAAATATTCTCTCAGGTATGGGTCATAACATGGACTTTGAGACTACCCTTTTGTGAGAAAGCAGCACAGCATAGGTCACACTGGAAAGGCTTCTCTCCTGTATGGATCATCATATGTCTTTTGAGAGAACTCTTATATGAGAAAGCTGCATCACAGTCACCACAGTGAAAAGGTTTCTCTCCTGTGTGGATCATCACATGCCTTTTAAGATCACCCTTTCTTGAGAAAGCTGAACTGCAGTCACCACACTGAAAACACCTTTCACCTGTGTGTGTCATTGCATGGCTTTTGAGTTTACCCTTTTGTGAGAAAGCTGCATCACATAGGTCACACTGAAAAGGCTTCTCTCCTGTGTGGGTGCTCACGTGCTTTTTGAGAGTATCCTTTCGTGAGAAAGCTTTATCACATAGGTCACATTGGAAAGGCCTCTCTCCTGTGTGGGTCCTCACATGGTTTTGGAGAGATTGGTTTACTGAGAAAGATGCATTGCATAGGCCACACTGGAATGGCTTCTCTTCTGTGTGGGTCCTCACATGCTTTTTGAGATTACCCTTTTGTGAGAAAGCTGCATCACATAGGTCACACTTGAAAGGCTTCTCTCCTATGTGGGTCATCATATGCCTTTTGAGAGTGCCTTTTTGTGAGAAAGCAGCATCACATAGGTCACAATGGACAGGCTTCTCTCCTGTGTGGGTCATCATATGGATTTTGAGATAACCTTTGTGTGAGAAACCTGCATTGCAAAAATTACACTGTAAAGACTTTTTCCTGGTTTGGTTCTTCAAATACTTTTTGAGATTACAGTTTTCTCTTGCATTGGAAATCATATATAACGTAACATTAGTCTTATGTTGAGGTCTTTATTACCACATTTATGGCATCTATATATAACCCATCTACTCAAATCTTGATGGGTATTCATTTCCTGCCAAAGAAAGAAAAACATGTGATCTTTATTGGCACATACCTGAAACTTAACAAGCAAAATACAACAGCAGATCTGTAATACTACACTCATCCTCTTCCATACAATGATGCCTATGTAGGCATCATGATGTGCAAGTGGGTGTACCAGGATGCCAGCAGTGGTGTCTTGATTATATTTGTTTTGTAGTGGTAGATCAATGATTGAAAAAGAGTAAGTATTGTATTGAAGAGGTTAATGATATACCACAAAAAAAGAGCTCCACTAATGAGGGGCAAGAGTAGATGAAACACCAATATTTCAGATGTGGTAAAGTTTGCCTGATTCAAATTCTATCTTAATGAAAAAATATCCTATATCATCCTATCTACAATGGCTTGATACCAAAGTAAAGTAACAGTTGGCACTGAAAATTACTTATATACCCAAAGGAAATACCAGAAGTGTCTCTTTATAATAGATGAAATCATTACAGATCAAGCATGTCTACTGCTAAACATAACTCAAATCAAGGTTTTAGATAAAAGTTTTTTTTAAATCATAGTATAGTATAGAAGGTTGGAAGATCTTATTTTAAAGGTTTATAGAGATCTTGAGGTTAGTCTAGAAGCTAAGTGACAGACTCTCAGGGCTGCACCTCCTAATGGAGATGAGGGAGTTGACAGGATTTGAAAATGGTCAGCTTTATTGTCCATCTTGCAGGACCATAAGCAGGTTACTATCATTGGTCCCTCAGGAAACAGAAGTATCCCAAGAACAAAACTGAAAAACTGCTCATAGTATCATTCAAACTAGAAGTTTTTTGAATAACTAAACATTTCCTTCCTCTTTGTCATGGTTTCAGGTTATTATGCTGTATAATACTAAAAGCTTAGTCATGAATAGGCATATAAGTTAGGAAAGCTCTCATTCATTCATTTGGAGTGCATGTTACTATACTGTATAATTTACACAGTAACATTCAGCTGATACTTTAGGAAGTATATGAGGTGACCCTACAGACCAGACTCACATCATTTGTCTGTGTTAGAGGAAATATCTACTAATAAAAAAAAAATACTATTTTATTGTACTGCAACTGTCCCTCCATTATGCTGTCCCCCCTCTCTCTTGTAATACTGTCCTGTACCACTTCTCAGAGTATATATTTCCAGAAGGTAGGGAGGTACTTAGAGTGAACTGCTTAGATGAGGAAAAAGAGGAGAATGAATATAAGAAGTTTAGAGAGGAGTGGGAGAGAGTAAAGGATAGAGTAGAACTAGGAGTGGAGGAGGAATGGGGATGGTTCAAGGAGGGAGTCATAAGGTGTGCAAAGATGGTGTGTGGAATAAGGAGGGCGGGAGGAAATAAAAGGAAGGGTAGTGAGTGGTGGGATGAGGAAGCAAAGAAGGGTGTAGAAGAGAAGCAGGCATTCATAGATTGGTTACAAATTAGGACGAGGGAATCGTATGCGAGGTACAAAGTAAAGAGAAGGGAAGTTAAGCATAAGATAAGGGAAGCAAAGAGGAGAGCAGATGTGAAATGGGGTAAGAGTATGACAGAAAATGTTGAAAGTAATAAAAAGATGTTTTGGAAAGAAATTAAAAGAGGAAGAGGAGGCAAATCAAGTAGAGAAGAAAAGGTAAAAGGTGCAGATGGAGAGATGATAATAGAAGAGAAGGCAGTGAGAGGAAGGTGGGCAGAGTATTTTAGGGAGTTGCTAAATGTGAAGGAGGATAGGGAGGGAAAGGTAGTTGCAGTGGGAAGGGCTAAGAAAATGAATGATGAGTGAGGAAAATGGAGAAGAAATGGGGAAAGATGAAGTGAAAGCTGTTGTTAAGATGATGAGAGCAAGTAAGGCACCTGGGTTGGATGGATGTCATGCAGAATGCCTGAAGAAAGGAGGTACAATCATGGTGGACTGGCTGGTGAGGTTGTTTAATATTTGTTTAAGAGAGGGAAGAGTCCCAGAGGACTGGAGGAGTGCCTGTATAGTTCCGCTTTACAAGGGAAAGGGGGACAAGTGTGAGTGTAGTAGTTTTAGAGGGATCAGCTTATTAAGTGTAGTTGGGAAGGCTTATAGGAGGGTCTTGATTGAGAGGATTAGGAGAGGAACAGAGGGAGTAATTGGCGAGGAACAGTGTGGTTTTTCGACAGGTAGCTGTTGTGTAGATAAGATTTTTGTGGTAAGACAGATATGTGAGAAAGCTATAGGAAAAGGTAAGGCTGTTTTTTGGGCTTTTATGGATCTGGAAAAGGCTTATGACAGGGTAGACAGCAAGGCACTTTGGGAGGTACTGCAGATGTATCGGATGGGAGAAAGCTGCTAAGAGCAGTCAAGAGTTTTTACGAGAGTAGTAGAGCTTGCGTTAGGATTAGAAATGGAGAGAGTGAATGGTTTGAGGTAAAGGTGGGACTTCGTCAGGGATGTGTTATGTTGCCCTGGCTCTTCAATCTATACATGGATGGGGTCGTGCAAGAGGTGAATGCAAGGGTAGTGGGTCAGGGGTTGGAGATGGTTATAGAAAATGGCAAAAAGTGGGAAATAAGTCAGTTGTTGTTTGCTGATGACACTGCACTTGTAGCAGGATCAGAGGAGGGATTGAGGAAGTTAGTGACAGAGTTTGAGGTGTGTGAAAGAGGGAAGCTGAAGATAAATGTGAGCAAAAGTAAGGCAATGAGATGTACAAGGGGAGAGTGATAGCAGGCTAGAAGTGAGCATTTAGGGTGAGATTGGAGAAAGTGGATAGTTTTAGATACTTGGGTGCAAATGCGGCAGGAAAGGGAGGAGTGGGGGTGGAGGTAGAATGTAGATTGAGAGAGGTGAGTAAATGCCTTGATGGATTAAAAAGTGTAATGGGAAATAGACATCTAGGAATGGATGCTAAGAGGAGGTTATATGAAGGAGTGATTGTGCTAACAGCAATGTATAGGGTAGAAACATGGAAAATAAGAGAGGAAGAGAGAAGGAGTCTGAATGTGTTTGAAATGAAATGTCTGAGAAGTATGATAGGGGTTACTGGGCTAGATGGATTGAGGAATGAGGTGAGGAGGAGAACTGGGGTGGAAAGGGAGCTGGGAGATAGGGTTGATGAAAGAGTATTAGGATGGTTTGGACACGTGGAAAGAATGAGTGATGGAAGATTAGTAAAAGAGCTGTGGAAGGCAGAGATAGAAGGACTGAATATGAGGTGGCATCCTAGGATGAGATAGATGGATGATGTGAAAGGGGCATTATAAAAGAGAGGAATGTCTGTTGAGGAAGGACGGGAGAGGACAGAAGATAGGGGTGAACAGAGATGGGTTGTGTATGAATGATGCTGCAATGCATGAGGGGGAGTGGGTGGGGGATGGGGGTGAGGAAATATGTATGAGAAATAATTTGATGCAGCCTGAAGGGATTTCTCCCCATCTTCTCCTTTTCTGCATGAGGGGACAGAGAGAGGGGGTTGCTGAATTTATGAAATGGCCTTGCTGTGGATGTGCTGTGTCTTGAGACACTGCTTCTGACCCAGGGCAGTGGACAGGATGCAGGGATGACCCATCATCCAGGAGGTGCCAAGATAGGAGAGAGGGAGAAGGGCGGAGGGGAGTGGAATATGTAGGGAATGGAATGGGTGGGAGTGGTTTCTATGCCTTTTTCTTTTTGGCTACCCCTTGTGTAAGGGGGGAAAATGCCTTAGTTATATGTATTTCTAAAAAGTCAAATACAAAATAGTGTGGGTTTTTGGTGAGCAAAGTGAGCCTACTCAGCTGAATGGGGAGTTGCACTGTTATTCTCCCATAATTTTTGTCAAAATATACAATTTTATATAGAGACCTTTGGATGAGCGAATTCGGGCTGGACATTGGGAGCCCATAGCTGCAGCATAGTCAGTCTTCACTACCTCATCATCCTAGGATACACTAAGTTGGATTTGGTGAGGTTATATTAGTTATTAGTATATTTTCATTATGGTCTCAATTTCAGGGTGGGTCAGTAATAACATTATTCAACATTATTCTACTTGTATTTATTATTGTACAATATTAAGTTTTTGTAGAGGAGGTAGACTGCATACTAAACTGGTACCAATGATTGTATTGGACTTCATTGTCAATATCCAGCACTTCTGTTTCTGGGGACAATATCCTATCAAAGAGTTAACATTATAGAAATGGTAAAGGAGAGATTGTACCGATGATTCTATTATATTTCCTTTTTCAATATCCAGCAGATCTATTTTGGGGGACAATATTGTATTAGAGATAGCTTATAGGAATATATATGAGAGATTTATGGAGGGAAGGCAACTTAAAGGACATATACATGTTGAAAGCAATTTGCATTCTTCAGTAGTCCCCAACGATAAGAGAATGTTGCCAGACTGGTTATGAAATTCCTCTACACAGTGGCTACATAAGACTTATACAGACAATACGCAGTAAAATAACATCAAAAGGAATTGAGCTGCTCATTCTGAATTAATTTCCATAATGAACTACTATTTTTTTTCACAAAGCAAGGTTGCTAGTCATTTTTAGATTCTCAAACTGTCACAAAGGCAGCACCATTGGAAAGCAATATCTATGTGAATGTACATTTTAAACCATCATCATTAAATGCACCAGCAGCAGGTGCATGGTATACCTTATAATTATTAATATTTCTATCATTTATAAACTTTTGTTGTACATTGAGCTTGGGGTCATTCCTATTTTGCTTGGCTTGACATGACTTGGATGTTTATGTTTTGGATACTTGGTCCTTATGGACCTTGATGATTGATTTGTTTGTTCACTAACATTTTTTATTCTCATTTATACATTTACCTTAGTCTATAATTTTTTCTTTTTTGCAGCATCCTTTCATCTTGGAACACTATCTCTCCAGTCCAATGCAGATGTTTATAAATGAATCCCTCTATCCACCCTCAACACTATCTAAACTCTATGCACACAGTATTCCACAACCCATACATTGCCAGCTCTTTAGCACTGGTGAAAATATCCCTTTTTTCCCTCTCTCTCTTTTTTTTTTTTTTTCTTTTTTTTTTTTTAGACTTCCCTATTTTTCTGGGATTAATACTTGGTAACCATGGTTGACAACTGGATTCTAATTTGAAATTCAGTATACAGTTATAAGACATTCATCAACAAAACAGCATGAAGGCCTACTCTGCAGTCTAACCCAGTTGATTAATTTAGTAGAACCAATGAACATTTTTTAAGGCTGCAATGATGATATTTTGATTAAAAGTTCACTATTTCTTAGATATCAATATAATTCTAATGATTTTCAGCAATGTGGCCAATACAAACCAATGCCAGTGGTTCCACTTCCCAGCAAAAACACTAATTCTAGCTATTCTGTTACCAAATCATCTGAGGGCCTTTAACTGAAAAGGGGTACTTGGATTTTAAGGTTATATATTTGCTAATACAAGCTAGGCTTCCTGCAGGTATAGATTTTCTTTCATTTTCAAATACAATAATTTGGGCTGGGTTTTCCAAGTGCTTAGATTTTTATATTGCTAGGCAGGGCAACATACAAAGCACCCTTAAAAAGAAAAATCAAGTTGTTAGGTGGTAGGGGTGAAACAGGGGAGTTGGGGGGGGGGGCACTGGCTTGGGAAAGTAAATAGAATTAGAATGTTCAAAGTGATGCATCTTCGTTTTCTCAATTATATACTGAGGATCTTCTCTACAACATATTTGTTGCAGAAGCAGGTATTATTTTAGTTGTGCACACCTAAGCAATATAGCATCAGAAAATTAAATATTAATTTTGTACATTATAATACATGAACATAATATGCAATTTTCTTGGCAAAAATACATAACAAAAAAACCTTGCTACAAGCAAATCTACAAATGAACAAAGCCACTAGGATACTATCCAGACACCATGTTGTCGTCTGTCCAGTCCAGTCACTGTCAATTAGACAATGGCTTTCACTTTGTGGACCAGTTGTTCTCCAATTCCAGGTGATGTTAAGGGGAGGTTGCGGCTAAAAATGGCTATTTTCAATCGTGGGTATGAAATTTAGTTAAGCATCACAAATGCTTGTTCAGTTATCAAGGTCTGCCAGACGTATGATTTGAAATGAAAACCTAAATGGCAAATACCATAAAAATGCACTTTTGTGGCAGGAGGTAGGGGATGGCAGGCTGCATAAAATATGGCAACAACCACGTTTGTCAACATGTTTGCCATTTTATTGCTTTTATTGCCTTTTTCATACCCTCACTGACTAGTGCTATGCAGTACGATCTTTTTCCTATCTAAAGCAGCATTTCATGGCTATCATAAGTCCATATTTGATTAGGAAATGTTGTTTACAAAAGCTTTGATATTTGGTCGAGTTGATGTGTGTAATTTACATTTTATTTCCATTTTATTGTTACCATTATAGTTATGGGTCTTAATAAAGTGAAAAAGCATATGAAACATATGCGTTGTATAAGGAAAGAAAACCGAGAGATTGTTACAAGTGTGTGTAGCCACGCCCACCACATCAGCTGATGTTACGATTTTGTCACCCGAAGCATCAGGTTCTGTTCCATCAACTTCTACACCTTTCAAGAGGACAGGAAAAGCACAAATACGTAAAGAAACACTTGCCAATAAAAGTGATAAAAAAAAGAAGAGGAGGAGAGAGAGAAAGAGGAAGAGAGAGAGGATGGTCTTTACTGTGCACATCTGAAGGGAATAGTTCTTAGTAATTGTGAGTGCAGTGTAGATAATGTTGTTCACTATCATAGTGATGGTTCTGAAGATAAAATCAAAATTATGTGTGGACAGTGCAACAATGAATTTATATCAGAACCTGAGACTGTTGCTGATGATGATTATTTTGTAAGAAATGTTAGTTTTGTTTATCATTCGATTATGGAAGGGTATGGCTGGGAGGGTATGAAAAGAAGCTGTTGGGACTGTCAAAGCTGTATTTTATTGCAAGAAGTGCAATTCTAAGCCATAGCTTTGGTTACCAGGAAGGCTCTATATTGAAAGAACTCAAGCTCCGGTCACAGGCACTTGACAGAAGCCTAAGCAAGATGGAAAAAAGAAGGCTATTATACTCAGAAAGAGGACCCAGTAGGAAGAGCAAGAAGATGAGAGCAACAATAGACAATAGAGACTACTCTGCAGGAAGGTTCTAAGAAAAACTTTGCAACAGTGAGGAATGTGGGCAGTTCCGATACCCTCTGAAATAATACTCTTCCCAGGTGGGTAGGGGGGGACCAAGTGCCTTTCTTGAACCCTAGAGCCAAAATATGATAGATCCAGTCTTCTCTATACAAAAATAAGTAAGACAGTAGTCGTAATAGAGTATTCAGCATAGCATTAATTGGTTTTGAGAAAAAAAATCAGTGTAAAAATTCTTTCAGAATCTTTAATTGGCCGTATCTCAAAATTAACTTTTTTTTTTTATTATAAAGTGCCAGAACGTCTTTATTTACTGTACAAATTCCATGAAATTTATGGTGCAATACCTATGGATATTTCTGATGATAAATAAAGAGCCAAATTTTTTAAATATTAATTTTTGTTTTGTTTTTTACTATTTTTTACATGAAAAATTATAAAAAAAAAATAAATGAAAGTAAACAACCCTGAAAAAAAAAAATAATAATAATAAAAAACATGGCTGTTTACAATTGTTAATTTACACAAGAAGTAATAGTAGCATAAATTTCAAATCAATATCTTGATCATTATAACCATGTTCAGCCTTAGAAAATGCATAATTTTGACGTACAAAACATGCCTAAGGGCGGCGCCCTTAGGGAAATTAAGGTAAATTTTGGGGTCAAAATACTTCATTTACTTTGTTTATAATTGTGTAATTTTCGGGCAACCCTGAAGACAAAATAAAATTCCTCCTCCCTATGACCGCCGGAGCCTCCCCTTAATAAGTGCTGTTACAAAGACAATAAGGCTTCCTTGGACTTATTAAAAGAACACAGGGTTCTGCTGTTGTCTGTGAATTGGCCAAGGTACAATAATAATCAGGCTGTCAGTATCCATGATGATGATATCGACCCATATAATCTTTAGAATTTGAGGTACCAAATTAGTAAATATAGGTTAGTTTATGTAGGTTAGATTAGGTAGGTTAGGTTAGAATAGACAAATTTATCCTTTCATTTCTTTGACCTCAGCATCAGTCAAAACAAACATGGTGTATCATTCAACTGCTGCAACTTCTTTGCTAATAAATCTGTTATTGCAACTTTTTTGTTATTCATTTCCACCAAGAAAATCGCATATGTTGATGTATTATAATTTAGAAAATTAACAATTAATTTCCTGTTGCTATATTGCATAGGTGTGAACTTCTAAAAATTTACCCAGAAGCAATGATTTTGTGTTGCATAAGTCAGGGGAGGAATTTGACATTTGTGTTTGTAAACACGTCCTGGATAGTGGATTCTTCTGCCTATAAAGTCAAATACATTAAGATACTTTCAAATTGTACTGAGAGAGAGAGAGAGAGAGAGAGAGAGAGAGAGAGAGAGAGAGAGAGAGAGAGAGAGAGAGAGAGAGAGAGAGAGAGAGAGAGAGAGTGAAAATAATTTCGCTTCAGAATAAATACCAAGACAAAGCATAGCACCCCTAAACTTACTTTTTAATGGCAAAAATAGAAAGTATTTATGCATATGCGAACACTTAGATTTAAATTATTACGAAATGGAGTTCAGCATTTACAGATAAAACTTTCAAACATCCTTACCAAGTAACTAAGCCACTAAACCGTGATGATAATATCCATCTCATTTATGTTTACAAATTTCACAACGGAGACAACGAGCTGACGCCAAACAAATGAGCTATAAGAAGCGGAACCTAGAAACTAGAAATATCACCTATCAAATGTGGGGAAAAAAATATAAGTTTGAACGTTTTCTATTATCTCTGATTAAGGCTGAAGTTAAAGATACCGGAAACAAATAGCTGCACACTCATTGAATTTCTACAATAACCAAATAGATAACAGCTTAACAAGTATCCAATGATTGGACAATATCACACAATCCTACGATAACATGATGCATGTGGACTTCGGTGTTAACGTTGCGTGACAAGAATAGATGAATAGGTTATCATCATATAGGGCATACGCCAGTCTCAGCAAAGATCAGACGTCGTTCCTAGTTACAGTCCTCGCCGCCCACCGTTCTTCGTCGACCGGTCGTGGCAAAGGAGATTTTTCCTCCTGTGCTGCTGATCGGTCAGGCACACGCAAGACTTCTTCGCTGACATTGGCATGCGGGATCACGTCTTAGACAAATCCACACAATGTACCTCCCACTTTTTACAATGGTGTACATTTAACACATTTCTCGAGTCACGTAATTCTCTGTTTTCATATTTGTGCTCAGATTACAAGAGATATTAACACAAGTCTACACTCGCCCGTATTGCCCATTTCAGTGGTCACTGGACCTACTCTCAATTTTACGCCCCAAGTGTCGCTCGCTGACTTCTGTCATCAACGGTCTGACCCGTTAGCGGCCAACACTCCTCTCCCTCTTTAGGGAGCCGCCTGCTCTCTACTCACTTCGTGAGAGCCGCCCGTTGCTTGACTAGGGTCAATTACGCCCTGCCTCGCTATGGATAAACTCTTTTCTCCCTTTAGTAAGACACCCGCCGTTGACTTGTCAATACCGCCGTACCCTAGTAGGGTCCACTCTCCTTCGGGAGCACAAGCGGGAATTTAATCCTACTCACTTCTCGTAGGAAACATACACACACTTCCCACGAACATAGCTACGCCCCACGCGCAATCATCTACACTTACTTTTTCTTCGACTAAGATTTGTTTCCTTTCTCTCATACTGCATCTCATTTTAGTTTACCTCCCAGTAAAGATTTTTTTCGTGTTCCTACCTTTCTATAGCACTACGCCTCCTGCCATTTCCCCGTTTTTTTTTTCAGATGCAGGCGTCGCCCTCCAAGTTTCCTGCTCATTCCTCCTACACTACCATCATTGCTCTTAGGATCGCCCCTAATGTGCGTTTATTGGCAATAGCCGACTTTTATACACTACTGTTTTTTTATTTTCTTGCACACATCTCTTCCCCTCCCCCACGCACCGATCCTGCGCGAGCGGGTGGTCTCTCCTAGTGTAACCATTACTAACCGTCACCTACCACGCACGTGATCCACATGCTTGCAACATAGCGAAACTCCCCTTTTTGCTTACCTTGCTTTCCCAGACACATATATCTAACGCAACAGAATTCAGACAAAACAGGATATCGCCACGAACATGTCAAATGCCACCAAACCAACCCATTAAAAACACTTCATTATAACCACCCTATTATATTACCCATAAGCTAACATATATATAATATACCTAACAGCACCCACCAACTATACGACTAACCCTCATATATAAAACTGACCCCAATGTAAAGAATAGCGAGACTAACGCCTTTATTTACAACAACCACTAACCCTCTATATTAATCTAAACTAAAACTTTCTCGCCTGTTTTTTACATTTCAAGGTACTGAGTACACAGGAATCACAAGTATATATATACTTGTGACCTCTGTATACCATGTACCTTGAAAATGTAAAAACAGATGGATTTTTTTTTTTTTTTTCTTCTTTTTTTTTTAGTCTTTCATTTTCCATGTGGTGATCTTCTCGGCGGAGGAGACGTGGTGGACACCCACTGTTTTCATGGCTGGGGTAAGTTTCATGGTATACGGAGATCACAAGTATATATATATATATATGCATACAAAAAGAGAGGGCGAGGGGAGGCAATAGTATTCTCTGACTCCGCACAAACCAAGGTTACGTGGTGATGGAATGACCTCATCTAATCTCACACCTTCCATTAAGTAACTTTTCCCGGACTGTTTGATTTTTTTTTCCCAATAATATATTGGATCAATATAGTGGGGCGGTTTAGCTCGAATATTCAAAAGGATTGTGCATTTTGTGATAAAAGCATCAAATTTGGCTCAAATGTACATTGATATATGGCAAACATTTTCAGATATTGAGCCACTCGGAACTCTACCTTCATGTCTACCATATTGGAATTCAAAATGGCCGCCATTTGAAATCTACATTTTCGATTATCTTTGAGTCTAATGCTGCTATTGACTCGATTCTGGTGTCTAAATGTATGTTTTGGGGGGGGGGCAAGGAATCCAATGGTAACAATCTACATCGCATATTTTGTACCAATGAGCCGCCATATTGGATTTCAAAATGGCCGTTGTTTGAAATCTACATTTTCGATTATCTTTGGGTCTAATGCTGCTATTGACTCGATTCTGGTGTCCAAATGTATGTTTTGGGAGGAAATGAATCCGGTGGTTACAATCTGCATTGTGTATCTTTATGAATTAGCCAACATATTGGATTTCAAAATGGCCGCCATTTGAATTCTACATGTGAGATTACCTCTCGGGCAAATATTTTTATAGTACATGACAATATTTGCTGGTATCCATTTATCAAAATCACATACTTTATTACAGTACTCCACTTAATTCATGAGAGATGAATATTCATCATCATGTATTTTTGACAAGACAACATTTTACTCAAAGTCTGTGAAGACACTGACACTGACATTCTACAATGGTCTGGTATTTGAGGCAAGGTATACATCGGTACTGAAGATATGTGTACATAAACAGTGTCATGTTAACCAGTTCAGCACTGCCACAAGTAAATGAATGTTGTGGACTCATCTTCATGTGCAGTCCCCTTCACACACACAGAGGGCTGTGCACTTAAGGGCAGCCTTCTTGCACTTGCAGTGTTTCACACACCCTTTCTGGCACTTGCAAGAAACCAGCTCAATGCAGGTGTCAGCTGCCTCAGGTAGCCTGGTCCAGTATGGTGTGTATTGTCCTCCAGTCATTGACCAACCCCAGTTGGTTGGTGGTGGGAGTTCTGGTGCTGGCAGCAGTATCTGACCCCACACATGTCCACCTTGATATACTGCCCTCTTGACATGTTCCTCTAAAGCTGCCTTCGTTGGAGGGATCAACTGCACATCGTTCTTCCTTGCGAAGAGTTTCCTCCTGGCCTTGTCAATGTCCGTGCATTTGCTGGTTCGATCATACAACAGGATCACGAACCTCTCGATGATGCACATTGCATCATTTGGTATGTCACTTGGTGCGAAAGACAGCTGCATCAGCGCCTCAGTTAACTCTGGCAGTACTGTCCAGACTGCCCATGCGGTCTTCTTGCCATGTCTAGCAAAGCTTGACACAGTATCGCATCCAGTTAGAGCGTGGAACATTGGCATTGCACGAGCCTTCTCTGGTCCCAGTCCAGCTGCTATTTCATGTGCTGCTAGGTATCGGAAACTTCGGCCTGTTCCGAATGCCAGCCATAGTTTATCTTCTGGTTGTAATTCCTGTATCACGGACACTGCCAGCACCACAACATCGGTGTCTACAGTCCGGATGACTATTGAATGGTGTCCTTGCTTAGCTGCGTGAGATGCATGCAGCAACATCCGACTGTCAGCCTCTTCATGGTTGCATAGGTCGAGTGAAGTCAGATCTGGTAGTAGTGGCTTGCTGAGCACTGCCTCTCCATCAGTAATGACGAGTTGCTTGTCCTCCTGGTCAAACCATTCCAAGAGAGCTGTTGAGAGAAACTTAAACAGCTCGGTCTTATTGCTGTCCACTCGTAGGAAGTTCTGCCAGTTTCCTGGAATGGATGCGGCGGCCACCACACGTCTCCGCACGCCTTGTCCCCGCTTTGCACGTGTACTACCTTTCAGTGAATCAGCAAGGTAAGTATCCCAGATCAGATCCAGGCGTGACACTGTTTGCAGCTTAGTAGATATATATGGAATGAAGATCTGATGTGCGTACTCTTCAAAGGTCTTTGATGCAGCCGGCTTCAGCATCTGGACGATAGCTGCTCCATCAAGCACTAAACAGGTAGTGACAGGAGCCTCTGTCTTAGCGTCGGAGATTTCTTCCAAACATGTGATGAGATCACTCTTGGTACCAGTGAAGAGGTTTCCACCATCGGACAGTGCTGGAGGACATGCCTGGTTTTCATGACGAAAGAACTCCTCAATGTTTCCATCCCTCGTCTGGCAGCCAATGTTCAGGCGTGCGAAGAGTTCACGGTCATTCTTGACGGAGGTAAGCTGTTGCTGACCTTTGCTCTGTCTTCTTGGAGTTGAAGTGCTGAACACCTTCAGCTTGTTACGAGGTATGGGGTCGTCCACTGCCTATGTTCTGTCCAACAGACACTCTCTGGTGAAAGCCTCGAACTGCTCTTGGCCAATCTTCTTGGCATTCATCACGGTAAAAATATGCAATATATTTTTTATCATTAGAATCTTTGTCCCCCAAAACATACATTTAGACACCAGAATCGAGTCAATAAAAGCATTTGACTTAGAGATAATCACACATGTTGATTTCAAGTGGCGGCCATTTTGAAATCCAATATGGCAGCAATGCAGATTGTTACCATTGGATTCCTTGTCCCCCAAAACATACATTTAGACAACAGAATCGAGTCAATAGCAGCATTAGACCCAAAGATAATAGAAAATGTAGATTTCAAATGGCGGCCATTTTGAATTCCAATATGGCAGACATGAAGAGATAATTCCGAGTGGCTCAATATCTGAAAATGTTCGCCATATGTCAATGTACATTTGTGCCAAATTTGATGCTTGTATAAAAAAATGCACAATAGGTTAGCTATGCTGCCCCACTAATAGTAGAATTTAACCCCACACACGCGCTTGGGGTGGTAATTGTACAATTGAGTATTGCTGGGGTCGAGATCCTAACCTGACTTAAAATAAACTAACATTCTACAGTTGATTATGGCTCGTGATGCATAACCTAACCTGAACTGACCTGCCCTAACCATACTAAACCTAACATAACCTAGCCTATGTTACTTAGGGTGGATAGTCTAGTTCAATCTAGCTTATACATTCTAGTACTTATATTCAAAATGTTATAAATACATAAACACATATACCAAGGGTTTTTTCCCATACAGGGGAGGTAGCCACACTCAAAAGGCACGATTCCACTCCCACCCATTCCATCCCTACCCATTCTACTCCCATTCATCACCCTCCCTTCCTCTCATCTTGGCTCTTCCTGATAGACGGGTCATCCCCGCATCTCGCTCATCAGCCAGGGCCAGAAGCAATGCATCAGACACCACGTCCACAGTAACGCCGCTTCATTTAATCAGCGACTCACCCACCCTTCTCTATCTCTCTGTCCCCTCATGCAGAAACATTAAAGACGGGAAGAAAGCCCTTCGGGTTGCGTAAAAATATCATTCACACATAACTAATCCCTTACCCTTCCTATCCTCCACCCACTCCCTTCCAAGCATCACAATATCATCCATATGCAACCATTCTCCACTCACCCCTATTTTCTGCCTTCTCCCTTCCTTAATAGACATCCCCCTTTTGCTCAATGACCCTTTCACCCCATCCATCCATCTCATCCTCGGTCGCCCCCTCATGGTCACTCCATCCATCCCTGCCTTCCACACTTTTTTTTACTAATGTTTTTTTTTTCACTCATTCTTTCCATGTGTCCAAACCACCAACACTCTTTCATCAACCCTATCTCCCATCTCCTTTTCCATCCTCGCTCTCCTCCTTACCTCCTAGTTTCTCACTCTATCCAACCTTGTAACCCCTACCATACTTCTCAGACATTTTATTTCAAACATATTTAAACTCTCTTCCTCTCTTATGTTCCATGTCTCTACCCCATACAGTGCTGTCGGCACAATAACCCCTTCATAGAATCTCCTCTTTGCATCCATTCCCAAATGTCTATTTCTCATTACACTTTTTAATCCCCCAAGGTACTTGCTTCTCTCCATCTACAATCTACCTCTACTTCTCACTTTCCAGCCACACGCGACCCCAAATACCTAAAGTGATCCATTTTCTCCAGCTTCTCTTCTCTAATACTCACTTCCAAGTTGTTGACACCCTTTCCCCTTATGCATCTCATCATTTTACTTTTACCCACATTTACTTTCAAGTTTCTCCTCCCCCACACCTTCCCAAATTCCGCCACTAACTTCCTTAACCTCTTCGGTGCGATGACGCCTACGTTGGCTAGACTGGTTAAAAAGAACATGCGCACAGCGAAACATAACTACGAAATTAAGGTTGTCAGACAGGCGAGGTTCAATCCAAAGGGCTTCTTTCATCTCTACAGAACAAAATACAAACACACGATAGGCCCAATTAAAACCAACGAAGATGTCTTGATAGATTCAGAAGAAAAGCGAGCGAGGGGTTTAATCAATATTTTCTCGCAGTGTTTACAAAGGAGAGGTTAAATATAATACCCAACTGCTACCTGATCTTCAGTAAGGATGAGGGAAGTAGACTAACTAGTACCAGCATCAGCAAGGAAGAAGTAGTCAAACAGATTGATAGACTTAAAGCTACAAAATCCCCGGGTTCATACGAAAAAAAAAAAAGTTAAACATTGTAAATTTGAAATCTTCAACCAGTTAACGGAAGTATTTAGCAAGTCGGTAGACACTAGATTCGTGCCTTTTCCTGGGGGCAGGCAAATATTGTTCCTGTTTTCAATAAGGGTGATAGAACGTGTATGCACAAGTAAAGGTCAATCAATTTGACGTCGAATATAAGTGAAATTCTAGAATCAATAATAGCTAATAGAATAAAAGATCACACCGAGAAGCATAACTTAATTCGTGACTTACAGCATGGGTTTACATAGGATATGTAATGAATGATTAATCTTCTATCTTTTTACACTAATGTTTACAAGGTAGATAATGACAATTACAATTACACTTATACCTCGATTTAACGGACCTCGCTTTAACGGATTTCGGATGCAACGGACAAAATCTGTAGCTTCCGGATCGTCCGGAGCGACCGAACGCGGTCCGATGTTTCCGCAGTTGACCGCCAGATGACCTATGGTCGCTTTGTTTACAACTGTGCCGGAACACGTGGAGCTGTTTGGTCCGTGTTTTTCGACCTTTTTGGCCCTGTTTTGTGTGTTGTTTGTGAAATAATTCAAGTTTCTTTTAACCATGGCACCTGTACATCCTGTAGAAAAGAGGAAAAGAGTCAATTAAACAGTATCACAGAAGCTTGAGTTGATTAAAAAGTTGGAAAGTGGAGTGTCCGTGAAGCAGGTGTGTGATGAATATGGAGTAAAGAAACAAACTGTGTCTGATATTCGTAAACAAAAGGAACAACTTATCCAATATTCGCTGAAGTATTCGGTTGATGAAAATTTTGGACTTGGTACTCTTGGGGTGAAAATTTTGGGCCAGATCCCAGGTATTTACACTAACAGATTGGATAGTGTGCTTAAGCAAAAGTACCGTACTGTATTCATTTCTCATTTTTTCGTAACGTAATCGTTGAAATACAGTAGTATCGGAAACTTCGGACAATCGGGTATATCGGACCGGTGTTCCCCCCTTTTAGTCCGTTAAATCGAGGCATGAGTGTACCTTGACTTTAGCAAAGCGTTCGGCGAGGTGCACCACCAATAACTACTAAATCATGTCAAAGCCCATGGCACAGAAGGACTTTTTTTATGGATTAGAGGATGGATTGGTGACAGAAAACAGCGGGTCATCATTGACGGTGGAGTTCCCCAGAGTTCCCCAGAGTTCCTCGGTTTTGGGTCTCCTATTGTTCATTATGTATATGAACGACTTGGACAATGGGATTATTAGTTATGTTTGTAAGTTTGCGGACGACACTAAAATAGGAAACCAAATTAATTCAGGGGAAGACGCCGGAATACTGCAGGAAGACCTTAGCAAGTTGTTCACATGGTCGGTGAAATGGCAAATGGACTTCAACATATCAAAGTGCAGTATGTTAAGGGTAGGTTTACACAACCCATAAAAAATATATAGCTTAGGTAATACCTTTTTAGAGAAAACTGAATGCGAGAGAGGCTTGGAAAATGCTAGCGAGTCCTGACCTTAAATCCAGGAAATAGTGCATTAGCGCTAGGAATAGAGCTAACAGAGCATTAGGTTTCATTGATAGGACCGTTACAAATAAAAGTCCAGAGGTAGTTATCAAACGCTATTTGGCGTTAGTTAGACCCATCCTTGATTATGCGGTACAGTTTTGGTTTCCGCCCTATAGGATGATTATCATTTCACTAGAATCGGTACAAAATAGAATGACCAAAATGATACATGGGCTCAGGAATTTACTTTACGAAAACAAACTTAGGCACCTTAATTTACGTCATCTCTGGAAAGACGGAGAGTGCGGGGTAATCTAATGGAGGTGCCCAATTGGGTCAAGGTCTTTAGAAAGGATGATTGAGACAAGGTCATTATATTAAGACAACAGGGCAGGATTCACAGTAATGGATTTAAATTGGACTAATTAAGATTTAAGAAGGAAACGGGTAAGAATCGGTTGTTTTAATAGATTAGATAATTTTATGGATGGGGATGATAGGTGGTAATGGACATGGAACTGCCTAGTGTTGTCATTATTGTGAATTTTAGTTAACCCCGTGAGAGTCTGCGGGATTGTCAGAGTAAAGCTAAATATTGAATGTGAGCACTGCGTAGTGTATTTTAGTCTAGTGGTGAAATTGGGTAGTGATTGTGTTCACATGGTGTGCGATAAATTTAGAAATGCACGGTGAACGAAGAAAAAACTGAGTATCTTTTCTTCCTCTTCAAGTAACTGCTCATGTGTGAGAACTACATTAAGCGTACGTGTTTATATGAATATTTTATAAGACTTGAGAAGTGGGTAAAAACGCTTCATTATCTTTATAATTGTTTAATGTATATTCATTCATTATATACTGTTGATTGTATGGCACAAACAAAATTTGTTTTTATTTGATAAGTACTATATTATTGGAATACAGCCTGGTCCAAACAAATAAAGAGCTCATATCATGAAGCTGGCGGTGCTTGAGAGCTGTCGTGAGATGAGTGTGTGGCGTTGATGGTTCTGGAATAGAACTTTGTTCCTGTCCTTTCCATGTGTTCTATGGGGAGCATTACGGATTCCGTGTGGAGGTGTCCAATTGGTGCATCCTGTTAGTGCTCGGGTGCTCCATTCTGCATTGCTTGATAGTTCTTGCCATTTGCCTTTCTGACTGTTGAGAACCATGCTATAGAAATGTAATCAAGAGTGGTTCTTATGTACTCTTTGAAGATGGTTATCAGTTTCAGTTGTCAAAAGTCAACGTTTCTGATGGATTTTTGTTGTGTTATATTCTTGTTGATTTTCACTGCCATATTTTTGACACGAAGGTAATACGAGTGTCAAGTGTGAGGCATAGATTTTTTTAATCAGTGGAAGAATTTGGCCATTTAGTTTTACTGTGCCTTTTTTCGTGGTTGTCTGGTATAAGCAATGTTAATGATAGTTTGAGATTTAGCTTCCATTCTGTTATTTTTATAGCCACTGCTCTAGTTTATTCATGTAGGCTTGGGTGTTCTTGGGTGCTATTTTGTATTTTTTACACTTGGTCATTATTGTTAGGTCATCTGCATACAAAAGTACCTTTTGAAATTTGTCTGTTTTGGATTACTTTTCACTGTTTTCCAGCTACGAAGTTAGTCAACTACATCCTGTCATTATGAATGTCTGCCACAACGATTGTTTTGAAGTGTAACCAGTGATCTTTTCAAAAATCCTTATTTGTCATTGGCTGCCATAACCACTCTTTCTGGTGGATTTTTTTTATTATCATTGCATCATTCCATCCCTTATTGTGTAATGTTTGTGTAGTGTTTTTGATTATGCACTACAACTATTACCATTACCACCACTACCACTAAATCACTGTTTCGTGACAATTCACGAAATTTAGGCAATTCAAGTAAGTTCTATGTAATAAAATTTGTTACCTTTTTCTGCTTATGCTGTGTTTTTCTACTTACGCGTTTGTTTTGTCATCACCTCTACCCTTCCGCCAGCAGGTGTGACCAGAAAAAAACAACAACACTGCTTACACATCTAGCGATGACCTGTACATGGTGATCTATCTCACTGTCACTATATATTCATAATACGACTGCACGGTATTATATAGTGGTAATCAGAAGAATATGAAGAATTTTGGGTGTGCATGTTCTAATAGGAGAGTGAGTGAAAGCAGATAAATTTTTTGGTGGAAGTTAAATGGAGAAAGAGGAAAAGGACAGAAGGTAGGGAAGTGCATAGAGTAAACTGCTTAAATGAGAAAAAAAAAGGAGGAGTACAAGAAGCTGCGAGAGGAGTGGGAAGGAGTGTGCAAAGATGGTGTGTGGAACAGGTACGGGAGGAAATAGAAGGGTAATAAGTGGTGGGAGATACAAAGAAAAGAGAAGTAAAGCATAAGATAAAGAAGGCAAAGAGGGGAGCAGATGTGAAATGAGGTAGGAGTATGACAATTTAAAAAAAAAATGGAAAGAAGTTGAGGAAGAGGAGGCGAAAGGTACAGATGGAGAGATAATAATGGAAGAGAGAAAGATGGGAAGAGCATTTTAGGGAGTTGCTAAATGTGAAGATAGGGGAGAAGTAGCTGGAATGGGAAGCGCTAAGAAAATGACGGTAATGAATGAAGAAAATGGAGGAGAAATAAGGAAAGATGAGGTGAAAACATTTATTAAAACGATGAGAGCAGGTAAGGCACCTGGATTGGATGGGTGTCATGCAGAGTGTCTAAAAAAGGGAAGTACAGTGATGGTGGACTGGCTAAGGAAAATGCATAATTCGGAAGAGGCAGAGAATAATTATATGTAACTGTTAGGCTTGTAGTCTGCCCCACGTTGGGCAGCCAGTTAGGCTGGGTGAAGGCAAACTGAATATAAGAACCTAAGAATAAAGGAGACTGCAAGAGACCATAAGGCCTACATTAGGCAGCTCCGTATCCATCTCCACCTGTCATCCCCATCCATAAAGATCTCTAATCGTTTTTAAAACAACTGATAGTTTCAGCGCCTACTACATGGTTACTAAGTTTATTCCATTCATCGACCACCCTATTAGTAAACCAATTCTTGCCTATTTCCTTCTCTGGTGGAGATAGAGTTCGTTTTATTTAACAATTAAATGTTGGACGCCAGTTGGGGCAGGGGGAGGAACGAGACGGCAAGGGAGGTGACGACTGTGTTTCAAGTCATATCTCCGGGCGATCTGCTTGCGAGGGAGCAAAAGGGGAAGGGAGGAGGCGAGAATGCAAGAAGCAGCGAGCTAGGCTCACGCATGCTGCTCCAAGGCTATCTGAATTTTCGGCGTCCGTTCAACTCTTTATATACACGGGCAGGTCGTGATCCGCTCACCTAATTGGCGTGAGGTCACGTGTGCTGCGTGGGGAAGTCGGAGACAAGACGTTCTGATGCCGGTGACTCACAAAGGGAGAGGGTATGCGTTCCTCAATGGATCTAGTTTATCACGTGGTCAGCCGAGGTGTTGTTAGTCATGACTGGAAGATTTTTTTTTTTTTTTTTCTCAGAGAGGTTTTGTGATGGTCACGTGCCAGACTCTAGTGCTGGTTAGTCATCCTGGAGCCCCACGAGTGATTCCCTTGGGAGGCCACGGAGGTCGAACGTCGTTGGCAGAGAAGAGGTGAGAACGAGAGTGACGAGGTGAAGAGAGAAGGACTACTAACAATGATATATAGACCTTAGGAAGAAAAATAGGAGAACAAAGCTTATGAAGCCTAGCAACAGCGGTATTCATGGACAGAACATACACGGTGAGCAAAATGATGGGGCTAGATTCTCTTGCAATAATACTAAATGGCATTTGCATTTTCAAAACAAATTATATTTTTTATTTTATTAGATTTATCAGATGAACTTAGAAAAATAAAACCAGGCGAAATAATGTGAATAACAAAGAAATTACAATATATATAACAAAAAGGAAAATAAGTGAGGTAGGGCATCTGTCACTGAAATAAACGCAAAAAAAAAAAGTAATTTACTCGAACAGATTGGTACATTATTAGCAATGTTTGTAGTGAACTTTTCGTTTATATGCAGTGTAAATAATCTGAAATAATTATCTAGCTTTTGTAAAGTATGATTAGTGTTATCTAGTAGTAACAAATCGCTATAACAATTCTACTGGCACATGTGGACCAAAATGAAAATTAACAATTTAGAAATTGTTTACAAAACATTTGTGGTATCCAGGAGGTGTAGTGTGAACGTGCAGAATTTTGTGTAAGACTTCATTACAAAAATTGAGAACATGAAAAAGAAAAAGCTTCAGTTCTGCAAGAAATATCAACACTGGACATCAGAAGAGTGGAATAAGGTCATGTTCAGTGACGAGAGTACGTTCCGGCTCATCAGGGGTACTTCGAAGATCGTCAGACGCCCGAGTGATGCCTCCCGCTACGACCCGAAGCACACAGTCAAAGCCGTGAAACATCCCGACAGCGTGATGGTATGGGGCGCCTTCAGCGGGAATAAGGGCAGAGGTGGCTTATTCTTCCTACCCAAGAACGTCACTATGAAGTCAGACAACTACATCGATGTTCTGGGAGATACACAACTGCAACTTTTTTATGCACGACGGCGCACCAGCACACAAATCAAAAGCGGTCAAGAAATTCCTCGAGGGCAATCATATTGACATTCTAGAGTGGCTTGGTAACTCCCCTGACCTCAATCCAATCGAAAATGCTTCGAACAAAATAAAGAACACCCTGCAGAAGGAACGACCCAGCAGCATAACGGAGCTGAAGGAGACCCTGAAGAAGCAGTGGATTTCGATGGACCCGGAGTATTTCGCCACTCGCCGCTTCCATGCCCAGGAGGATCGAGAGGATCATCAAGATGAAAGGAAATATGACAAAATACTAAAATGTAAACAATTTTGTATAAGTATTGTAATCATAAAAGGTGAACAAAACCCATCTAACTTGTACTTTTGTGTTTATCTGACCAAAAACTCTTAGTGTATTTTTTTTTTTTTGCGGCCACTGTAGAATTGAGGTAATTACATCTCTCACTCCACCCCTCCACTACGTCATGAAGACGTATTCGTAAGAGTCGATTAGGAGACTTAAACTTAGGAGAAAATTTCCCGCTCCAGTTTAGGATTCCAGTATATATATATATATATATATATATATATATATATATATATATATATATATATATATATATATATATATATATATATATTAATACATGAATGTTCCACCACGAAACGAGGTAGCGGAGCCGTAATTTGTATTGCGAAATGTTAGTCGAGACTTTCAAGGGATGCGAACACAATCGCGGTCACCACGGTGGGTGTAACGCGAGGGTTAGTCTTTCAATTTTTGTAAAATATCATTTGCAAATTATCGAGGAAAAAAAACAGCGATATAGAAGTCAGTAATTCTATATGTAATGATTTAAAGACAGATCCCCTGTCAACAGGGATACAAATGAGGTAGGGAAGTAAGATATATAATTACACTAGAATCGAGATGCATAGTGATCGTAAGAATCCTATGTATTCGGCTGAAGGAAACATAAGAACAGAAGAATGAAGGAGATTGCAAGAGACCATAAGGCCTACACTAGGTAGCTCCGTATCCATCGCCACCTGTCATCCCCATCCGTAAATCTGTCTAATCGTTTCTTAAAACAACTGATGGTTTCAACGCTCACTACATGGTTACTAAGTCAATTCCATTCGTTGACCAACCTATTAGTAAACCAATTCTTGCCTATTTCCTTCTTAAATCTAAAATTGTCCAGTTTAAATCCATTACTGCGAATCCTGCCCTGTTGCCTTAATATGATGACCTTGTTTGCATCACCCTTGTTAAAGCCTTTGATCCACTTGAACACCTCTATTAGATCACCCCGAACTCTGCGTCTTTCCAGAAAATGTAAGTTAAGGTGCCTAAGCCTCTCTTCGTAAGGCAAATTTCTTGAGTCCATGTATTATTTTAGTCATTCTTCTCTGTACTGATTCTTGTGAACTGATGTCCATTCTGTAGGACGGAGACCAAAACTGTACTGCATAGTCAAGGATGCGTCTAACTAGCGCTAAAGTTTGATAATTACCTCTGCACTTCTATTCGTTACCGTCCTAGCAATGAAACCTAATGCTCTGTTAGCTTTATTTCTGGCGCTAATACATTGTTTCCTGGTTTTAAGGTCCGGACTCACTAGAACTCCCAAGTCTCTCTCGCACTCAGTTTTCTCTAAAAGCGTGTTATCTAGGGTGTATTTATTTTTACAGGGTTCTGTAGCCCTATGTTTAACACGCTACACTTAAGAGATATTGAAGTTCATTTGCCATTTCACCGACCATATGAACAATTTAAGATCGTCCTGCAGAATCTCTGCGTCGTCTCCTGACCTAATTAAGCGTCCTATTTTAGTGTCGTCCACAAACTTACTAACATCACTATTTATCCCATCGTCTAAGTCGTTTATATACATAATGAACAACAAAGGACCCAAAAACCGAGCCCTGGGGAACCCCACTAGTACCATTGCCCCTAGATTTTACTCCATTTATGGTGACCCGCTGTTTTCTATTACTAATCCAAGCTCTAACGAATAGAAGTGTTCTAACGAATAGAAGTGCAGAGGTCATTATCAAACTCTATCTAGCGATAGTTAGACCCATCCTTGACTATGCGGTACAGTTTTGGTCTCCGTCCTACAGAATGGACATAAATTCACTAGAATCAGTACAGAGAAGAATGACTAAAATGATACATGGACTTGGAAATTTGCCTTACGAAGAGAGACTTAGGCACCTAAACTTACACTCTCTGGAAAGACGCAGAGTTCGGGGTGATCTAATAGAAGTGTTCAAGTGGATCAAAGGCTATAACAAAGGTGATGGAAACAAGGTCATCATGATAAAACAACAGGGCAGGACTCGCAGTAATGGGTATAAACTGAACAAATTTAGATTTAAGAAGGAAATAGGCAAGAATTGGTTTACTAATAGGGTGGTCGATGAATGGAATAAACTTAGTATCCATGTAGTAAGCGCTGAAACTACCAGTTGTTTTAAAAAACGATTAGACAACTTTATGGATGGGGATGACAGGTGGCGATGGATACGGAGCTACCTAGTGTAGGCCTTATGGTCTCTTGTAGTCTCCTTTATTCTTATGTCATATTCTAATCCATTCTAAAACTTTTCCTCCTATGCCTTGAACTTTGATTTTATTTAGTAGTCTCTGTTGGAGCACCTTGCCGAACGCTTTGCTAAAGTCAAGGTAAATAACATCGTAATTATCATTGTTATCTGACGCCTTATATATTTTAGTGTAAAAGGATAGAAGATTAGTCACACATGACTTACCCTCGGAGAAACCATGCTGAGTGTCACGAATTAAATTATGTCTTTCGATGTGTTCTCTGAGTCTACTATTATTGATTCAAGCATTTTATTTATAACCGATGTCAAACTGACTGGCCTGTAGTTACAAATAGACAATTTACCTCCCTTCTTAAAAACAGGAACAACGTTTGCCTGCCTCCATGCAGTAGGCACAAAACCAGTGTCTACCGATTTATTAAATTTTTCAGTTAACTGGTCGCAGATTTCAAATTTACACTCCTTAAGCATTCTGGGAACATTTTCGTCTGGACCCAGGGATTTTGTAACTTTAAGTCTTTCAATCTGCTTGACTACTTCTACTTTACTAATGCTGATATTAGATAGACTACTTTCTTCATACCAACTGAAAATCGGATCGCAGTCAGGTACCTTATCTAACCTCTCATTAGTAAACACCGAGATAAAATGTTTGTTAAACTCCTTGCTCATTTTTTCCTCCGATTCTATCATGACATTTTCATAATTTCTAATTGGGCCTATTCTTTCTTTACATTTTGTTCTATAGAGACGAAAGAAACCCTTTGGGTTGGATTTTGCTTGACTGACAACCTTAATTTCATAATTTCGTTTCGCTGTATGTGTATTCTTTTTAATCAGCCTTGCCACTTCGTTATATCTTGATCTAAGGTGTGTTTCCCCGTTTTTTTATTTTACGTAAAGTCCTCTTTTCATTCCGATCTCATGTTTCAATCTGTCCGTAATCCATTTGGGAGTATTACTATTCTTCCGTATTGACATCATGGGGATAAATGTATTTTGTGCATTAATAATCAAATCAGTTAGATTGCTATACATTTCATCCAAATCGCTGACCTGGCTGTTGAGCCCCCGCTCCCAAGTGATCTGACCTAAGGTATGCATATTACCCTCCGTGACCCGACCCCTGGTCATGACCTGACCCCTGGTCATGTCCCGACACCTGACAGCGCCGATAATGTCCGAAACATCCGTATGACATTTCATATTCAATTTCAAATAGGTTTTTATATTGTCAAAGTTTGCTCTCCTGAAGTCTGGTACTTGGACGTTATTCGTGCTTTTTAATTCATCCCAAATAATATTAAATCTTATTTCTTGATGACCACTAGAACCTAAACCATCTCCCACTCTTACGTTACTCATTAAAGAGTCATAAAAGGGGTTGTGGCCGAGAGTGCCTTCTCCCAACGATAAAATTATGTGGTTAGATTATTACGTTGATATTATGGTAGATTATTATGTGTAGAGCAGGGCCCCGACATGGGTAAGTGCCGCCCCGGGACGAGTCGAAAAGTTAAATATATAAATTATATATATATATATATATATATATATATATATATATATATATATATATATATATATATAATATATATATATATATATACTATATATACATATATATAAATATATATGTATATATATATATATATATACATATATATAAATATATATGTATATATATATATATATATATAAATATATGTATATATATATATATATATATATATATATATATATATATATACACATATATATATATATAAATATATGTATATATATATATATATATATATATATATATATATATATATATATATATATATATATATATATATATATACATATATATATTTGATGAATGGTTTAGACAGATGAGAGACTGGGTGGAGGAAGAATAAGCGAAGATGGGCTGGAACTTTTTATTGCTTATACGTTTCGACCGACTCGGTCTTCTTCAGTAAGCTGTCTACAGACAGTTTGGACCACACATTTATACATCCGAGGATGGGAACAAGGCCCATCTTCGCTTATTCTTCCTCCACCCAGTCTCATATATATAAATATATATATATATATATATATATATATATATATATATATATATATATATATATATATATATATATATATATATATATATATAGAGCTCGGTTTTGGGTATCCTATTGTTCATTATGTATATGAACCCCTTGGATAATGGGATTATTAGTTATGTTTGTAAGTTTGCGGACGACACTAAAATAGGAAACCTAGCCAACCTAGCACGCAGCTCTGGTGACCCGGCTCGGGCGTAATGCTGGCTGCTGATTGGCCGAGCGGTGTCGCTCGGGATCCTGGGCGAAGGGAATGAGCTCTGGTTTGTCTCCTAGTCAACACGTCGCGTGACTAGGAGACAAACCAGAGCTCATTCCCTTCGCCCAGGATCACGAGCGACACTGCTCGGCCAATCAGCAGCCAGCATTACGCCCGAGCCGGGTCACCAGAGCTGCGTGCTAGGTTGGCTCAGGTCGGGATCAGAACGAGAACCCAGCGACCAATCAGCGTTCAGCACTCCTCCCGGGCCAATCAGCCTGAGCCTTATACCTCCTTTATAAGGCCCACACCCAGATGCTTGCTTCATTCTTCTACACGACTCCACGAATAGTAGACCTCCTCGATTCACCATGAAGTCCTCTCACCTTGAAGAAGCCTCCCGGTGAGGCGAAAAAACTTTGAAGTTTTCGGTGTATTTGTTCAACAGTTTCACACTGTTACATCCTCAAGAATACAATTGTCGGCACACATCAGCGCATTTCGTTACACTATGGATGTTTTCGTTCATAATCTGAACCATGAAGAAAAGGAATCCTTTTATAAATTGAAGAACCTTCATTTGAAGATAGTCAAATCTATCAGCGCAGTTGACTTCAACCAAAATTGCCTTCGCGAGAACCTGTGCCCCAGAAATATGTATTTATAGTATATATATATATATATATATATATATATATATATATATATATATAATATATGTATATATATGTATATATATATCTATATATATATATATATATATATATATATGTATATACATATATATATGTATATACATATATATATGTATATATATATATGTATATATATGTATATATAGTATATATGTATATATAGTATATATATATGTATATATAGTATATATATGTATATATATATATATATATATATATATACATATTCCTGCCCTCCTCCAGAATACAGGGGGGACGGTATATTCATGTCATAACTAACCCCTGGTCATCGTTATTATATAATCATTAAGGAGGCTGATCTTCAGTATGACCTTTATTTTCGTGAACAAAAAATCAAGCTGATCTTTCACAAGCAAAATGCAAAGCAAAGTTTTTGCAAACCTGGGTAATTTCTCCAATATGTATTCTATGAATTTTGTTGATTACAAATAATTTGAAGTCAGCAAATGACAGCAATACTCTCATTCTGATCTAAAATTGTTTAATCTCTGGGACTTTATCACACATTAACCTGATAAATACCATCTCCATGAATATTACTGGTTGTAAGCTGCATACAAATAAAGGATGAGTTTCATTCATATCTAAAGAAAGGAAACAATAGAGGGCTAGTAAATGAGAAAAAAAATCTGGTAATACAAATTTATCATATGCATATATATATATATATATATATATATATATATATATATATATATATATATATATATATATATATATATATTTGACATCATGGCAATGCCAATTGAATCTAACCATAAAAAAATCCTTCCTTAATGATAAAATGTCACATTATTCTGGCACATAACCATAGTAATTATATTCTTACATGTAACTCAAGTCATTATTCTTTACATTTGTTGATTAAATCATTTGTAATGGTTATTGGCTTGAATTGATAGTAGAATTATTCAGGCACTTACCCACAGTATATTTAATGTGTTCTTATCTGTAACTCAGCCTTTATTCTTTTGTACTGGTTATTGGCTTGAATTGCTCGTTAAATCATTTTATATACTGAAGTAAATGAACCCGATACTAAAAACATTTCACCAGTATTTACGCGAGATGAAATTCTGTATCTTCAGTTATATCCCAAAGTTTCTTACCATAATCAACGTGCAACCTGACCAAATTGATCATAATATAGTCAGCGCAACGAGAAATGACCGCTAAGGCGGGGCTAGGAGATTTCCCGGTGTTGCCACACATGGGCATCCATGGCGAGAACGTGCGTGGGATGCAGTGTTTTCTGAATGCAGTGTGAGGGGGGCGGGACCAGAGATTAGATGTAGCGGCAACGTCGCTCTCTCTTGCTCATATGCCATGTCCACGATTCGAGGAAACGAAACCTTTGTATAGAAAACATTGCTTTGATTTTTACCTCAGTGGTGGTGTGTGACAAAAAATTATAATATAATTATATGTGGGAACATTATAGAATTATAAAATAGAATTATAAAATTAAATAAAATTATAAAATAATTATATGTGGCACCACAGGGGAACTCCCAGTGCTCCGCCCTAACGGCCATTTCTCGATGCAACGAGTATAACATCTTGCCCGGTCTTAACTGGACACGGGTTCGTACAGTACAGCCGCACGCAAATGACTATATGTAAAAAATCTATATGTAAACATTGATCTTGTCATACAAACGAGCTATAGAAAGCGCACGGTGATTTGAAATTATATTTTGTACGTGGGAAAAATGTAAATTGAAGTGATATTAACTATTTCTAATCAAAGTAATAAGGCTGAGAATAAACTTGTCTGAAGTTACTCAATATTATACTTTTGTGTATAAATATATATATATATATATATATATATATATATACATATATATATATAATATATATATATATATATATATATATATATATATATATATATATATACATATATATAATGCTACAATAATGACCAGTAACAGGCCATCCCGTTCTCTTACCATTGCTGAACGTAGTGCAATGGCGCCTGGGAAGGAAATAAAAAAGCGAAAGAACTTAATTTACGCTCAGAGAGTGAGTGAATTACGAGTTCTTGGATGTTCTTAGACAAGGCTTTTGACATGGTACATTATAAGCCGAAGCGTATTGTAAGAGGACTTCAAGGTCGTCTGTTTAATTGGATAAAGGGTTTCCTGGGGGAAACTGTGGAGGAGGTATCAGTAGGAAAGGCAGTGACTAGTGGAGTCTCACAATGGTCCTCACTGGCACCTACCTTCTTCTTTGTCTACGTAAAAGACATAATGGAAGGCATGAAAAACTACATTAACACACCTGAAGTGAATTGCTAGTAACAGCGATATCATGAAATAATTCCTATTGCTCAATTGGTAAGGCTACGGTTTGGCATCAAGGTAAGTCTCGGTTCGATTCCCGGGGTGACCGTCGGATATTATTTCTACATTAACATGTTTGTGGATAATGGTGAAATAACGAAAACGATACAAGATTAATAGATTTAGGAATTGTTAGAAAATATCTGGACATATTATATGCATTAACCTAAGTGCAGAAAATAAAGATGAAAAAAATGAGGTATCAGAATTGGTCGAAACTGAAAAAGGTTATCAATCAATTAATCGGTGAGAAAGGAGGCAACTACAAAAAGATAAGAAGAAAAAATCCAGAGTGGGTCTTGGACAACGAGATGATGAACAGTTGACTTACAAACTCGAGACTGATAGCTTATGTGCGTGCTCGCGTATGCGTATGTACGTGTGGTTCGTCACGAGGCATCCATTGTCTATCATATTTTATAACTATCTGTGCAGGTTGAGCACCGGCAATTTTGAGGTTGTGGCGACCTTGAGCACCCCTGTATTTGACCTTAGAGAGCTTGTGACTTATTTTTGGCTCTTGTGACTCCCCTTCTCCCGTTGCTACCTCTGTTAGCTCCCCGTGGGCAGCAGAACTGGTTGCAAAAATTTAAGTTAACGAGCAACACCCGTTTCAGCAACGCCTACGAGGTTCTCATGGCCATCGAGCCGGACAATAAGAAGGCCAGATTCACCGTCCGGCCCAATTAATTGGGCCGGACGGTGAATCTGGCCTTCTTATTGTCCAGCTCGATGGCCATGAGAACCTCGTAGGCGTTGCTGAAACGGGTGTTGCTCGTTAACTTGAATTTTTGCAACCAGTTCTGCTGCCCACGGGGAGCTAACAGAGGTAGCAACGGGAGAAGGAGGAGTCACAAGAGCCAAAAATAAGTCACAAGAACTTGTGTTTACCCCCCCCACACACAACCGGAAAACACACGACATAGTGGAAATGCAGGGCACGCTTCCTGCAAAGCTAAACCTGGAGATCTGGGGCAAGTTCAAACTAATCCCCCTTCCCCAGGAGCCGCAGTGCTGCTACCAATACCAACAATTCGGGCACCACCTGTCGCGTTGTCGGCGCCAGGCCAAGTGCCTTATGCAGCGGTCCTCACGTGTCGGAAGAATGCTTCTAGCGACAAAGAGAAGGGGAAGAAGCTACCCCCAATTGACCCAACTGCCAGGAGGAACACAAGGCCTGGAGTGCCAACTGCTGTGTGTGGAGGCGGGTCCTGGCAGGCAACTCCTCACCCCGCTTCCAACACGCAACCAGCACCGAAAGCCAAAGGCTACCCCTGCTACCCTGCCGCCTCTGATATCAGCGGAAGCATTTCCGCTGCTGCCAGTCCCCTCCCCTGCTGCCGCAGTCCCCCTTAAAGCACAGAGGCCAAGTGTTCCTGTTCCTTCCCAGGCCCCTCCATCGGCCCACCGGGAGTCCGCCCCTACTCCGGTCCAGGCACAACTCACTCAATACCTGCCCACCCGTTCTTCCATGACGAAAGACATGAGAAAACTTATCGCCACTGTGGCTACTGGCACGATGGAGTGTATCGGGATGACCGACTCCGCCACTTCTGGGTTCCTGTTGAAGGTTGTACATAAAGTTTACGACAAATTCACACTCCCCGAGGCCGCTGCCTCCCTCCACCCCGTGGACAGTTGCTCTCTCCCCTCCAACCTCCGCCCCTTCACGGTCCAGGGCGAAAAATCCCACAGCTCTCTCTAGCGACAAGGTCAAACCCGCGGCCTTTAAAAGCGGCACACAACACCCCCACTTCCTGCTCACAAGACGAAATCCGTCAAAGTCCTACCCC
Source organism: Oratosquilla oratoria (assembly GCF_046742065.1). Lineage (NCBI taxonomy): Eukaryota > Metazoa > Arthropoda > Malacostraca > Stomatopoda > Squillidae > Oratosquilla > Oratosquilla oratoria. The sequence continues at coordinate 15,785,742 of NC_134788.1, read as the reverse complement.
AGGAAGGCTACATCTCCAAATCACAGCCCGAGCTCGGGGCCCCCTTCACCGATACCGCAGGTGATGGAAATGGATAACAAGCCCACCCCCCTTCCCCCCAACCAGCTCTGCCTCCTCTGAAGCCATCGTGCAGCAGCGAGGAGGAAACAAAAGCAGAATAGCTGGACCCTCCTCTCCTCCCTCTACGGTGCCCACTTCCCCCCTCCTACCGTACTCCTCCTCCTCCTCCCCCGTCTTGGTGAGAGCTAAAGTTCCTACAGTGGAACGTCCAAGACCTTCTTGGGAAGATTCACGTCCTACAGGCTGCTCTGGGCAATAGGAATATCGATGTAGACCTCTTAAAGGAGGCCAACTAGCCGGTCAACCGGCTGCTCCGAAGCAGTGGGTACCAAGCACACTATACACCTCGACACAGAGGGCCGCTCGGCCTTGCCACTCTCGTCCGGGTCTCCATTCCAGGTGAGCCCGTACCCGCAGTGCCTTGTGGTGAACAGGTATAAATCTTAGATGCCAGAATCACCCTTGCTGGCGGCACCTTCCTCCTGTACAAAATATATCGTCCTCAAGCGGGTGAACTTGCACTTGGAGAAATGCTCTTCCTAGCTGGCCAAGGGCCCACATTCATTGCTGGGAACTTTAATGCCCGTCACCTTTTTTTTTTTTTTTTTTACTTTAACGACCCAAATCAACGGGTCACACCCTACCAACGCTGATTGGGGAGATACCTGAGGTCACCCTACTGAATTCAGGGGATTCCACTCATCTTGGGAGGGACGCTGGACCTCACTCTACTATGTGTATGGCTCCGTATGCACACTGTATGGTGGACCCCAGCTCACTAGTGCTCCCGTTACGACTTTAGCCATGAACCTCCTCTCCCACCCCAATCCCCCACCTCGACACTGGAATACAGGGAAGATCAACTGACTTCAATTGGTACGTCATTCAGGTCAGGTCAAACTGGGGTAGCTGCTTCAAACAGTGAGATGGGGGAATGGTCGTGATTCATTGATCAGAGTCGAAGAGGTACGATCTCTCCGTAGTAGAATTGTATCCTTAGAGAAGACTGTTGAGGGCCTTGTAGAGGAAACTCGAGTTCTTCGCTCAAAGCCCCCCCCCCAAAAAAAAAAAACACGTTTGGAACCTGGGTGGACAACGGTGACCAATAAAACATGGGGAGGTAATAGAAAGTCCTTACCAGGCCTGCTTGAATGCAGGAACTCTTTTTAAGCTCTCATGGATACAAAAAGAAGAAACTAAGGAGGTGCAAGAGAGAATGGGTAGGGTAGTCGCTAGATCCCTGCCCACAGGTGAGATTTTGGTTGCAGGGATAGCCAGGTGAGTTATCTAGATAGGGCCTTTTGCGACAAAGATATGAAGCACAGGAATCGGTTGTGTTTCCCCGGGGCGGGGATAGGTGATGTTAGAGACAGGATTGAAGACAGTATGGTCGGGGAAGGTGAGAAATCCAATGTTTGCTTTAATGCAGGAGTGAATGACATAGTTAAGCAAGGGAATAATGAATAATTTGCACGGCACCGGGTGCGCTAGAAAATATTAGGGATAAGGGAAGGGTTCCTATTTTATATGGAATCCTTCCAAGGCGTAAACTTGGAGGCATGTGGCCTTCCAGGGCTAATGCAATTAATTGCAGGCTGGCAAATAACTGTAAGGCCAATGTATGGACATTTTTTGAAAACTGGGATCGTTTTTACGGGAAGAATTATCTATATACACAAGGGAGGGGGTGCACTTGTCACTCAAGGTATTTTGGTTCCTTGCTGAATCCCTTGAGCAAAAAGTATACATCCTGTATTTTTTTACCTTTGGGTAGATTGCGTGGGACTTAGGGGGAAAGTACCGGAATATAGTTTAGATGAGAGAAACAGCTCAGAGAAAGGCTGTGAAAAGAATCACTTAAAAAGGTGGAGGGAGGATACACTGAAGGTTAATTTACAAATGGCGGAAGCGTAATAGAAATAATTTGCTGCGAGGTAAAGCATGCGCAGAGAGATTTGATATTATAGCTATTAATGGTGGACAGACATTTCCTTCTGGAAATTGAGATAGAAGGATATACAATTTTTCACAATGCTAGGGTAGGCAGGAGAAGGGGAGGAGTACCAATTTTCGTCAAAAACACAGCTAATTGTATTAACAATAATTCGATTAAGCAAGAGGAAAGTACGGAATCTATATGGGAGGAGATTATAGGCAAGAATAAGAAACTTGTTATTGGGGCCCTATATAAACCTCCTAACCTCGGTATCGAGCAGACTGATCCCCTGATTTAAGAAATTCGCAGGGTGTCCCAATACAAAGTCGTTATGATAATGGGTGATTTTAACTATAGAATAATTGACGGCGAACTTTTAGTAGATCAGGAAGAGCATCTTTTTTTTTAATGTGATTTCCTAAAACAAACAATTATCGATCTTACGAGAGGAGAGAATACTCTGGACATACTATTAACTAAAAATGAGGACCTAACAAGAAACGTAAATGTGAGAGTCTAAGCTCTAGCAATCATCAAAAAATAAAATTTAATATATAGGGAGAATTAAATAGTAGAATAACGTTCCAGTACCTGACTTCAGAGAGCCAAGTTTGATGATAAAATAATTAGGGCACATGGTCACTTACGAGACCAACCCAAAGGACTGTGACAGGGTAAGATACACGGTCAGCCCGGACGTCATTAACACTAGACTGGTTAAAAAAGAACACACGCATAGCGAAACGTAACTACGAAATTAAGGTTGCCAGACAAACGAAATCCAACCCAAAGGGTCACTCACAAGCGTGAAGTCAACAACACACTCAGCGATCTGGATGAAATGTACAGCTACTGTGGTATTTACTTGCTTGGTTGCCGATGATGCCGCTCCTTCGGTTGCTTCTGGGTCGGTCCTTACTTCTCCTTGGAACACTCGATGACACTACGGTCACTAAGCTAGTTTCCCTGTCGTCTCCTAACTACCAATCCTAGTCTCTCCGTTCCTCGGTGGGTCTCCCTCCCTTACACTCACGCTCACACCTCCACACACGCGCGGTCCTTCCTTGGCACTGTAGACCCACGCCAATGCGCGGTTACTCCCCCCCCCCCCCCCAGTGTGAACGTGAGAGTAAGGTAGGGAGACCCCCTCCCACAATCGGGGGTGCCAACCGCCCGTCCCCGTCCGCGCCACATACACTCACATTCACTATCATATGAAGAGACTAGCAAAACTTGAGCTACAGACACTAGAGCAAAGGAGAGAGAGAGGAGATTTGATAACTATTTACAGAATCAAGAAAGGAATAAAAACTATTGATAGAGAGGATCTAATAAAATTGGATGATATAAATACAAGAGGACACGGAAAGAAAATCAAGAAAGACACCTATAGAAGAGATCTGAAAAGGAACAGCTTTCCTCACAGAGTAATAGACATTTGGAACAAGTTAGATGAGAAAGTGGTGTGTGCAAAAACAATACATGAATTTAAAAACAGTTTAGATAAAATGAGATATGAAGACGGGACACCACGAGCATAGCTCCCCTTCCCGTAAAATACAACTAGGTAAATACATCACAGCAACCTAACAGTTTTGATTTTGAATCCACAAAATAATTCCATTCTCCTCAAAACAATAAGGACGAATATCAATATTCCCAAATGGATGACAGATAGGCTCAAAATCGAAATCAGAATAGAGGGCTTTACGCCAGAATAAAAACAGGGAAACATACCTTAGATCTAAATATAACGATATAGCTAGACTGGTTAAAAAGAACACATACACAGCAAAGCATAACTACGAAATTAAGTTTGCCAGAAAAGCGAGATCTAACCCAAAGAGCTTATTTCATCGCTACTAAAAGGAAAGGATAGTTCCAATTAAAAACGGCGAAGATATCATGATAGATTCGGAGGAAAAAATGTGCGGGCCGTCTGACAAATATTTTCTTATTGTGTTTACAGAGGAAAGGTTAGATATGGTACCCAACTGCGACCCGATTTTCAGTGGGAATAAAGTAGACTAACATCAGCAATAGCAAGGTATAAGTAGTCAAACAGACTGATAGGTTTAAAGCTACAAAATACCCAAGTCTTGAGGAAAAATTTCCGAGAGTTCTTAAAGAATGTAAATTTGAAATCTGCGACCAGTTAACGGAAACACTAAATTCGTTGGTAAGCACTGGTTTTATGCCTGTTGCTTAGGTGTAGGCTAACGTTGTTCCTGTTTTCAAAAAGGGAGACAAATCAGCTATATGCAACTACAGGCCAATCAGTTCGACATCAATTATAGGTAAAAAGGTCGAATCAATAATAGCTGATAGAATCAGAGATCACATCGAGAGACATGATTTGATTTGTGATTCACAACATGGGTTTTCCAAGGGTAAGTCATGTGTAACTAATCCTATATTTTCTTTTACACTAATGTCATCAAGGGTCCAGATAGTAATAATAGTTACGATGTTATTTACCTTGTCAAATGCTCTGCTAGAATAATAAAGTCAAAGCCCATGGCTTAGAAGAAAAATTGATTGAATGGATTAGAGCAAGGATCACTGACAAAACAGCGGGTCACCATAAAGTATAAGATAAAAATGGGAGTGTTTCTAGTACTTCCCCAGGGTTCAGCTTTGGGCTCCTTATTGTTCATTACATAAACAGTATAAACGACTTGGACGATAGGATTAATAGTGATGTTAAAGTTTGCAGATGACCCTAAAGTAGGACGCCTAACTAGGTCAGGAGAAACAGGTGCATTCTCACACACACACACACACACACACACACACACACAAAAGTACTACTGCCGCGGCAACTTGCGGACCATTCCTCCACTGTCCAACTGTACCTCCCTAGCAGCCAGGAGCTGCACCTGCTCCAACAGGGAAGAGAGGGCATGAATACTTGCCACTCACTGTCCTAGGATATTCCAGTCACTATAATCTCAGCACTGTCATGCATGGCAACATCAGTGGAGAAAAAAATAAGCACCTAGGAGTAATTTGCACTCAGCACAGCAGTACCACAGCACTAGACATGGTACTCACCATTATCAAAGTAGTCATGAACATACATATCACACCCAGACCACTGAGCTCCAGCGGCCACCATGTCAGAGCTACCCTATCACACAGTCTAATTATCATAAGTACACCACCAAAACTCAACCTAAAATAGTAGAATGGCTTCTTCTAAAATTCAAAACAAAAATAAAGGCCTGGGATTCCTTCAAAGAGAACCTCAAGTATGGAGGACCTGGTCTTCCTGATGCACCACATTTTATCATAGACAACGTAGAGAAAAGATGTTATACAGCAGAACATCAGCCATGACATTCCTACTATTCATCAAAGAACAATCCTGCACCTTCACAATTGTTGTCCATTATTTCTTTCCTGAAACCTTATACAAATATGTCCAGTTCACAGCTTACTAAATGCCCTAGGTGGACAACAGAATTCTGAAAATTTTATGGAAGACCAAATATCTATGTAGCCTTTTTCCTCATGCCTAAGGCCATTTTGGATACTTATGTTATTAATAAAAAAAGATGTTTGTCAAACATTTGATTTTGCCTGAACATAAAGTTTAAGCATTGTCATTATCATATAGTTTTTATCATATATATTCATATTTTTTATGAAAAAAGCTTTAGGGTATTTATAGATCTATTGAATTTTAATTGAGATTGCCCTTGCCATGACAGGCCTGAAAAAATCTTTGATTTATACAAAATACATCAATGGGATATTGGCAAAAGAAATGGAAAGTGAAATTTATAGGCCTGTGAGACATTCTGAGTAAAAGTAAAGTTGATGGGAACCAACTACTATACACTACCTGACAATTCTGGTGAGTAAAGCTGCATAGCAGATACATGCAGAAAAGGTTCATTATCATTACACACACACACACATATATATATATATATATATAATTACTATCAACAACAGTTGAATTTACTCAATTTTGATAAGTAAAGCTCTCAGTAAAATTCTTTAACTCTTTTTACCATTCTGTCTCTGCATTTACTAATCTCTCCATTTCTTTCAAAGATATTATTTGTTGCCTCTCTGAAGCTAGTCTGTGCTCAGCCTCTTTAATACTTTTACCTTTCTGAATAGCTTCCTCAACATGATCCACATTTCTCTTTCTTTTCTCCAATCTCTGCTTTTTGTTGATCAGCTTGCTCAGTTTTCATTCAGTCCCTCTAATATATTAAAAGTAGTCATACTTTTTCTTGCTCACATTTTTTTTAATACTATATTACTGTAATTACTCTGATAGTACTAACAAACCAGAAGGAACCCAGGTAGGTCACCATTCACACAATCTGAGTTTTCAGGTACTAACATTTTATTTCTTGTATTCTTACAATCTTCAAAAAATAATTTTATTGAATAGATACCACAGTTAATAATTCTGTGACTTTGAACAGTACTACACTGCTATAATACAGTTTGGTAATGCTGAACACACAAAAATAACCCAAGATTACTTTGTGTATTGTGGAAATATGTCTACAAAAACTTATATATAAAAAAGTATTTATAATTAGTAAGATATAAAGTAATATGTGGAAACATAAAATGTGATAATGTTATACTGAAAAGATGTAAACATTAAAGTGTAAGTTGAACTGTAAACAAGAAAAGTGTACTCAAGTCAGTTTACCATCAGTACTTTCATACAAGCTGTCAAACACTTAATATTTTCTTCATTGTCTATAACCAAAAATAACCCAAGATTACCTTATGTATTGTGGAAATATATCTACAAAAATTAAATAATGATATAGTGTCTATAATTTGTAAAATATAAAGAAATACAGTAAAAGCTCTTTTATCCGTTATTCTCATATCCAGCTCCTTCTTATAACCGGCATATTATTCGCGAGAAAATAACAATTTTGTATAAAAATGTAAAAATTCGAAAAAAATAAAATTTAAAATTCCCGCCGCCGCCAAAGGTAGCGCGCATCTTTCCCGCAATCTCCCACAAATCCCGCCGCTCCGTCAGACCCAGCGCCCACTGTGATAAGACGCCTGAGGAAGAAGGAGATGAGGATTTTGAAGGTTTCGTTGTGAAACAAAGGAAGGCAGTGATGGCTGAGTTGAAGGATATGCGTGGTAGTGCTAAGCTTAGCGTCACTGATGAAGCTCTTCAGGAGTGGATGGAGGTCGACAATGATGAAGCTATCACCCCCACACTAACTGACGACGAAATCATTCAGGCAGTGATTGAGGAGAAGCATGGTAAGGAAACAGAGGCTGATAGTGAAGAGGAAGATGACCCAGAGCCAAGAGTAACGTGGAAGGATGCCGCTAAAGAATTGGCAACATTTATCAAGTTTGTGGAGCAATGCACCTACATGGGGACTCACGACGTGATGTCTCTTCACTATCTTCAAAATGAATTTTTAATGCAGAGACAAACATTCTAAACAAAGAGACATACGTGATTTCATGAAAATAAATAAAGATAAATAAATATGAATATACTGGTAAATAAATAAACAACAAAAGTGAAGCCCTTGAATGAATTTTATTTAAGTACTCTATGAATAAAGGCAATGTATGTATTTTTTCAATATTCTTTCTCGTAACCGGGATTTCCCCTTTCCGGAACGTCTTTGGTCCTATTCGTGCCGGTTAAAAGAGCTTATACTGTATGTGGAAACATAAAATGTGATAAATGTTTTACTGAAAATATGTAATCAATACAGTGCAAGTTAAACTGTAAACAAGACAACTATATTCACTGAAGTCAGAGTTTACTGTCTGTAAATTTGGCTTTCTTACAAGTTAAATATTTAATATTTTTTTTATTGTAACTTCAAAGAATATTGTGTTGATTTAATGCAATCTCATGGTGCTAAAGAAACCAAAGGAAGCATTTTAATCACCATAAGAATAAACCACTTATATATGAATTGTCAGGAGCTAGCTTTATTCTTTATATATTTACAACTGTCTAATTCATATTTCAGTAAATACTGCCAATTACATAACAAATACCAATAGTTTTTTTTTTTTTTTTTTTTTTTTTTTTTTTTTTTTTTTTTTTTTTTTTTTTTTTTTTTTTTTTTTTTTTTTTTTTTTTTTTTTTTTTTTTTTTTTTTTTTTTTTTTTTTTTTTTTTTTTTTTTTTTTTAGTACTATACTGTTAGAATACAGCCTGATCATTCTAACCCCTTTGGTATGATGATGCCTACATGGGCATCATGAGTTGCGAGTGTTGGGTTGTCATACATTTGGCAGCTGATGCTGAGGTGTGAGTTGGTGATGCCATACCATGGTATGCATATTGTTTTTTATTTCACCTTTATTCATGTACAGAGAGAGGGAAAGATATAACTGATCATACAGTCACTCTTGATCATGCCCCATCTTCATTTTATATATATATATATATATATATATTTTTTTTTTTATGTACAGTGATAGAGAGTTTACTATGAACAGGCTTGATCACATCTTCTGTGGTTTGTCAACCACAACTGGTGAAAGAGAATGAGGAAACTGCCTTTCTTTACAACAGTGTGCGTGTGTATTTACCTAGTTGTATTTACCTAGTCGTATTTTACGGGAAGCGGAGCTATGCTCGTAGTGTCCCGTCTTCATATCTCATTTTATCTAAACTATTTTTAAATTCATGTATTGTTTTTGCACACACCACTTTCTCATCTAACTTGTTCCAACTGTCTATTATTCTGTGAGGAAAGCTGTTCTTTTTCAGATCTCTTCTATAGCTGTCTTTCTTGATTTTCTTTCCATGTCCTCTTGTATTTCTATCATCCCATTTTATCAGATTCTCTCTATCAATAATTTCTATGCCTTTCATGATTCTGTAGATAGCTATCAAATCTCCTCTCTCTTCTTTGCTCTAGTGTCTGTAGCTCAAGTTTTATTAGTCTCTCTTAATATGCTAGTTTTGAGAGTGTTGGTGCCAATTTTGTAATTGCTCTTTGTATTCTTTAAAAAAAAAAATTATACATTTTTTTGTACTTGGTGACCACATCATTGCAGCATATTCCAATCTTGGTCTTATCAGAGTGATTAGAAATTTCTTCACCATTTCTTCATCCAGGTATGTAAATGCCACTATGATTGTTCTTATCAAATTATAAGTTTCTCCAAAAATCTTATTTATATGTTTCTCAGGTGACATATTATTCATAACAATGACTCCCAGGTCCTTCTCATTTTCTACTTTTTTTTTATTCCTTCTCCCAATTTATATGATCCTGTTATTCTGTTTTTGCTTTTTCCAAATTCCATTATACTACACTTTTTAGTGTTGAACTCCATCTCCCACTTCCTACTCCATTCCCATACTTTATTTAGATCACTCTGTAGTGACTCACAATCTTCTTCTGTGTTCACTTTTTTTAGTAGATTTGCATCATCTGCAAAGAAGCTCATATAACTTTCAATTTCTTCATCCATATCATTAATATATATAGCAAACATCATTGGGGCCAAAACTGTTCCTTGTGGAACACCACTTATTACTTCATCCCATTTTGAGTGTCTCATATCACTACTCTCATTTTTCTTCCTTGCAAAAAGTCTTCAATCCATTTAATCAGTTTGCCCTGTATTCCTCCTTCAGTTTCTAATTTCTTAAGCAACTTCTTATGTGGTACTTTGTCAAAAGCTTTTTTTAGGTCTAGAAATGCACAATCAGCCCATCCATCTCTTTCTTGTATTATATCTATTAGCCTTGAATAGAAACATATTAAATTGGTGATGCATGATCGTCCTTGTCTGAATCCAAATTGCCTTGGATTTAGCACGTTGTTGTTGTTTTTTTTCTAAATATTTTACCCATCTACTTTTGATAATTCTTTCACAAATTTTTGCTATTGTACTTGTTAGAGAGACTGGTCTATAGTTGGTAGGGTCTTCTTTATTTCCCCCTTTATATATAGGTACTATATTTGCTTTTTTCCAATCTTCTGGAACTTTTCCTTCTTTCAAGGAACTGTTTATTATGCTATGTATTTTGTCTGCCAGTTCATTCCTGTATTCTTTCAAATCCAGTTTCTTTGTTACTTCTATTTTTTTTTTTTTTTTCATAGGGGGGACTTTCTCTTTCCATTCGATCTCTTCAGGTTGTATGTTCTCCCTTGATTTAAAATGCTTGATCATAATTTCCACCATTTCTATTTCCTCTGTGTATTCAACTCCTTGTCTTAATTTCTCCAAATTTTGTTTGTTTTTCAGTTTGTTGTTTACAAATCTGTAAAATAGTTTTGGTTGATCTTTACATTTTTCTATGACATCTTTTTCATATTTTCTCTTCTCTCTGCATGCTGGTACATATTCTCTTCTATAACAAGTATATATTTTCCATTTTTCAGGTCTTTTGTCTTTCTTCCATTTGGTCCAAGCTTTGTTTCTTTTGTCTTTTAACTCCCTACAATTTTTTTTGTACCAGCACTTTACATATTCTTTTTCTTGTTTTTGTCTCAGGACATACTTTTCCACTCCTTTTTTTTTTATAAATTTTTGTCAAAATATTCAATTTCTCTTCCACTGTTGTTTCTTCTTTGTATATTCCTTCCCAGTTTTCTTTTTGAAAGAATTCTCTTATTTTATCAAAGTTTGTTTTTTCATACATCATTCTTCCTTTTCTATATTGTTCATTTCTTTTCATGTATTTTTCCTCATTTAGTTCCAGTTCAATCAATATATGGTCACTTTTACTTATTGGTGTTTTATATTCAATCTTTTCCACTATTCTAGGTTCAGATGTAATTATTAAGTCTAGTCTCGATGGTTCTTCTTCATTTCTATACCTAGTGTTCTCCTGTATCCACTGTGTCATTGTATGTTCAATAATCATCTCGAGTAGAACATTTCCCCATGAGCCATCTCCACCCTTTACTGTCATCTCTTCCCAGCAGACTTCTTTGCAATTAAAGTCGCCCATCATAACTATTCTTCCTCCATCTTCCATTATCTTATTTAATGTTATCTTTGTGTCCTCTAACATACTTTTATGTTCACTCTCTTCCCACGAGGCTGTTTTTGGAGGCACATAGTTTATCACAAACTTTCTGCTCTTCTTATCTCTATCTTCCACTTCAATCATAATCATCTCTACTGTATTCTTTCCATATGTGACACACCTCACATTTATATCCTTCTTAGTCAGGAACATAACTCCACCCCCTTGCTTTGTCTCTCTGTTTCTAATCCAATAATTATATGCATCATGTCCTATACTGTTGGGTGGTAGTGGACCTTTAATTTCGTTTGTACAATTCCCATTATGACCGGTTCTTTTTCCTTCAGATAATCATTCAGCTCATTCAATCCTGTTATTAATCCATCTATATTTGTGTAAGACACTCTTAGTTTTCTGCCACTTCCATTGTATTCTCAGTTTCCCTTTTGTTTTTCTCTAGTATGTTTTTTTTTTCCTTAGCTTTTTGTCTTTTCATTTTTTCCTCCTCTCCTTCCTCTTTGTTCATTTCTCTTTTTATCCATACCTTTTTATATTGTTCACTTGCTGCTAGTTTCCCTGTTTTTGTTAAGATATTCTCTGCCGTCGTTTGTGACCTGAATTTAATCTTAATTGGTCTGGTCTTATCTGTACTATACTTTCTGAGTCTATACATCTCTTCAATTTGTTTCATGATTTCAGGTTCATCTTCCTGAACTAATTCTAGTAAACTGCTTACTTTTTCTCTTTCCTCATTGATTCTTGAAGTTCTACCTAGGTTATGTTTCTCTTCCACTCCCAATATAATTATACATTTCTTTTTATCTGCTAAGTCTCTTACTATATTCTCCTTCTGTCTCATCACTTTGATAACTGAGTCTTCAGTTTGCTCTTTTATTTGCTGTTTAATTATGTCAGTAAATGCAACTTTACTTTTTTCCTGGATTTTTTTCCAACCCTGTTCTTCTTTTGTTATGGCCTCTTTGTTGTCTTTATTATTCCTTTTTAATTCTTCATTCTCCTCTTTTACTTCTTTTAACTGTCTTTTTAATTCTTCTATTTCATTAGTTAAATTTTTGTTCACCTTCTCTAGTTCTTCCAATTTGTCAACTCTGCGCAATTTTGGCTACGTTACCGAACCTGTTTTCCCAATGTTTGGTCATCTTATCAAGTCTCTCCTCTAGTCTTGCCAATCGGGGGAGGATGGTATCCCCCCCACCCTCTTTAAATCCCTGGAAACTACTATCATCACCTTCCACTGTGCTGCTCTTATCTGTACTTCTAATCTTTACATTTTTGTTGATCCCGTCATCACCAAAATCATTATTGTCGGTCCGCCTCTTGTTTACAAGACGCCTGGCCTCCTGGACCATGTCCCTCTCTTCCTCATTTCCCTCAATAATCCCTTCCCTTCTCCTTCCCTATCGCTCCCCCACTACACCATGAGCACTCCCCTTCCCTATAAATACAATAAGGCACTTCCTGGATGTTGAGATCCACATAGATTTTCCTTTTTCTTCGGTACACCAATTCTCGCCATCCATTCGACGAAAGTGTGTGTGTGTGTGTGTGTATGTCTGAGGTCTTTCTTCTTTTCTGAAAGATCCAGTCAGTCTCTCTTTCTCAAGAAATTGAAGTTCAGTGTAGATAAAATAACCTGTGTGAATACACACACACATTCACCACACACACACATGCACTGTAGACCTTATGGTTTATTTATGCAAGCTTGTCATAAACTAAAAAATGTTTCCCTGTAAAAATTTATTATTACTACATGAATGAACAAAGGAGATAGAACTGCTGTATCATGCCCACACATTTTCTCCTTTCAATCGCCTTACCTTTTCATAAAAATAATGATGTGATAATAATAATAATATTATTAATTATAATAATAATAATGATCATCGGTCTTGAATTAGTGATAGAGAAGTATGTACATATTTTGATGCATCATGGAATTAATGTACATCGGGCATCTTGCACGTGAGACATGATGCATCATCGACTCATTGTACAACTGACAACCCAATGTTTGTGTGTGAATATACAAGTCATACTGAAGTGGTTAAACAAATACAAACAAAACTCGGATCATAAAGCTGGTGGTACTTGAGTGATGTCATGACATGAGTGTTTTGCATTTAGGGTTCTGGCATAGAACTTTGATCTTGTCATTTAAATGTGCTCGATGGAGAGGTACTGGATTCCGTGTGGTATCCAATTGATGCATCCTTTTATTACTCTCAGTTCTCCATTCTATATTTAAATAGTTATGTTTACCTTTCTGATTGTTGTTGTTCCCTTGACTATCTGGCCAAGGAATCCTGTCTCCCAGAGGTATGCTACAATTGGAATGGGGTTTTTCCATAAATCCTTTATAGAGTGTATGTTGTGTTATTTGCATGCATGATTGCATACAATGCAGTCTTCCATAATATGTTGTATAGTATGGGGTGAAGCGTTGCGCCCTGGACAGTTATCTGCAATGCAGTCATCCAATCTCTTCTGGTAGCTTGGAAGGGCCGGATGGTAGCTGCACCAGTCTGGCCAGGTGGACTCTATCCTTTGGAGGGAGAGAGAATTCAGAAGGATGGATTTCAGGGAATCCAGCATGCAGCAATGTCTTTCAGTTTGTTCATGGAGCAGTGATAGATATGATTATGGATATGCTTCTAGTAGCTGGTGGTTGTAGAGGAAGAGAAGAGATAGAGTTTTCTTTTTTTTATGTTTCTTGTTATGTGCAGATGTTCTGCTGTGTAGTGCAGTGGGTATGCTGTGTAGTGCAGTGGGTATGCTGTGTTTGTGGAGGCTGCTGCAAGTATTTATGTGCCTCTCATGTTAAGGTGACCCTTGACTTTGAGTACTTTCATTTCATGGTGTAAATGGTCTGTATGTGTTGTATTTGTGCAGCCTGTAATTGTTTTTAGGGCTTTGTATTGTATGGTCTGTAGTGTGTTGTGGACACAGAATGCCAACATGTACAAAGAAAATTACACCAATATATGGACTCATCCTTGACTAACTAGACCAATATATGGAATATAATACAATGTTAGACAGTGATTTCATACTAAAGATACTCTTCCATGAAAAAGATGAAGAGAATAAGTTACACTGAGAAGGTTTCCCTGTGGTTTCAATGCAAGAGCACTGTTACTTGAGGAAGTTCCATCACACATATTACACACAAAAAATCTTTCAGGTCATAACAGGGTTCTTGGGATGAATCTTTCATGAGAAAGCAGCATAGCATAGATCACACTGGAAAAGCTTCTCTGTGTAGATCATCACAAAATTTTTGAGGGAACTCTTATAAGAGAAAGTTCCATCACAGTCTCTACAATGAAGAGGCTTCTCTCCTGTGTGAATCATCACATGGCTTTCGAATTTACCCTTTTCTGAGAAAGTTGTATCACATAGGTTCTGGAAAAGTTTCTCTCCTGTGTGGGTATACCTTTTGGGAGTACCCTTTTCTGATAAAGCTGCACTGCAGTCACCACATTCAAAAGGCTTCTCTCTTGTGTGAGTGATCACATGCCTTTGAGTTTAACCTTTCCTGAGAAAGTTGCATCACATAGGTCACATTAGAAAGGCTTCTCTCTTGGGCAAGTAATCATATGCCTTTTAAGAGTAACCTTTGCTGAAAAAGCTGCATTCCACGGGACAAACTTGAAAGGCTTCTCTCCTGTGTGGGTCATTTGATATTGAAGAGGTTTCTTTTATCAAGATAGATGCATTGAGTAGGTCACAATGAAAAGCTTCCTCTCCTGTGTGGGTCATCACATGGTTTTTGAGATTACCCTTTTGTGAGAAAGTTGCATCACATAGGTCACACTGAAAAGGCTTCTCTCGAAGGGCATATAATGACCTACACAGGAGAGTACCCTTTATTGAGAAAGGTGCACCACATAGGTCATTACATGCCTTTTGAGTTTACCCTTTCATGAAAAACTTGCATTGCAAAAATTACACTGTAAAGCCTTTTTCCTGGTTAGGTTCTTCAAATATGTTTTATTAAATAAATACAATTTATCATTTTTGCAACTATGAATAGTATTATATTGTTATAATACAATCCAGTAATGCTGAACAGACCAAAGACAAGCCCAATATTACTTCGTAAACATATTAATAACAATAATATATAAATTATTATGCATCTATAAAAAGTAAAATGTCATAATATGTATTGATAAAAAGTAAAATGTAAGGTAATACGTATGTGGAAACACACTGCACTTACAATCAATAAAATACCATTTAAACAGTAAACCAGAAAAAACACACTTGATTGATTCAAGGTTTACCATCCATACATTTAGCTTTTGAAGCCATTGTCAAGCACTTAATATTATTTCTATGTCCTTTTAATTACTGTCTACAGCATATTGCTCATTTCCATAAATGATTTGTAAATTTTAAAAATATGTTGCTTTGATATAGCCTGATAGCACTAGACAAACCAAAGGAAGAACTTAGATTGACATGAGTATAAATTCCTCATAAATGAGTTATCAGCTGCTAGTTTTATTTTCTATATGTCAACATACTTCAAACCCATATCCATCTGCTGGGTAACATCTCATGTTGGTATCCCTAGCAACAAATGAGCCAACCAATAACATTAGTCAAGAAGCTACATCCACCTCATTTGACACCACCATCCTACTGTCAGTAACAGATTACCCAGTCCTCCAATCCACAATGCTAATCATGTGACAGATGCTGGGAACAACCAATAGAGCACCTGAAAACAATCAAACCCTACATACACCCATGGCTGTCATAATGTCAATGTAACCAACATTCTGGTATGGCACTAGCACACCCAGGAATACAACATTCTCATCCTATGCATGTTCATTTCACATCAGTATTTGACACTCCAACCTGCTAATGAGGTGTTCCCTCACAATACCACATATACAATTACCAAGGGCTTTCCCCCCTTACAAGGAAGGTAGCCAAAGTCAAAAGGCATAATTCCACTCTCACCCTGACATATACTATTGTAATATTCAATTTACACAACTCTTCACAACAACTGCCATCTCTCTAATCTGCTCCCCTCAAACAATAATCACACTAGACCAAATCTTGGGCAATAAGATAACCATACCTAATCCTTCCCTCTATAACTTCCTACAAAAATAGAACTCCTAGCCCCACTATGAATAGCTCAATAGCTCATAAATCTCTATGACACAGGACACCAACACTCACAAAATCAATGAAAAATATACCCCCATATGGACCCACCTTTAACTAACTTGACCAATGTGCAAAATACAAGATGTTAGATAGTGGTGTGGGGTTTAAATCCACATCACATAGAGAAAGTTTGGAAAGTCTACTTGGAAAAGTCTAAAAACCATAGTTCCTTGAAGATTTCTGATTTTGTTTCTTAGCTCATATTCCTACAAAACATACACATCAATACAAACATCACTTGAAATACTACAGTAGACATAATTATATATAAACTACTGAATAATTATATCTAGTGAATAATTATATCTAACTTTCCTCCAAATATGAAGTCAGAGAGGATATACATAAGCATTATTGGAACGAGCTAAAGAGAAAAAAAGGGGGGGGGGAATATGAAGGTATACCATAATAAAACAAAAACAAACACAATTACACACCTTACCTTTCCAAATCTAACAAGTGGTGTGATGATGTCCATACCAGCAACAATCTTTAAAATATTCTTACATGAAAGAGTTGTAGAGCATAAGTCACATTGAAGTTTCCTACTAAGTATGGTTTTAATGTAGGCATACTGTTTCCTGAGAATGCTTCATCATATGTTTTACACTCCCAAAAACTTCTCTCAGGTATGGGTCATTACATGGTTCTTGAGATAGATCTTTTGTGAAAAAGCTGCACAGCATAGGTCGCACTGGAAAGGCTTTTCTCCTGTGTGGATCATCACATGATTTTTGAGTGAATGTTTTTGTGAGAAAGCTGCATCACAGTCGCCACATCGAAACGGTTTCTCTCCTGTATGTATCATCTTGTGCCTCTTAAGATCACTCTTTCGTAAGAACGCTGTACTGCAATCACCACACTGAAAAGGTTTCTGTCCTGTGTGGGTCATTACATGAAATCTAAGATTAACCTTCTGTGAGTAAGCTGCATCACACTGGTCACACTTGAAAGGCTTCTCTCCTCTATGAATCATCACATGAGTTTCAAGAGTACCCTTTCTTGAGAAAGCTGCATCACACTCTTCGCACTGAAAAGGCTTATCTCCTGTGTGTGCTGTCAGATGTTTTGTGAGATTACTCTTTTGTGAAAAAGCTGCCTCACATAGTTCACACTGGAAAGGCTTCTCTCCCGTGTGGGTCCTCACATGGATCCTCTTGTGAATCTTGAGAGAATGCTTTTGTGAGAAACGTGCATCACATAAGTCACACTGGAAAGGCTTCTGTCCTGTGTGGGTCATCTCATGGTTTTTGAGAGAACTCTTATATAAGAAAGCTGCATTGCACTGGTCACAATGGAAAGGTTTCTCTCCTGTGTGAGTCATCACATGGTTTTTGAGAGAATGCTTTTGTGAGAAAGCTGCACTGCATAGGCCACACTGGAAAGGCTTCTCTCCTGTGTGGGTCATCACATGCCTTTCAAGTTTACTATTCTCTGAGAAAGCTGCACTGCATAGGCCACACTTGAAAGGCTTCTCTCCTGTGTGGGTCATCGCATGCCTTTTAAGTTTACTCTTTTCTGAGAAAGCTGCATTGCATAAGCTACACTGGAAAGGCTTCTCACCAGTGTGGGTGGCCATGTGCCTATTGAGATCACCCTTTCGTGAAAAAATGGCATCACAAAAGTCACAATGAAAAGACTGCCGTTGAGTGTGGGCCATTGAATGCACTTTCAGACTCTGCTTCACTGAGAATGCTACATCACACTGGTCACACTGAAAAAGCTTCTCTCCTCTGGATTTCTTGACATGACTTTTGAGCCTGCTCTTTTGTGATAAACCAGCACTGCATATGTCATTCTGGAAA
This sequence comes from Oratosquilla oratoria, assembly GCF_046742065.1. Taxonomy (NCBI): domain Eukaryota; kingdom Metazoa; phylum Arthropoda; class Malacostraca; order Stomatopoda; family Squillidae; genus Oratosquilla; species Oratosquilla oratoria. The sequence goes on along the minus strand of NC_134788.1, from coordinate 15,767,766 downwards.
GACTTCTCCCTGGTGTGTTTCTGTACATGCCTTTGAAGATTATTTTTTGATGATGTTGCATCACAAGTGTCATCCTGAGAAGGCTTTTCTTCTGTGTTGGACATCATATCTAATGTGACAGCCTTATGTAGAATTCTTTATACAGCACACTTATGGCATCTACACCTAACCCAGCTACTCAAAGTCTGATGTATATTCATGTCCTGCCAAAGCAAAAAGAAATACACATAGTGGCATACCTAATACATGATATTTGGAATACTGGTTTTCCTTATCCAAATAGAATACTACTGCAGAATCAAAATACTATGCTAACATTGGGAGTCAAGAATAGGTTAAAAAACCCATGGATCAGATGTGGTAAATGTTTCAAAACATGGCTATGATTCAAACTAGAAAAATGTCCACCTAAATACTATCTAGAAAGGCTCACAAGAACTTGGTGTTCTGAATTACCTAATGATTTCTCATAGCTATTTAATATGAAGGTAATAAGTTAACAGCTGACAATCAAAATTACTGATAAGCACAAAAGAAATGCCAAAAGCAGTCATAGGTCAAATGGTTACTGGCAAATAATATCTACTGCAAATCACATTTTTCCTTTTTTTTTTTTCACTAAACTATCCTATAATCTGGGAGTGCTTGGCAATCATGGTTGACAGTTGTATTCTGATTTATAATTCAGTATACAAAACAGCACAAAGGCACATTCTGGGGTCTCACCCAACTTGCTCATTATGTAGACCCAGTGAATGGGTTTTCTTTTTGGATGAAAATTAGGTTGCTATTCAGGTACATATTTTGAAATAAAACTTATACCATCTCACAGATTTTAATATGATTAAAATTACTCTAATTAAAGTTGCCATTACAAACTAGTGGTTCTACTTTGAACCAAAAAAATTAATTCCAGCTGTTCAAGCATTTTACTGAAAAGGTGTATTTGTTGTTTTAGGTTATGCTTGCCAATGTCAGCTAGCCTTTCTACACACACACACACACACACACACACACACACACACACACACACACACACACACACACACACATACATATATATATATACATATATATATATATATATATATATATATATATATATATATATATATATATCAATTTCCAATGTAATACAATTTAATCATTTGCATTAGACAAGGCAACATACAAAGACCCCCACCCCTATCCTCACACTTAAAAATAAATCTCCCTGAGGTTGTTGGAGAGATGGGGAGGGAATGGAGGAGTGGTGAGACTGGCTTTGATAAAATATATATATATATATAGGATCATAATGTTCGGAGTGCTACATCTTCATTTCCTCAATTAAATGTATTTTGATACAATAATGGGGATCTTCTCTACAACACATTTGTTGTAAAATAATTAATCCTGCACTGCACAAGTGGGAGGGGAGCAATTTATGCTTGTAGACGGGACTTCCTGAATTCCTGTGCCCATATGAACAAATACATTAAGATACAATTCTACTGATGTCTGATATCTATTGCACAACCTAAGTTTCATTTTAGAATTCACTGCAAGTGTGATTGTAAATATTTATTGTTCAGCAAATCTCCATATCACCATACAATGGTTTCTCTTTCCCATCTAGCACATAAAGATTTCACTACACAATGTAGAGAAAAAAAATAGCTTCAAAATAATTACCAAAACAATGTAAAGTACTTTTAACTTGATTTTAATGGCAAAAATGGATAGTATTTATGCATATACGAACACTAAATTTAAATAATTACGAGATGGAGTTCCGCATTTACAAATAGAACTTTCAAACATCCTTACTAATGTAACCGTGCCACCAACCTATACTGATGAAACCCAGCTTTACCTCTATGTTTACAATTTTACAATGGAAACATCGAGCTTGCGCCAAACAAATAAGCTTCAAGAAGCGCAACCTAGAAATATCATCAATCAAATGAGGACAAAAACTGTAAAATGAAATGTTTTCAACTATATCTGATTAAAGCTAAATGTGGACTAGTTTTAAATTCCTTCGTATTTAGAAACTTGTATACTGGTAATTGTTATTTCGAACTATGTGTTCATTTGATTATCTGAACTTCATGTATACTGATGCAATGCCAAATAAACTCACTATATAACGACAATGGTCGAACACGATATTTCAGGTGATCAGTTTCTCCCCACCCCAACCTTTTGGAATGGATATAGTGTATATATCTATTTTCCTTAGGATATCGGAAACAAATGGCAGCACAGTCACCGAATTTTTACAGTAATCAAATAGACAACAGCTTACCAAGTAGCCAATAATTGGACAATATCGCACAATCATACGATAACAAGATGCATGTGGACTTTGGTGTCATTGTTGTGTAACAGTGATAGATAATTCGATAACCGTCATCAATTTGGGGTATATTCACACGCCGGTGCTAGTTCCCATGGGCTCTCGGAGTAGGTTCCCATGCTTCGATAAACTTGCCCCAGCCATAAATTAAGTGGTCGTCCAATTCATCTCCTCCATCGACGAGATCACACAGAAAA
>NC_134788.1:15747728-15762728 GCF_046742065.1 Oratosquilla oratoria | reverse complement strand
AGCTTTAACCTCGGGTCCCCCTGAGCGTGGGCTCTGAGCGTTACCACCACTTCGCCACTCATATTGTTACAAGACTCGAAATCTGATATGATCTTATACCCAGGGTTAGGCCAACTGAATTCTACAGCTCTTAGCTAGTGGTTAAGACCACAATTCACCAACCTGGAAGGTAATCTACTTCCCGTGGAACTAAGTCGACTGCTAGCTTCCGTCCGTACTTATTATTTTACAGTGAACCAGGGCTCTTAGCTAGTGGTTAAGATTGGTACGTTTCCTTGATGGACTTATCGCTGTTGTCATACCTGATGAGTCCATCAAGGAAACCAAGGAAACGTACGTTTCCTTGATGGTCTTATCAAATATGACAACAGCGATAAGTCCATCAAGGAAACGTACCAATCTTAACCACTAGCTAAGAGCCCTGGTTCACTGTAAAATAATAAGTACGGACGGCAGTTAGCAGTCGACTTAGTTCCTCGGGAAGTAGATTAACTTCCAGGTTGGTGAATTTTGTAGGGTCAGTAGCTCAGTCGGTAAGGCGACGGCAGTGAGAATTCACGAGCCCAGGCTCGAATCCGGGGACGACAGTTGGAATTATTTGATCGACATCGCCGTCACTGGTGATTCTATTTAGATATATATATATATATATATATATATATATTTATATATTATATATTTATATATATATGTGTGTGTGTGTGTGTGTGTGTTTGTGTGTGTACTTACCTAGTTGTATTTTACAGGACGGGGAGCTATGCTCGTGGTGCCCCGTCTTCATATCTCATTTTATCTAAACTGTTTTTAAATTCATGTATTGTTTTTGCACACACCACTTTCTCATCTAACTTGTTCCAACTGTCTATTATTCTGTGAGGAAAGCTGTTCTTTTTCACATCTCTTCTATAGCTGTCTTTCTTGATTTTCTTTCCGTGCCCTCTTGTATTTCTATCATCCCATTTTATCAGATTCTCTCTATCAATAATTTCTATGCCTTTCATGATTCTGTAAATAGCTATCAAATCTCCTCTCTCTCTTTGCTCTAGTGTCTGTAGTTCAAGTTTTGCTAGTCTGTGTGTGTGTGTGTGTGTGTGTGTGTGTGTGTATTCACCTCGGATCTGCTGCAGCCTCTGTTCGAGACAGCCAGACACCACCCTACGGCAATGAGCTCAGAGCTCATTATTTGCCGATCTCTGGGTAGGTCTGAGACCACTCACACACCACACACCGGGACAGCAAGGTCACAACTCCTTGACTAACATCCCGTACCTACTCACTGCTAGGTGAACAGGGGCTACACGTGATAGGAGACAAACCCAACTTATCTCCGCCCGGCCGGGGAATCGAACCCCGGTTCTCCGGCTTGTGTGTGTGTGTGTGTGTGTGTGTGTGTGTGTGTGTGTGTGTGTGTGTAACTGAAGGCAGACGAAGTATACAAGGAATAATGGAAGAATTTCATTGCCTTAATGTTTCGACCCTTAGGGTCTTGAATGGCTTATAACACGTTCATGCTTATAAGATGCACCTTAATTTGGGTAGGTGTTGTTTTGGTACATGTATGGTTAAGCGTCATCACTTAATATTTTCCTGACTGGTGTTGTTTTATGAATTACTGCTAAGTACAACTTAATATACATTATCACCTTGGGAAAAATATTGCGATGTGTAAGCAATCACCATTTTGTTTATATGTGCAAATATGATTCATTGTTTGATTAAAGGGCCACTGCCACCATACACTTATCAATAGCCACTACCCCTAAGCTGAACTTTGGCCTTATACGATGCAGGTTGGTTTTCTGATCTTTTTTTTCCAAGTGTGTCTTATAAGCCATCAAATATGGTACTTTGTTCTTATACTGCATTTCTGTACAGGACATACAGGCAGTGAAAGATACTGATATATTTCTTTTTCTTTTACATACATATACCAAAGGCTTTTTCCCCTGTACATGGGGGGTAGCCAAAAAGAGAAAGGCATAGAAACCACTCCCACCCATTCCATTTTCTACATATTCCACTCCTCTCCACCCTCCCTCTTATCTTGGCACCTCCTGGATGACGGGTCATCTCTGCATCCTGTCCACTGCCCTGGGTCAAAAGCAGTGTTGCAAGACACAGCACATCCACAACAAGGCTGCTTCGTAAATTTGGCGACCCCCTCTCTCTGTCCTCTCATGCAGAAAAGGAGATGTAAAATGTCAAACAACAAAGTGTTTGTGGTGAGCAGTGAGCTTATTCAGTTGAAGGCTTGGGGTGGCAATATTGTTCTCCCCCAAAAAATGCCAAAATATAAGCCATTTTCAGTGTATTTAAGAGGCATGTGGATGAGCATATCATCTTTGAGAACTTGGGTAAGGCCTTGGGCACCCCAAGCTGCAGCTCAGTTAGACCCAACTGCCTCTGCATGCCAGAATGTACTAAGTTAGATTTGGTTAGGTTACATTAGTATATTTTCATTATGGTTTCAATTCCAGAGTAGGTCAGTAGTAACAAAACATTATTCAACATTATTCTATTTGTATTTACTACTGTACAATATTAAGTTTTTATGGTTGAGGTAGACTGCATACTAAAGATTGTATTGGATTTCATTGTCAATATCCAGCACTTCTATTTTTGAAGACAATATCCTATTAAAGAGATAGTAGCCTGAAGGGATTTCTCCCAGTCTTCTCCTTTTCTGCATGAGGAGACAGAGAGGTGGGGGTTGCTGATTAAATGAAGCAGCCTTGCTGTGGATGTGCTGTGTCTTACAGCACTGCTTCTGACCCATCATCCAGGAGGTGCCAAGATAAGAGGGAGGGAAGAGGGTGGAGGGGTGGAGTGTGATGGGGATGGAATTGGTGGGAGTGGTTTTATGCCTTTTGGTTTTTAGCTACCTCCCTTATAAGGAAAAAAAAGCCTTTGGTATATGTATGTATTTTCAACATCCATCACTTCTATTTTGGGGGACCATATGGCATTAAGGAGATAGCATAGACAGGAATATAATGAAAAGATCTATGGTAAAGAGGCACCATGAAGGACATATTGAATTTGCAAGCAATTTGCATTTTTCATTAGTCTCTAATCATGAGAGAATGCTACCTGACGAAATTCCATTACACTGGCTACATAAGACTTACCTTGGGAATAGCCTCCACAGTAATATCAAAAGGAACTGAGCCGCTCATTCTGAATCAATTTCTATAATGAACTACTAAAGTTTTTTTCACAAAGCAAGGTTGCTTGTCATTTTTAGATTCTCAAATTGTCACAAAGGCAGCATCACTGGAAATCAACAATAAAAATTTTAGTTGTGCACACTTATGTGATATAGCAATAGAAAGTTGTTTTGTAAACTATAATAGATCAATGTAGTATGCAATTTTCTTGGTGGGAATTAATAACAAAAAGTTGCTAAAAACTATTTTCTAACAAACTAAGTCGCGGCAGTTGAATGATATGCCACGTTTGTTTTGATAGGTGCCAAGGTCAAAGAAATGAAAGGATGATAAATTAGTCTATTCTAACCTATGTAACCTAACCAATGTTTAGCAATTCGGTACCTCAAAATCTAAAGATCATCTGGGTTGTCATCATCATCATCACGGATGCTAACAGCCTGATTATTATTGTGCCTTGGGCAATTAACAGATGACAGCAGAACACCGTATTCCCTCATAAAGTCCAAGGAAGCCCTATTGTCTTTGTAACAGTGCTTATTGATGTCACCTGGAGTTGGAGAACACCCGGTCCACAATGTGAAAGCCATTGTCAGATAGTGACCGTATCCTAGTGGCTTCATTCATTCGTAAATTTGCTTGTAGCAAGTTTTTTTTTTTTTCCGCCACAAAAATCGCATATTACGTTCATGTATTATAATTTACAAAAATAATATTCAATTTTCTAATGTTACATCGCATAGGTGTGCACAACTAATGTAATACCAAATCAACTACCAACAGACTGTATATTTTAAGACATCATTATTAAATTCACCAGCAGCAAGTGCATGGCAAACATTTTAATTATCAACATTTCTATTATTTGCAGACTTTTGTTGTAGAGTGTGGTTGGGGTCATTTTTATTTTGCTCATCTTGGATGATAATGTTTTGCATACTTGGTCCTTTTGGGCCTTTCTTATTGATCCATTTGTTTACTAATGTTTTTCTATTCCTATCTATGGATTTATTTCATTATTTAATTTTCTTTTCTTTTTTATTACAACTCCCTTTCCTCCTGGAACCTGGTGAAGTGCAGATGCTTATAAATGAATCCCTCTATCCACCTCTAACACTACTTAAGCTCTATCCACACAGTTGTTCCACAAGCACTGTAAGCTCTTTGGTACTAGAAAAAAGGTAATGTGTATTTTGTTGTTATATGCTCATGTCTTTGAGACTAATACTTGGTAACCATGGTTGACAATTGGGTTCTGATTTGAAATTAAGTATACAATGAGGTATATGGCCATTATAGCAAGTCTTATGATAGCAAGTCACATACTGAGTAACCTAACTGGGTCACTCAAATGGGAATCGCTATTTTGTGGTAACACATGAAATTATAAGGCCACCATTCATCAACAAAACAGCATCAGGGTATATCTTGTAGTCTTATCCAATTCATTCACTCAGCAGACCCAATGAATGAGTTTTTTTTTTTTTTTTTGGAAATTAGGGTGTAGTGATGGTATTTTGAATTGAAAAATTATACTATTTCTTAGATTTCTATATGATTCTAATGATTATGAGGTATTATCAAGAAAGTGCACACCTATGCAACATATCAATACAAATATTTAGAAAATTGAAATATATCAACATAATATGTTTTCCTTAGTGGAAATCAATAAGAAAAAACTGAACAGAGCTATGACGGGTTTCTAAACATCATGTTTGTTTTGTCTGTCCAGTCCCATCAATGTCTGTTTGACAATGGTAATGGCTATCTTGTGCACACCTATGTGATACATCAATATATATCTCCGCCAATACCTCACATTACATTTTTTTTTTTTAAATAGTATCAGGGAGTTGAACTTCATCCTTTTCTTGAAGCAATGAAACTCCTCTACACCCCAAAGTCCAATCAGATCCCAAAACTGGCCATCAACATCCTTAACAACAATGATGACCCTGATGACCTCTAGCATTATAGGTACTGCATGACTAAATGCAGGTTAAGTTTGGTTAGAACAGAACAATTTATCATACTGTACTTTAATTTCTTTGACTTCCACATCTATCAATACAAACATGGAGTCTCAAAGCACTCACTGCAGCACCATTTAGTAGTGCATCACATTTATCATTTTTTTCTGCCCCCCCAAAAAACAACAACATAATTACGTTGATGTATCATAATTTACAAAATTAATAGATTCAAACTCCTAATTTTTTTTAGAATAGATGCTTGTGTTTCTAAAATACCTGATTTCAATAAAGCTCAGTTCATAGGACTATGTTAGGAGCTTCAGCTTACAGATTGGGAGGCAAAATTAAGCAAAAGATCTGTAGATCAGATGTGGGAAATATTTCAAAATACACTCACTAAGATGTTTCATACTTACATTCCTTTTAAGGACAGACATCCCCCAAATCAGGCTCGCCCAAAGTGACTTGACAAAGAAACTGAAAAAAGTATTACTAAAAAGAGGCAGGCTTATAAGAAATATAAGTGTTCCTGTGCATCTAATGACTATGAAAGTTATATATTAATACAGAGAGATTTAAAAAAGACAATAAAAAAATGAAAATGACAATACAAAATGGATATCGCTGATAAATCCAAAGAGAATCCCAAAGAATTCTATAGTTACATTAGAGATAAAAAGGTTACTAGGAATCACATTGGCCCTTTTATTATCTGCTGATGGTCAACTTTAATATTCAAATGAAGGAATGTGTAATATTCTAAACTATTTTAGCTCGGTATTCGTAGACTTAACACCTCAAAGTGAACTCCAAACTGAAAACTGTGAAAAGTTACAAGTAGAGTTCCTCAGGGTTCCGTTCTTGGGCTACTTCTATTCATAGTACATATAAATGATATAGACCATGGACTAAAATCTACTGTTTCCAAATTTGCTGATGATACAAAACTGTGCGGAATGGCAAATGATCACTTAAACCAATTAGATATTCAAGAAGATTTAAATAAATTACAGCAATGGTCTGAAAAGTGGCTAATGAAATTTAACACAAGTAAATGCAAGGTAATGCACATAGGCAAAAACAACTGTAAGATTACAAGTTTTATTGAAAAGGGTTACTATATAAGATACATAAGGATATACAACTTTAAATGACCATTTTAGATTATTGCAGTGGCTATTTTTACAAGTTGTAAGAATAGTCCTCAGGCCAGTGGCGGATCCAGGATAAAAATTTGGGGGGGGCTAACATGAATTCCTTCCTCTGGGTAGTCTGATGTACCAGAAGTCTGAGGTATACTTAACTTAATAATGTTTTTCAGATTTTTCTGTGTTTTAGACATATATAATAGAATGTATATTCGTTTTATATTGTTACACGCTTGTGCTAGTCAGTGATAAAGCACTGGCACGCGTATACTCTCGCATAGAGAGAAATTATTTCAGGATCCGTGTGTAGTGTTAGTGCACTTGGACTCATGAAAGTAATAAAAAATAAAAGTAGCTTTAAAAACAGAAATACAAACAAAAACGTGTATGAACTTCTGAACCTGTTAATAAAAGTATCTAAATTACATTAATAACACACAGCATTGTTCATGGGATCTCACACGAACATCAACCTCTGTTTTTTTGGGGGGCAAATACATTGATTACACTGGCTATTTCAATACTGATTTCATTGTGAACGCCGAGTAGCGCCAGGCCGTTGAGGCGATCTTGACTCATATTATTACTTAAGTAGGTCTTCAGTCGCTTCAGGGTTGAAAATGAACGCTCGGCCTCTGCGTTCGAGACTGGGGGCGTGATCAAAACTCGGAGGAGCTTGGCCAGGTTCGGATACATTCGGGTCTGGGCGTGGGCAAGGGCATCTCCCATGGATTCGAACTTCATTGTTGTTGAATACCAGCGCTCTGCTTCCGCCTTCACGAGGCTCAAGGTCTCGATGTCAGCCTCATAAACCTTTGCCGCTTCCAGTACAGCAGCAACATCTCCGTCAGCGCTGCTGAGCAGATTCTTGATATTGAAGCCAACAGGAATAATATCATTCCCGAACCGGGTCTGCAGCTCAGACAATACATGGTCGAGGAATGGGACATATACAGATCTTCGGTAATACTCCTCAGCTGTCTGGAAGGGTAAATTCGCTCGCTGCGTTTGGCGCTTGCAAACTCGAGGTACAGGAATGGTGTCGTGTGATGAACCGATCTCCTGGAGGAACCCCTCTTCCTTCTTGAAGATGTCCTGGAAGCTGGTCAGTGCACCTTCCCGAGTCTTGTTTAGATGCGTCACCACATCACCAATTCTAGCGTACGCTGAGACTAGATCGACCATAGGGGACTGCAGGGCTCGGCTCGGCTCCACAGTGTGAGCTAGCACAGTCTCAGCGACGGCAAGACCAATCAGAAAGGGCCATCGTCACGGTGTCCTCTGAGGGGGACCATGTTGCGACCACAAAAAAGAACGCTCTCGATTACCGGAACGAGTAAAAGACGGTTTTTTGCAACTCGTTCCTGCCTCGTTGTGGCAAAGATTGCGTCGATGGCCCTCGACGGGTCACGCACGGTGTCGAGAAAGGCCTCCATACGGGTCATGGCAGCGGCATGGTAGCTATGCTGGTTGTGGTTTGCCAAAACCTCTAGGGCCTTCTTGTACTTGGACATAGGCTCCAAAACGAGGGCTCCGAGCCTAGTCTGGCCTCCAGTCCCGGCTTTGTCACTGATGAAAAGCACACAAGCCACACAGTATCCTCCATTCTTCAAAACTGAATATTTGAGCCACGGGTATGTTGAGCACCAGGTAGCTGGAACCGCCTCTTTTGACCGCCTTCGTAGCTGAATGGAAGAGCCTCGATAACTGGGACTTTCTGGTGGATGATGACCACCTTCTCTGCATCTGTTCCCTTCTTCCCCACGAAATCAGCAATGTCAAGTCGAGGCTCTTGAGAAGCTGCCACTGCAACTGTGCCGTCTTCACGTGACGAGTGGGGGACCTCGGCAGTCTTGGCTTCCTCCGGAACTTGCCTCTGTTGTGGCATTATCCATCTGCACACATTCAGGTCGTCGCTTGAAAAATGCAGTGATCTTGGCGGGTTCCCCTGCTCGCTTCATTTCACTGGACCTGCCAGCCTGGCAGGAGCAAAAAACAAATATCTGACACAGGCTTATTTTCATAGAAGAATTCTGCCACAAACATAATCTCAAGTAAGGTCTCTGGTAAAAATTATAGAAGGAAATGGAAGAACATTGTGGAGAACTGCTAGATTAAATTAAATATCATTTGGGAAAATACATGGTAATCTCGATATCAAGTTAAAGTAATAATTTTCTTTTATAGAAAGATGTTCCACTATTCAATTTTCCTTTGGGTTATTAAACAATTGCAAGAGATATTATAAACGAATAAGTAATAGTTTACCTGCTTACTCGAGTAGATGCTTACACCTCAACGGTTAACTGCAACTGTGCATTATACTTGTCACCACAATGATTTCGCCAATTGTTTGATAACTACATTTAATGAAGAAATTACTAAATTAACGACTAAAATAACATCAAGAAGAAAGATACCAATCAAACCTTGGATAACAAATAACTTATTCAAATGCATCAATTAAGAAAAAAATAAACTTTATAAAAAAAATACATTAAGTGCAACTCTGAACTTAATAAACACAATTTTATCAGATATCGTAATTTCTCAACTCATCAATTAAATCGGCTCGCAGAAAATTCATCGGTTCCGAAGAAACTCTGGTCAATACTTCTTGAAGTAATTAATAAAAAGAGAAGTAATAATACTCCCAATTTGTTTATTCACAATAACAGGCAGGTAACTGACAACTATGAGATTGCTGACATGTTTAATAACTTTTTCTGTTCAATTGGTAGTTTATTGGCTGATAAGCTGCCAAATGACCCAGGAAACCCACTTCAATATATAACTCCAGTCTCATCACAATTTAGTCTAATAAAACCATCAACTCATGATATTTTGCGTATTATAAACAATCTTAAAAATAAGTCCAATGGCTATAATTGCCTTAATACAAAGATCCTTAAACTTGCTGCTCCCAAAATTATTCATTTACTCATGCATTTAATCACTGTGTGCTTTCAACAGAGTTGTTTTCTTAATGTCCTAAAAATTGCTGTAGTACACCCGATCCATAAAGATGGGCCCACATTAAACGTATCAAATTTTCGTCCGATTTTGATCCTTCCGGTATTGTCTAAAGTACTTGAAACCGTTATTCTTGAGCAATTGGTAGATTACCTTGAGTACCATGTGATCATTTTCGATAATCAATTTGGATTCCGTGAAAACCACTCACCATATATGCCTGTTGCTCTCTTACAAGAATATATTGCAACTCGACTATCTAATAAAAAATATGTGCCGAAGTTTTTCTAGACATTAAAAAGGCTTTTGACACAGTTGATCATAGTATTCTATTGATGAAAATGGCTAAGTACGGAATAAGAGACTTTGAACTTCAGATGTTTCAGTCATATTTATCTAATCGTAATCAAGTTGTCTTATTTAACGGTGTTAAATCGAGATTAATGGGTGTAAGTATGGAGGTTCCTCAAGGTAGTACTCTAGGTCCTATTTTGTTTTTGATTTACATTATCGATATCTATAAAGCCTGTGGTATTCCTGAATACTTACTGTTTGCAAATGATACTTCTTGATTGATTGCTTCAACTTGATTGCTTCAACAACACAAAACAATCATAGAGGTGACAATACAGGTATGTTAAACGGCCAACGAACGTGGTATATTTCCAGTGGCGGCGCCAGGGAGGGGCTTGGGGGGGCTTTAGCCCCCCACCCCCAAAAAGTGGCCAGCCCCCTCATTAGCCCCCCCAACTGAAATGAGCAAATTGAAAATTTAAAACACTCATTGAAATAATTTTATTAAGTGGAATTTTTAATTGCTAGGGCTAAAGATTTGTCAGCCATCAGTGCTAGCCCTACCATTAACCCCCTCCCCTTCTGAAATGAGGATAATATATGTGTATTATCATATTATTATTAGCCCCCCCAAAAATTTGCTCAGCCCCCCCCTTAGCCTCCCCAACTAAAAATTCCTGGCGCCGCCGCTGTATATCTCCTTTCTATCCCTTTTCAGCGCAACTGAGACACAACCCTGGCAACCCTACAACACCCGCAGCACAAAACAGATAAATGGAATTAAACAAATGCCAAACACAGCACAATTCCGCCCAAATACCGCACACATGCTGTCAGTTTATTTAACCCCCGGACCTGTCAAAACATCAGAAAGTACTAAAATCGATTAAATGACACCCTTACAATGATTCATGGAAGAACAAATTTGGAGGGGGCTTCAGCCCCCCCCCCTGGATCCGCGCCTGCCTCAGACTATTCTTATGACATGGTTGATAGCACCCTCTATCGTGAACTATTGAACTAAATTAAAAATGGCTGCCACTAATTTCAAATTACTTGCAGCTAGGGTTGACAACTGTCCTTTATTTCAAAGAACAGTCTATTTCAGCTCTATTTGTCCTTGTTCTTTATTGAGATTTGAAATGACACTATTTGTCCTTTATTTTGAAGCTGTTTTGACTGGTAGTTCAATTTCCTACTCCCAAAATGTGATGATTGCAAAAGCGTTTACTTCTTGTAAGAGTGCAGACTGTCAACTCTGCATTCTGCACACCAGACACACAGAGCAGTAGATCGCAGACCAGGGTGTAAGATTAGCCAGTAGATCGCAGACCAGGATGTAAGATTAGCCTCATTTAATGTATAACTCAATTTTCCATTAAAAAAGGCACTAACTTTGGAGAAAAAAACAGAAAATCACAAACTATGTTACTAAATATGAGAACCACCACCAGGAAAAAAGAAAAGAAAAACAATAGAGAAAGAAAGGAGGTGCAGTTAGACATTTGGAAAGGCAATACTTCCGCCTATCAACTGAACTCACAAAGAACCAAAACAAATATGGCGTATTATACAACAATGTAATGATGAGACCCTTCACAAAATCAAGCCGTATAATTTGTTATAAGTACCAGAACAGTGAAATATATGAGAAAACTTGTAATAGTAGTGCCAATATCATATGTTATTAACAGATATTTGGAAAAACAGAATAGATTTTGATGAAAGTCAACATTTAGTAAATTATCAACATATATATATATATATACATATATATATATATAATATATATATACATATATATATACATATATATACATATATACACACATATAAACATATATATATATACATATATATGTATACATATACATATATACGTATATATATACATATATATACATATATATATGTATATATACATATATATATGTATATATACATATATATATACATATATATATACATATGTATATACATATATATATACATATATATATACAGGGTGCGGCAACATAACTTCCTTTTTTATAATGCGTGGCAATCTGGCTGTAGAAGTAGTAGCGGAGTGGGCGTGGTTTCATTTGACAGGGCCGTTCTGAAAGTTTTCTTGGAAATACAGTCAGTCGCTATCATGCGTTGGAGTAGTGAGGAGCGTGCGTTTGCCGTCGAAGCTTACTTTTCGAATCGTCAGTCTGTTATTGCAACCCAGCGCGCCTTTCGAAATCGTTTCAATGTAGCCCCGAGAGGCCCTGTTCCGGACCGGAAATCAATTGTTACATGGGTCACTACGTTCAGGCAAACTGGGAGTACTAATCAGCCCTATTTGCCATCTCTTTTTCCAACCCCGCTCTCCTCCTCACCTCGTTTCTCACTCTATCCAACCTTGTAACCCCTATCATACTTCTCAGACATTTCATCTCAAACACACTTAAAATATTCTTCTCTGCCTCTCTTAAATTCCAAGTCTCTATCCCATTTAGTGCTGTCGGCACAAACTCCCCTTCATATAATCTCCTCTTTGCATCCATTTCCAAATGCCTATTTCTTGTTACTTTCTAATCACCCCAAGGTATTTACTTGCTTTTCTCAATTTACAATTTACTTCCACTCCTCCCTTTCCAGCCATATGCCAACCCAAGTACCTATGCTATCCACTTCCTCCAGCCTCTCTCCTTTAAAATTTATTTTCAATTTGCTGCCATCCTTTACTTTTGTACATCTCATCCCCTTACTTTTACCCACAATTATGTTCAACATTCTTCTATCACTTAACTTCTCAAACTCCGTCACTAACTCCCTTAATCCCCCCTTTGACCTTACCACAAGTGCAGTGTCATCAGCAAACAAGATCTAGCTCAAATCCCACTTTTCTACAATTTCTTTAAATAATCCCAATCACCTGCCCATTACATTCACCTTTACCTCCCTCACCACCCCATCCATGTACACACTGAACAACCATGGCAACATGACACATCCCTGACACAGTCCCACCTTTACCTCAAACCACTCACCCTCTCCATTTCTAATTCTAACAAAGGTTCTACTACTCTCATAAAAACTCTTGACTGTCCTTAACAGTTTTCCCCTGGTCCCATATATCTACAAAACCTCCCACAGAGCCTTCCTGTCGACCCTGTCATAAGCTTTTTTTTTCAAATTCATAAAGATCCCAAAACATCCTTATCTTCTGCCATTTTTTTCACATATATGTCTTACCACAAAAATCTGATCCACGCAACCCCTACTTGTCCTAAACCCACACAGTTCCTCACCAATCACTCCCTCTGTTTCTCTAATACTCATATAAATTAAAACCCTCCCATACGCTTTCCCAACTACACTCAACAAAAGGATTCCTCTTAAACTACTACACTCACATTTGTCCCCTTTTCCCTTGTAAAATAGAATTATACAGGCACTCTTCCAGTCCTCCAGCACTCTAGCCTCCCTTAGACACAATTAAACAGCCTCACTAGCCAGGCCACTATCACTCTATCTCCTTTCAACAGATACTCCGCATGACACTAATCTAACCCAGGTGCCTTACCTGCTCTTATCATTGTCAAAACTACTTGCACCTCATTTTTCCTTATTTCTCCTCCTTTTTCATCGCCTGTCACTGACAATTTTCAAGTGCCTCACATCACTACCACCAATCCTTCCCTATCCTCCGCCACATTCAACAGCTCCCTAAAATACTCCGCCCATCTTCCCCTTGCCGCTTTCTCTTCCGTTATTACCTCTCCATCTGCACCTTTTACCTTTTCTTCTCTATTTGATTCACCTCCCCTTTCTGTCTTGATTTCCTTCCAAAACATCATTTTATTACTTTCAAATTTTTCTGTCATACTCCTCCACCATTTTACATCTGCTCTTTTTTACATCTTTTATTTACTTATTTAATTATTTTGCTTCTATTTTCTTTGTACCTTTCATATGTTTCTCTCATCCTACTTTACGACCAGTCCATGAATGCTCACTTCTCTTCAACAACCTTCTTTACTTCATTATCCCACCACTCACTACTCTTCCTTCTATTCTTTCCTATCCTTCTTGTTCCACACACTGTTTTTGCACATTTTAACCCCCTCCTTGAAACACCCCTATTCCTCCCCAACTCCTACCTCTACTATATCCTTAAAGGTCAGATATCAACAGATATACCATTCACTAAAAATCATCGAAAAAATACTTTTTAAAAGCATACAAATAAAGTTTTTACCTATTACAGAAGAATTTATTCGGAAAATTCACTTTTAATTGCGCCTCGCATACCACTTTTCCGAAGTCTAGATATTCAGAATAACAATATTGTTTGTTTGGCAACTGTGACGTCACGAACGCGGAATTCCCCGAACCTTTCCCGAAGCGCACGGGCGGAATGTTTCGAATAGCAGACGACGCAATGAAATGAAGACAAAACTGTTTTTTGCCAAATTTGATAAGATGTAGATGGTGGAATTATATAGAATACTGTCAGTATGTTTTTTTATGTACATTAAACTGTAAATACAAAAAGTTATGGAAGTCTTGATATCTGACCTATAAAGGTCAGATATCACGACTTCCATAACTTTTTGTATTTACAGTTTAATGTACATAAAAAAACATACTGACAGTATTCTATATAATTCCACCATCTACATCTTATCAAATTTGGCATAAAACAGTTTTGTCTTCATTTCATTGCGTCGTCTGCTATTCGAAACATTCCGCCCGTGCGCTTCGGGAAAGGTTCGGGGAATTCCGCGTTCGTGACGTCACAGTTGCCAAACAAACAATATTGTTATTCTGAATATCTAGACTTCGGAAAAGTGGTATGGGAGGCGCAATTAAAAGTGAATTTTCCGAATAAATTCTTCTGTAATAGGTAAAAACTATATTTGTATGCTTTTAAAAAGTACTTTTTCGAGCAATACGATGATTTTTAGCGAATGATATATCTGTTGATATCTGACCTTTAACCACCTCTCATACTTCTCTCAGTTTCTCCTTGTATCCATGCTCCTTTTCCTTCTCGTTTAAACAATTTACTCTAAGCACCTCCTTACCTTTTGTTTTTCTTTCCTCTTTCTCCATCTATCCTCCACTCTCATCTTACCCTCCACCAAAAAATGATCTGATATTCCCCCATTCTCTTCCCTAAGAACATGGACATCCAAAACTCTGTTAGCTATCATCAACTCTATTTATAAACACATCTCCACCATCAACTCTCTACTATGGTTTTTACCTGGCACTCCACACTTTCCAACATCCCCTACTCTAAAAATGAGATCTTCCTCTACTACTACATTGAAAATCCTCCCAAAATTGGCAATGCACTCATTTAAATCTATCCAAATAGCCTCCTTTTTCTCTAACTCTTCTCACTACCAGACCCATATGCACCTACAAAGACCCACATCTCTCTTCCTAGTTTCACCTTCATTCACA
>NC_134788.1:15735228-15737728 GCF_046742065.1 Oratosquilla oratoria | reverse complement strand
CACACACACACACACACACACACACACACACACACACACACACACACACACACACACACAGACACACACACACACACACACACACACACACACACACACACACACACACACACACACACACACACACACACACACACACACACACACACACACACACACCATATATATATATATATATATATATATATATATATACTGTACACATATATATATATATATATATATATATATATATATACATATATATACATACATATATATATGCATACATATATATATATATATGTTTATTTAAACTATGACAAATGTAACTAAAGGTGGAGGAAGTATACGAGGAATGAAAGAATTTTACTGCCTTAACGTTTCGACCCTTAGGGTCTTGATCACAAAGCTTAACAATAAAGTACAACATGGACATCTTATACACAGGCATATCATCTCACAGGGTGACTAGGAAAGGTCGTCGTGCTCGGTACATTTGTCCGTTTGTTTTCATCAACTACCAATAAACTTGTAGCTCTTGCCAAGCATACAAAACCATCTTTATGGTTGATGTTATTATTAGCATTAATGTAGGCTCTTTCTATTGTTTTCGTTGATTTTTTCGTTGAACCTTTATTTATTATAATTGTATTGTCCCCCCAATCCGGAAGGTGGCCATGTGTATCTATATGTCTTACTATAGAATTAGAAAGCCTGTGGGTTCTTACACCATTTTTATGTTCGTATAACCTTTTTTTTAATCCACGACCTGTTTCACCAAAATATGAAGATAGGCAATTTTTGCAAGGTATTTTGTATACAATACTATTTTCATTGGTATGGTCATCATAACTACGCGTAACCAAATGTCCCACATTGCTACCTGATGTTCTAGCTATTTTAAGAGGACGTTGTCTAGAGTTGAATTAATGTTGGAATTTGGGACTGTGATATATTTTGTTTCTTAGTGGCAATTATTGATATCTTTACTCTTCTTATCTATTTCCTTAGCATTCTTTTTTAATCTAAGTAGGAGACCTTTGGGAGATCTTAATTTGGTGAAAGTTTTTGTGATGTGATCTAGTTCATCTTGTAAAAATTCATCACTACAGATGCGAAAAGCCTTGAGGAAGAAGCCAATTATTATACCGGTTTTAGTCCTAATATTGTGTCCTGAATAAAAATGTATATAGTCTTCTTTATTGGTGGGTTTGCGGTATACCGAAAATTTTACATTGCTGTTTATTCTGTGTATGACAGTGTCTAAGAATGGTGTTTTTCTGTTGTTCTCTACTTCTGCCGTAAATTGTATGTTACTATTTACGTTGTTTAATCTTGTGCGAGTGTAGTAGTTTCAGAGGGATCAGCTTGTTGAGTGTAGTTGGGAAGGCTTATGGGTGGGTCTTGATTGAGAGGATTAGGAGAGGAACAGAGGGAGTAATTGGTGAGGAACAGTGTGGGTTTAGGACAGGTAGGGGATGTGTAGATCAGATTTTTGTGGTAAGACAGATACGTGAGAAAGCTATAGGGAAAGGTAAGAATGTTTTTGGGCTTTTATGGATCTGGAAAAGGCTTACGACAGGGTAGACAGGAGGGCACTGTGGGAGGTACTGCAGATATATGGGATAGGAGGAAAGCTGTTGAGATCAGTCAAGAGTTTTTACGAGAGAAGTAGAGTTTGTGTTAGGATTAGAAATGGAGAGAGTGAATGGTTTGAGGTAAAGGTGGGACTTTGTCAGGGATGTGTTATGTCGCCCTGGCTGTTCAATCTTTACATGGATGGGGTGGTGCGAGAGGTGAATGCAAGGGTAGTGGGTCGTGGGCTGGAGATGGTTAAAGAAGGTGGAGAAAAGTTGGAGGTGAGCGAGTTGTTGTTTGCTGACGACAATGCGCTTGTAGCAGATTCAGAGGAGGGATTGAGGAAGTTAGTGACAGAGTTTGAGAAGGTGTGTGAAAGAAGGAAGCTGAAGATAAATGTGGGCAAAAGTAAGGTGATGAGATGTACAAGGGGAGAGAGTGACAGCAAGCTGGAAATGAGCATAAGGGTGAAAGACTGGAGGAAGTGGATAGTTTTACATAATGGGTGCGAATGTGGCAGGAAAGGGAGGAGTAGGGGAGGAGGTGGGATATAGATTGAGAGAAGCGAGTAAATGCCTTGGTGGATTGAAAAGTGTAATGAGAAATAGACATCTGGGAATGGATGCTAAGAGGAGGTCATATGAACGAGTGATTGTGCCAACAGCACTGTACGGGGCAGAAACATGGAATATGAGAGAAGAAGAGAGAAGGAGTTTGAATATGTTTGAGATGAAATGTCTGAGAAGTATGGTAGGGGTTGCTAGGCTAGATAGAGTGAGAAATGAGGAGGTGAGGAGGATAACAGGGGTGGAAAGGGAGCTGGGAGATAGGGTTGATGAAAGAGTATTAGGATGGTTTGGACACATGGAAAGAATGAGTGAAGAAAGATTAGTAAAAGAAGTGTGGAAGGCAGAGGTGGAAGGAAGGAATATGAGGGGGC
>NC_134788.1:15710228-15730228 GCF_046742065.1 Oratosquilla oratoria | reverse complement strand
TGATTGCTCTCATTAACAAGTTATATAAATCGTCAGTTCATCCAGATTTAGAATATACTGTTTCCGTAAGGTCACCATTCTCATTAAATACATTGATATATTAGAAAAAGTACAACGGCGAGCCACAAAACTGATTCCAAATATAAAAGATAAATCATACGAAAATCTGTTTTCCCTTAAAAAGTGTAGACTCAAAGGTGATTCGATACAGGTCTCTAAGATTCTAAAGGGAATTGACAACATCAAAAGTGACAAAATGTTCACACTGAATGAGAATACGACAATTGATAATGGTCTCAAACTGTCAGGAAATAGATTTAATTTGGAAGTGGGTAGAAACAACTTGGCCAACCGTGCATTTAATGAATTGAATAAACTTCCTGCAGAAGCAGTGCAATGTAGTTCAATCCAAAGCTTTAAGATTTGCTTAGATAAACATCTAAGGAAGATCCTGTAATGATTGCCATTTACTTGATGTTATTTGTTTGTTTGTTTGTTTTGCTATTTTTTGTCTGTTTGGCTATTATTATTTGCTTGATTTTCGCTTATTATTATTATTCACTATTTTCCTGCTTGTTTATTATTGAACTATACCTATGCATTTTGTTTATTATTATTATCTATGTAGTTATAATTTCTATTTGTTTATTTATTCATTATTATTATAATTTTCCTTGCATCCGACCTAGTTATGGACGGAAAGATCGCAGTACCATCAACATGGTGTTTGACGCAGGATAGCTCTAAGATTGTTGTTCCATTAGAATACCAAGAACTCTTCATGGTATTTGGCGATCTCGCCAAAGCTATCGACACAGTGAATAGACCCAACCTGTAGGAAATCTTTAGGAAGTTTGTTTTTTTCTGGCTGTGCTAAGAGTCCTACACGACGGCTCAAAATCCGACCTTTTCATGGTAGGCTCCGGTGTCAAATAGGGCTACGTCACCGCCCCTATCATATTCAACATTTTCCTGGTGGCCGTGATGACGATCGCAAAACAACAGCTTGACCCTGATGACGGCGTCCGCATAAAATATCGTTTGGACGGCAATTTATTTGACTTGCGGCGTTTGCAAGCAGACAGGCAAGATGCCGATGACGCTGACCTTATTGGCTCCTCCCTGGATGGCCATCAGCGTATTGTCGACGCTTTTGCAGATGCTTACACGTCTGCACAACCGAAGTCCTCAGCATGAGCCGGCCTTCGCACATACCCGCCGAACTCCAGATCAACCTGCAGCTCAGTACTGACAAACTCTTGTGACCTTACAAGCAACGTTCCCTCTAGGCTGTTCGTTTATGCTTTACAACTAGCTCGCATC
Organism: Oratosquilla oratoria; assembly: GCF_046742065.1. Lineage (NCBI taxonomy): Eukaryota > Metazoa > Arthropoda > Malacostraca > Stomatopoda > Squillidae > Oratosquilla > Oratosquilla oratoria. The sequence goes on along the minus strand of NC_134788.1, from coordinate 15,728,905 downwards.
AAGAAAAAATGTGCGCACACAAGGTTTTCAGGTTTTATTAAAATCGATTCAATAAAGAAATTCCACCCAAACATCACCATATATTCTCTAAAAATATAGTAACTTGTCAACCCTCAAACCAATAATTGCCTTCTCTCTCTCTCTCTCTCTCTCTCTCTCTCTCTCTCTCTCTCTCTCTCTCTCTCTCTCTCTCTCTCTCTCCCCTACCCTCCCTCTCTCTCTCCCTCTCTCTCTCCCACAATGTGTACCTTAACCCATTCAACTCCGATGACAAGATTCTTGTCATTTGGTCAAATAAAACAAAAAATCATAAAACACCAAAATGTTTGATCAAACACCAGGAAAATATAACGTCAGTCCTCGCTTCGTGCGAGGACTGACGTAAAAAAAAAAAAAAAATGCTTACAATTTTGCAATAGTATATATAGGGAAAGCCCCTAGCATTACGAGGTTGCTTTACGTCACTGACTTTGAATCACGTATTTTTTCATTGCACAGATCAATCTTGCATACTAACCTCTGCTATTGGAAGACCTGGTGTGAGTTGGCTGACTTGCATCAGAGATCACAATCTGCTCTCCACCTGCAGTCGAGACGTGGGATGCTGAAAATGATAATAATAATAATAATAATAAAAAATAAAAAAAAATAACTGCTTACAATTTTGCAATAGTATATATAGGGAAAGCCCCTAGCATTACGAGATTACTTTTCGTCACTGACTTTGAATCACATATTTTTTCATTGCACTGATCAATCTTGCATACTAACCTCTGCTATTGGAAGACCTGGTGTGAGTTGGCTGACTTGCATCAGAGATCACAATCTGCTCTCCACCTGCAGTCGAGACGTGGGATGCTGCAAAATATAGATTTCTTACTATATCGACATCGCATTTCCTTATTTCAATTATATAAGTTAATGTGCCACCTGTGGTAATACAAAATGCACGAAAGGTATGGCATAATAAAACAATATACAGCTAATAACAAGGAAAATCGTGACCTAATGGCAATGGTTTGCGAGATGTACTCACCATAGTAGAGTGTTGGCACCGCTCCAGGTTTAAATTTCTTTTGTGATGTAGGAACGGGAATGCCAAGTAACTCGTACTTCAAATGTCGCTGGAATGCATTTGCTTCAAAGTGCCGGCTGCATATGTAAGAATTGGCTGGATTAAATCTTTCTGCTCGTTTGCAAAACGTAATCCACTTATTTCTCACATATTCATCCTTTGGAAATCTATGGTAAGTTATTTCAGACCCTTTCACATGTGTTTTTCTGCACCCGGAAATTGCACAATGGGACGGCATAGTTATTTTAGTTACGCATAAATATTATAAAAGAAAACGGAGACACGTTCCCGACTCCAGCCACACCTGGACTGAGGCCGGAATTTCTACGAACCCTCGGCCAGGTACTTCTAGTGACGTCACTGCGCAAACGACCTAATTAGTGGTTAGCTGTTGAGTAGACCTTGTATTCTCTCGATCTTGCTGAAAACAACTTCCACTGTGACGTCCACGGCTGTGTCTGCACTTCCAGAATCGGACTTTTCAGTCACCAACGAATCCACCAGATGTAGACGACCTTCTAGCTCTTCTTCTGTCATCGTCGTATGCGACGCACAGCTTCAAGCCTGCAAGCAATTTATCGTTTTCATTGTTGTTGTTGTTGTTGTTGTTAGTGTTATTATTATTATTATTGTTATTATTATTATCATTATTATTATCATTATTATTATTATTATTATTATTATTATTATTATTATTATTATTATTATTATTATTATTATTATTATTATTATTATTATTATCATTATTATTATTATTATTATCATCATTATTGTTACTATTATTATTATCATTATTGTTATTATTACTGTTATTATCATTATCATTTTAAAGGAGCTTGATGTTTGATTTTTCCAGACAAATTTTGTATCGGAGTTAGTTGTTCTAAAATAACTAGCTTTAGCTTTGCTGAGGGCTTTTGTCAAAAACCAGTCTGGGTATCCTATTCTTAGTAACCGAGCGCGTACTGATTCAATTTCTGAGTTGAGAAATTCCGGACTGCATATACATACAGTATATATATATATACATATATACATACATATATATATATATGTATATATATATATATATGTATATATATATATATTTATGTGTGTGTGTGTGTGTGTGTGTGTGTGTGTGTGTGTGTGTGTGTGTGTGTGTGTGTGTGTGTGTGTGTGTGTGTGTGTGTGTGTAAATATGTATATATATGTGGAGGGATGTGGAGTGTGTTCAGGGATGGAATGGATGGGAATGATTTTTATGCTTTTTCCTTTTTAGCTACCTCCCTTGTAAGGGGGAAGAAGCCTTGGTATATGTATGTATATATATATATATATACATACATATATATATATATATATATATATATATACATACACACACACACACACATATATATATATATATATATATATATATATATGTATGTATGTATGTATGTATGTATGTATGTATGTATGTATACACATATATCATACACACACACATATATGTATATATATATATATATATATGTGTGTGTGTGTGTGTGTGTGTGTGTGTGTGTGTGTGTGTGTGTGTGTGTGTGTGTGTGTGTGTGTGTGTGTGTGTGTGTGTGTGTGTGTGTGTGTGTGTGTGTGTGTGTGTGTGTGTGTGTGTGTGTGTGTGTGTGTGTGTGTGTGTGTGCAAATATATATTTGACTAGAATTAATTTTCTTTGAGTTTTAATAGTCCTGAATTTTGTCCCCAGTGCTGCAACATAGAAGGCACTTCGTCCACCACATAGGAGATTGGTCGGCAGCAAACTTGTCATGTGTGAGTTCTTTATGTCTTTGTTCTCGCCTTTTAGGTACTCTTGTGTTATAGACAGGGGCGCCCGCAGGCGGACGCACCGGACGCACGTGCGTCCAGTTTGGACATTACAAGCATACAAGGTCCCCTATTCAAACATTTTTCCCTTCTAAAACCCTCAACTTTCAATGAAAAATGTAGATGTTTTACATACATTAGACCTAAGTATGTCAAAAAGGCAACCAAAAAGTGGCAAAAACTCAAAACATTTCCGAACCCCTCAGGTGGATAAGCTTCGCTTGGTTGTCTCCCTATAGTCCTTTGTACCTTGTGCGTCCACCACAAGAAAGTCTGTGGGCGCCCCTGGTTATAGATGAACATCATGATGTTTATAAATGTTGGTAAGGACTACTATATACCCCTGTAGGACCGCTTAACATTTTTAGTAGTAGTAGTAGTAGTAGTAGTAGTAGTAGTAGTAGTAGTAGTAGTAGTAGTAGTAGTAGTAGTAGTAGTAGTAGTAGTAGTAGTAGTAGTAGTAGTGGACCACTCTCTAATTTTACAATTTTGAACTGGACCACTCAAATTCACACCTTCATGGTTGACCTCTTATTGATACCTTGCAGCACATCGTGGATTTGCGCAGTGACACCGTGACTCAGCCTAGCGTGGCCATGAAGGAGGCTATGATGAAGGCACCTTTGGGCGATGACGTATTTGGGGAAGACCCAACTGTTTTAGGTAAGATCATGTTATTGTTCCCGTTGTTTCCGTTGATTTTGGTCGTGGCTTTATCCATTCCTAGTTGATACATGGTCCACACTCAAATATGACAACAAGAGAGATGGAGACCAAAACAGATATGGCTGCTGGTATTGTTCTAAATTTAGTATGGTGTTAGGATTTTATTTCTTTCTGAGACATCAGCTGCGGAGAGCAGTCTTTGAGAAATAACTTGCTACTTTACACCAGACATTCTTTTCCTGTGCAGCATTTTTAACATTTTCTCGGGTTTAAACAAACATTCAAGAGGAATTTGTATCAGCCAGGAAATGTAATAGATCGCCTGCTGTGGCGAAAGACCATTCCTAGTTGATATTACAGCATCATCTCGGGAACAAAGTAACATTCAGGATGTGCAATAGACCACATGATAGAGAGATGGGCTGCTGTGGAGAAGACTGCCGGCTCGGAGCACGAAAGACCAAAGCGAGTGTCCAGGTGCAGGTTGCTTAAAATTACCCACGTGTTGTTCGTAAGCTGTAACTTACCTGGTGGCTTTATGCTTGGACAAGTGTAGTGAACCTTATGTCCCTACAGGGTGGGGCTAGGAGCAAATATACCCCGCTCTACACAAGGGCTAAAATCCGTCTCTGTCGATAGCCTACTTATTGGCATTAGGCCGAACGTAAAAAAGAGAAAATTTATTGTTTCTGAATTATGTTCTTTCAGTGGATCTTGCCAAGAACTCTGCGGCCTGTCTCTACAAAAGTCATTAAGTAGTAGACCAGAAACTCGCATAAGAATGGGGGAGATTGCAAGAAATCACACGGCAGTCTCATGCCCCTCACTCACTGCCTGTCACCACAATCCATAAAGTTCTCTGATCTTCTCTTAAAGATAACCAATTGCCAAAGTGCCCATTACAAAATTATGTATTTCCCTTTAGTTGGATACTTTGTTGGTAAACTAGTTCTTGCCTATTTCTTTCTTAAACTTAAATTTGTCCAATTTAAATTCATTACTACGAGTCCTGCTCTACTGTCTTAATGTGGTGACCTTGCCTGCATTCTCCTTATTAAAGCTCGTGACCCATTTGAATAGATATATTATATCACCCAGCATTCCTCGTCTTTCTAGAGGGTATAGATTAGAGTGTAAACACTGCGAAAACTAAAGGTGTGTAATTTTACCAGATTCCTAAGCCCTCTTATAATTTTGGTTACTCTGTAGGACGGACACCAAAACTACCGCATAGTCAAGGAGGGAGGGGTCTAACTATTGTCAGAGTTTAATAAAGTAGTGGGGGTAAAACACCTCAGGCTGTCGGGCTCTGTTGTGGAGGTGCTGTGTCGTACTGCATTGCGTGTGATCCGTTTATTGGGGTAGTAGACAGGGATGCCCCTTTCTTCATCTACGAGGTGCTGCGAAGACGGGAGGACCAATTAGTGATCCTTGACGGGTGTTTGATGAGTATGGGGTGGGTTTCTGCTTTAGCTCCTCCCATATCATGGGGTAACGCCCCCATTTTTGTACTTACGTTTTACCTTTATTTACCGCCAGACGTATTTTGAGGCTTTCCACGCTAAAATCAATTACAGTTTTTTTCTTTTCCAGATCTTGTGATCTGAGAATATTATATGCAAATCTTAAATGAATTAGGTGTTCACCATTACCATTCAAACATAAGTTTTCCTGGGCTCTTAAAACCCCTTCAGTATAGAGTATAGGCAACTTGGACGGTATTGGGTTTCCCATTCTTTAGCTTCTATGTGCCATTTTATAGTCAAGTCACAACCACATGATGCTCGTAAATGTCTTTTAGAAGTCTTACAACATGTCCCTTATTAACCTGTTTTTATACAGAGTTCAATATTTGTTCTACCATGTCAAAATTCATAATGCGTAGAAGCGAATCAAAGATTATTATATTCGTAACATATATGAAATTGAAGTTATTGAAACAGCATTCTTTATATTGAAACCTTTACTTTTCTGAGTTCTTTAAAGCCCATCTTGGACTGAGTTGAAACTAACGTCAGTGAAAATGTCCTACTCCTTCCTCAGTTTCATTCTTTGTTTTTTATTCATTATAGCAGTAACGATTTACATAAGTATATCGTGAAATCATTATATTTAATTTAGACTGTATACGAATCGAGTTTATCACTGTCATTTGTTTTTTTCCCGATTCAGTGGTCTTATCTTCTACAAAAGTTAACCATTGAAGCTAAACATATTTTGTGGATAATCTTGATTAGTTGATTCACTCTGCATATTGCCTGGTATGAACATCCACTTCTCAGTCGACATTTCTTCAAACTAGAAATTATCTAATGTGCTTATTCTAGCAGCAGTATGGATAATAAATTTCTTATTTTTCTTTTCCTCAGCCTTGCAGGTAAAAGTCGCTGATCTACTGGAGAAGGATGCTGCCCTCTTTGTTCCGTCAGGCACCATGGCCAACCTGATCTGTAGTAAGTCTACATACCACCTTATCCTGTTACAAAAGGCATTGACAAATTGGGAAAAGTACAGCGGCGAGTCACAAAACTGATTCTAAATATTAGAAATAGATCATACGAAAATTTGATAAAACATTAATCTATTTTCCCTAAAAACTTAGACTCAAAGAATATTTTATACGGATCTCTAGGATTCTAAAGGGAATTGACAATATGAAGTGACGAAATTTTCAAACTGAGCGCGAATCAGACAAGAAATGATGTTCTCAAACTGCCAGGAAGTAGATTTAATTTGAAAGTGAGTAGAAACGACTTTGTCAACCGTGAAGTAAATCAACGGAATAAACTTCCTGCAGATGCAGTGCAATGTAGTAAAGTTCGAATTTTTAAGATTCATTTAGATAAACACCTAAGAAATGTGCTGTAATGTTTGCCATTGATTATATTATATTTTATTTGTTGATTCATTGCTATTATTTATTATTATCTATCTGTTTGTCTATTATCTATCATGATTTATTTATTTTATTTATTCACTTATTTGTTTGTACATTTTTTTTTTTTTTTCGCATCCGACCTAGTTAGGAATCAAAAGGTCTCCTATCGTCGGCATCATGCTCTTAGAGGGACTTTATTTCCACGCTCTAACGGTTCGTCGAACGCGGTTCGACAGACAGACACGTCTTTGATTAAAGTGATGTATGAACGTGGTATTTGGTTGTCGAACACGTTCACACATCACTTTAAAGACGTGTCTGTCTGTCGAACCGCGTTCGACGACCCGTTTGAGCGTGTCAACCCCCTATTACTATGTAATTCGTTTGTCGTCAAATTATATTTCTGTCATATATAGCAAAGCTGAACGTTGAACTAACAAGAATGTTAGACATAATGTTGAAATATTCCCAGAGAAGCCTAGGTCCTGCAGAGTGCCATTAAGACTGGACTGTGCAGCTGGGTATTGCCTTTCATGCAGATACCACGATCTTATTCATGTTGTCATTTATGGAATTTTTTCTCCTTACATTTCTGATAGATAGGTCTTGTTTTGTTTTTTTTATTATTCTTTTCCTCATAAATTAATTTACTTTTTATTTATTTACTTATTTATTTATTTATTTATTTATGTGTTTATTTACTTATTCATCTAATTATCTATTTATTTATTTATTCATTTATTTGCTTATTCATTTTTTATTTATTCATTAATTATTTTATTTATTTATTTATTTGCTTATTTATTTATTCATTTATTCATTTATTTATTTGTTTATTACCTCATGGTTTCATCTCCTGGACACTTTGGTGTTAATGTTTCAGTACTAGGTCACTGCTGGGGAAGAGGCGCAGAGATGATTGTGGGCAACAAGAGCCATATATATCTCTCGGAGCAAGCAGGATCCTCCCAGGTATGCTCTGACTGTTGTCTTCTTTATCAAATGCGTTTGTTTATTTCGGTAGCATCTTTACCTTCAAACAAGTAATATTACATGTAACAGCAATTGAGCAGTTAGGGAATTTCTACAATATAGGTTTGTATTTTCTTTAACTTTCTATTCTGCAGTTTGATGGAGCTTCTGAAGATTGTAAACTTGGGCTTGTTTTTGTCGACATAATTTCGTGACATTACCATTTTTTAATTTTAGGTACTGCAGTGGGTTTCTTTTGCTAGCTTTGCCGGTCGTATGACTTTATTCATTGCCTGGGATTCGCAAGATGTCCGAATATGGAAGGTTTGGATCCTTTGAGGGGTTGAGACTGTGAGATCTGATGCCAAATTTTCGTGAGTGTTGGAACCTTATGACCATCGGGTCTGAGGAGCTTGAGCCTAACCCATTAAACTCTGATGGCAAGATTCTTGTCATTTGGTCAAATAAAACAAAAAATCATAAAACACCAAAATGTTTGATCAAACACCAGAAAAATATGACGTCAGTCCTCGCTTCGCTCGCGAGCGAAGCGAGGACTGACGTCATATTTTTCTGGTGTTTGATCAAACATTTTGGTGTTTTATGATTTTTTGTTTTATTTGACCAAATGACAAGAATCTTGTCATCAGAGTTTAATGGGCTAATGAGGGGCGTGCCGGCAACATTCTACTGAGGGGACTATTGGCTCATTCTCATTCGCGTTAGATGGTCCGGGGAATGAGTCTTATTCGCGGTAGATGGGCCGCCGGTGAAGGGCCCATGAAAAGCTTGTACACCTCTATAATGACCCTTACTAGAACATCTTCACTATGTGTCAAGCACTTGCCGGACACTTCTAGTGGTACGTGGTTGGGAGAGACGCCACACCAAACCCATCTGTTATCCCCTTTGGGTGGTTTACTTGTGCTCAAGTGAGGTGGTTTACCGGGAGGATGCCTCTGGCGTATGCGTTTTTGCTTCTTTTCGTGGAAATGTAGTCGGGCACTTGTCGGACACTTCTAGTGGTACGTGGTTGGAAGAGACGCCACACCAAACCCATGTGTTATCCCCTTTTGAGTAGATTACTTGTGCTCAAGTGAGGTGGTTTACCAGGAGGATGCCTCTGGCGTATACGTTTTTGCTTCTTTTACGTGGGAAAGTAGTGAATAAATCCTGAATTTGATGTTCAGAACGTGGGGCGCCTGCTGAGTAAACCACTTTCATGAATTCGTCGAGAGACATGTTTGGCTTGAGTCACAGAAGTTGTTGGACGATATCCTCGAACCAGAAGCCTACAACGACTCGGTGTTTCAGTGGCATAGTTGGGTAGTTAACACCAGTACAAAGGTCGGTCTCACGAATAAGGTGCGAGTTCGAAATATTTGCTGGTACCTTGCGTAAATTTCTTGAGATACAGACGATTTATAGACTCGTTCCGTTTAATCTTGAAGTAGTTTTGTGGTGTGGTGAATATCATTGATGGGTAGGGATGAGGTGCATGGTACGTCTATAACTTCGTCACTGAGATGCATTGAAGAATGGTGAAATGCTACTTCTGCTGATGATTGTGAAGTTCTTTAAGAAGGACAATCCTGAAACTTGTCACGCCGCATTTTGAACTCCTTCATGAAGGAACCCTGCGGTAGGCCTTGGCAGTCTTCTGAGGTGTGAGAAAATGAGGGTCTGACTCCGTGGACTTCTCATTGGGGCGTCTGAGCTCGGAGGTTTTCGAGTCACTTTTGTTGTCTTGCGAGGACATTCATCAAAACATAAGAACAGAGACGTGAAGGAGACTGCAAGAGACCATAAACCCTACACTAGTCGGTTCCATGCCCGTTACCACCCATCATCTCCATCCATAAAACTGTCTACATACATACATATACCAAAGGCTTTTTCCCTCTTACACGGGGGCTAGCCAAAAAGAATAAGGCATAGAAATCACTCCCACCCATTTCATTTCCCTTATATTCCACTCCCCTCCACCCTCCTCCCTCCCTCCTATCTTGGCACCTCCTGTCTAACCTTCCCTTAAAACAGTGGTTTCCAAAGTGGGGTTAAATTACCCCCATAAGGATAATTTAACAAATTGTCGGGATAACAGAAAAAAGTTAAGGATTCTGAAAATCAAGAAAACATTGTGGTAGCTGGCATTAGGGTTAATGTTAACTTGGTATTAGAATGTAAAATTGTAAACCTATTATAATTAAGTTGTAAAGCTAAATCGAATAACAGTAAGCATCATAAACTAATATACAGTATTAGAAAAGAAGAAATAGGTATCTAAGTGTGCAAACATTGCCAGGCTGTCACTCTCAACCACTAAGCCAAGAATTCCTCAACTAGCTTCAAGCTTGCACCTCCATCCATCCTACTGATGTTCTCGAGATCCTTGGCAACAGTCATTAGATACGCACAATATTGAAACACAATAGATAAATGAAAATGTCCCTAGTGTTTTGATTTAGCCATATATATCAATGTCAACAGCATTTTGTGATAGGGGTAACATGTTTAATGTGACATGTTAAATTGGGTAACAAGCTGAAAAAGTTTGGGAACCACTGCCTTAAAACAACCAACCGTTTCCGCGCTCACTACATTGTGACTAAGTCTATTACCTTAATTAACCACTCAGTTCGAGCTTATTTCCTTCTTAAGTCTAAATTCGTAGGTACAGTGGAGAGCGGGTATTCGGGCGGGACTGGTGGTTGGGGATTTGGTTTTTGGTCTTTGACAGCTAGACAAGAAAGTCTTGTAACCGCGCGCGCGCGCGCGCGTGTGTGTGTGTGTGTGTGTGTGTGTGTGTGTGTGTGTGTGTGTGTGTGTGTGTGTGTGTGTGTGTGTGTGTGTGTGTGTGTGTGTGTGTGTGTGTGTGTGTGTGTGTGTGTGTGTGTGTGTGTGTTTGTTTTAAATAGCGAAATGTGGTTGAGGCAGCCCCTATATTGTATGAAATGCTGGCTGGAGTCGGGTTGTAATACCCACTTTATGTTATCACAGCACGAAACTGATAACGGAGCTTTCGCATAAGATGTGATACAATATTGCACACGCACTCTTATATACATTTGGATACGAAAAATATATGAATACTTCAAGTTAAGATATGTGACCTTCAATTCAAAACCTTTGCACTTATGTTTGAAATAATTCAATGTTTATTTAGAATAGGATTGAATTTTTCTGACATCCGATCTATATTAGATGGCACTTGGTGAAATCATGCAATCACGTGCTATAGACAAAAATCTGTCAGTGAGATGTATAGTTGGCTTGTTAACTACAGTGGATGGCAGGAGGGTGTGTGACGTCATGTTTGTAGTGCCCCAAGTTAAGTTGATCGAAACTCGGTTTGAATAATGAAAAAGCGCTGTCAGTGAAATCTAGAATCGAATAGCAATTTATCTTACATGAATTTGATGCATTTCATATATAAATTTAATTATTCCGAATATAAGGTTAACTGTTTTAATCTGATGTTCACATATTCTAAGTAGGTTTGATAATTTTGAATCGAAGTTTAGTTTTTAATTTGATATCCAGTTATCTTAAGTTTTACCGTTTTTAATTGACATACATATTTTCAAATTATACCTTATTTGTTTTTATTTGAATTGAGATTTTTTTCAATGTAAGGGTGGGAAAGTGTAATCACTGCACCATATTATATGAAGGTACATACAACTCAGTATACCATTTTACGTATCTTCCCGAACTATCCCATATAAGGCCGTGTGTACACCGAGCTGGTCTGGGCCAATTTTCGTCAAATGCTGTAAATTTGAATAGCTAGAATTAGACTTTGCTTGCAACATTCTAGAATTCTATAATAACACTTCCTTTCAGTTTGCCATTCAGTTTCTCAATATATGACGCAAAAGTAATTTTGACACTTGAAGATTGGAAGAACAGATCATACCCGAAGTCGTTTCTACTCAAATAACTCACAACAGTTGACAATCGGTCCAGAATCGCTCGGTGTAAATTCAGCGTAAGGAGTATGTTCAGTGGACGTATTGGTAGCAAGCCTTTGTTCTATCCACTCACTCCGCTGGTCTTCGGGCGACTTGGTGATCCATAACCGCTTTTGAAACGTCTCACCATGTCTGTCTGTCTGTCCTGTGCCGCCACCTCCTCCTGCACATCTTCTTCTTCAACGCATCTCCTCCAGTCTTTCCTAGGTCGTCCAAGTGGTCGTCATCCATGCACTCCACTATTGAGCACTTTCTTTGGCCATCTATCTTCTTGCATCCTTGCAACATGTCCTGCCCATTTCAATTGTTTTCAATCTTATTGCATTTTTAATATGGGGTTGTTTTGTTTGTTCTCGAATTTCCCACCTATTTCTTATTCTCCATTCTTGCCTTTGGTTGTCATACACGGGTCCTAAGATTCTTCGTAAAATCTTATTTTCAAGAACTTCAAACTTCTTCTCCATAGCTTTCGTAAGGGCCCATGTTTCGCAGTTGTACAATATGACTGGTCTCACTATTGAGTCGTGCTGTCTCAGTTTTGTTGTTCTTGATAATGACCTTTTCTTAAACAATTCTATTAAGCTGTAATAACATCGGTTTTCTGCTCCAATTCTGGCTTCCACTTCCTGTTTCATTCTTCCGTCACTGGCCACCTTTACTCCTAAATATTTAAAATCCTTAACATTCTCCATGTCCATCCCCACAAGCTGTACCCTTTCTGGCATATGAGACTAGCTTGTTATCCTCATTCGTTCTATAAGCAAGGCAATGTGTTTTTATATCTAAATACTGGACTATTTGAATTTATCAAAACTAAAGTCATAATTTTTACGAACTTCTGATAATCAGCGAATCGCGTCGCAATCTGGTCACGCACCTGCCTTGATCAGGACTTGATCCATGACTGGCAAGGTGAGATAGATAATTTGATAGCCTAATGGGCTCTTGACTACCGATTCAAACCCCACTTGGCCAAACCGAGTGTCCAGCCGTCCAAGTTAGAATCCCGCACTTCTCTCTTATTCCTAGCAGTGACTGGTCATCTTTTTGGACTTCATAATGACTGTAGTTGACACATGCCGTCTATCATCGAGGCACGTATGTCATGTATACACATACACACACGTTGATGTAAAAAATTAAAGTTATGGGCTATGAACAATCTAGGGTAGGTCGCCCGCTTGCGTGGGATCTGCTTGTGTAGGAGGGGAAGAAAAATCCCTAAGAAATTAAATGGTGTATAAAAGGGAACTATTTCCACTGAGCACGTTTAGGGGTATTTACTGTGGATCAGGAGGCACGTGACAAGAGTCTTCGACATCGAGGCTTGCGTCTAAATCAGAGTTATGTTAACCCATTAAACTCCGATGACAAGATTTTTCTCATTTGGTCAAATAAAACAAAAAATCATAAAACACCAAAATGTTTGATCAAACACCAGAAAAATATGACGTCAGTCCTCGCTTCGCTGCGAGCGAAGCGAGGACTGACGTCATATTTTTCTGGTGTTTGATCAAACATTTTGGTGTTTTATGATTTTTTGTTTTATTTGACCAAATGACAAGAATCTTGTCATCAGAGTTATGTTTACATATGTGCCAGTGAAACCTAATCCATGACACCTTACTATCCTTCTGTTCCATTTCGATCGAATGGTGTGTCGACTCTAAGCTTTATGCATTCGATATTTAAGGGAATTTAGTTTTAATCTCCCCCATCCAATGCACATTCATGTAATTACTAAACTGACGAGACATTGTTGGTCCTCAGTCCTTGCTCATGCCATTTTCTAAACACTACAGCCTTCATTTCTTTTATCACTATGAGTTATATGATTTAGTTCTAGTTACTAAATAATCTCACTATATGTTAACTCTATATATTTTATATTTTACTCTATTTTATATTTTACTCTGTATTGCCAATTCTTAAGTATTGTTATTATTATCTTCTATATTATGAATGTTCTAGATAAGTGATCACGTACCCTTTCATTTCTTTTATCACTATGAGTTGTATAATTAGTTCTAGTGTTTGAATAATCTCATTCTATGTTATTTCTATTTATTTCGTATTTTCAGTATTTTATCTTTTACTCTTTATTACGAATGCTTTAGTATTGTTATCAGTATCTTCTATATTGTAAATGTTTTAGATTAGTGATCACGACTGAGTGTGGGGTGTTTTGCATCCTTTCCATTGTTTTTTTTTAATTGTGAACGTTTTCACATCTGAATTTTTCACCATCTTCATTGTGAATGTTTCAATGCCAATATTCTTTTCGTGGTGAATATTTCAGATCAGTAGCGTTCACACCTACTTGTATGTCTTGCATCCTTTCCATTGTTTTTTAATTGTGAACGTTTTCACTGTTCACATCTGGATTTTTCACCATCTTCATTGTGAATGTTTTAATACCAATATTCTTTTCATGGTGAATATTTCAGATCATTAGCGTTCACACCTACTTGTGTTTTCCATTTGAATGGTTCAGATTGGTGGAGTTCATACCTGGGCTTTGACGAACAAGACAAACGGAACCTTTTGTCTGGAGGAAATGACCGAGGCAGTAAGAAAAAGCAGACCCCACAATCCAATAACAAGTCTGGTCTGCGCCGAGAATACACATAACTACTGTGGAGGAAAGGCGCTCCCTCTAGAGTGGCTGAACGAGGTGGGTGGTTCTCTTGTCTCCAAAAGAAGAGCGGTAAGCTGCACAGTTCAGTCCTTTTGTTGTCAAGTGGCTTCCGTTGGCTGTTGGCAGCCAGAACAAACTGTCAGTGGCAGTGTGTGTCAGGGTTAGGGAGGAGAGGTCAGCCACTTTGCGCGGATTAGATTTTTCCCTCACGCGAGTAAAGTTAAGTAATAGCCTGAAGAATTATGCAAGAAGGCACCCCCCAGAAAGACCAATAGTGTGAGGATTCATTTCATGTAAGTAGAATATGTTTAATGGCTGCCTGAATAAACGAAGATGGTCCCAATCGATCAGATGAGATGTCATTCAGGGTGGAATGCACTCTTTCAGATAAATATGGTTGGTAGTCCTCGGGACAGAATCCATATCACCCTTTTGAAGGGATGAAATACGAGTGGTAACTGGTAAAGACCGTGGTATAATCGGTAATCACACTTACCCGGCAAATGGGAAGGCTCGGGTTCGATTCCCGGGCGGTCCCAGCTTTTCAGTGACGTTCCCTATCCAACAAGATAAAGAAGCTCCAGCATTGGGGGCTCGAACTCTTGCATGTGCAAATGCTTACCACAAAGCAAGAACGATACCATTGTGCTAAACCTGACCGTACAAAAGGAACACAATGAAATTTTATTTTTTTCCAGGTAGTTCTTTTTGTGCGGTCAATTTTAGTATAATGGTAACGATCTTGCTATGTGGTAAACAGTCGCACATGCAAGAATTCAAGCCCCAGTGGCCTATCTTCAAGTCCTATCAACACCCTTACCTCCCATCTAAAGACAGAGCATCAAGGGGTAGCCAGTTTTCAAAATTGGGCCCAAAATCTCCATCTACTTCGACGACGACCCCTCCTCAACCACTTTTTCACACATGGAGAGCTGGCAACAGGCGACCTCTCCCCCTCACCTTCCTCCTGCTACTAGCTGGTGATATGGAAAAAACATCCATAGTATTACAACAGACCAAAACCCAACTTTTTATACCAGAGGAAGAGATGGTGCTGGGTATTATGGGCTTGCGGGTTTCGGGTCATCAAAACCCGAGGGAAATCTTTATTGATATTGGTGAGTGAGTCAAGACGCCTACATCACTACAGTGTAACCTCTTGTTTCTTGTACCTACCGTCACATCGATGCTGTCCAGCTGGGTGAGCGTTGCGTGGAGCTGGGTATCCCTTTACACATGGATGGCGCAAGGCTGATGAATGCGGCAACTGCTCTCCAGGTTCCTCCAGCGCGCCTAGTCAAACACTCTACTTCTGTCAGTTTTTGCTTATCCAAAGGTCTCGGCGCTCCTGCTGGGTCTGTTGTAGCGGGACCCCACGAGTTTATAACCAGGTTAGACATGAATGAAAGTTTATCGTTTGTTCTGAACCTTTGATGAAAATTTATGGCTGGGGAGACCCTCTTGCATGCAAATACACACGCGCGCGCGTGCGCACACGCAAAGAGAGTACAGAAAAGTGTTCGGGAGAAGTATGCAGAGAATGGTGGGAGCTGCACTGTAGAATGGTGTCAGTTCGTTGGAACGTGGTCGGTGACCTTACGGTTTTGGGTGGCCGGCGCGAGTCTTGACTTTCAGGCCGAAGAGGGACAGCGGGTGAGAGTCAGAGCCACTAGATCCCGCTATCTCCGGTTTGTCCTCTCGTATCTCCATTTCTTCAGGGAGATTTCATCTGTTGACCATCACGAGCGTTCCCGTCCAAGAGGAAACAGTGGCCCTTGATCTCGAGAACAAAGACATGGCCTGGACAGTGCCACTGCTAGTACTGACTGCCTTTTATTTACTCATTCTTGTGCTCTACAATATGCCATCGTCCCCATTCAACCATGGATGATCTGTCCTTCCTATGAACTTCATGATGTGCAATGCCTTCCCTGTAATTCAGTCCTTACTCCATACCAGAGAGAGTAAGAGCCCAGAGCTTCACTGTACGCGTCCGGTCCGTGCTACGGCTGGGCTTCTGTGCTTCGATCCAAGGAACTACCTCCTCCACTTCTGTGGAGCCAGGAATGGGTAACGAATTTCAATGCAAAGAATGTTGGAAATGGGTCAAAGTAAGATTAGGTCATTACTTATCTAGTGAATGATTGATGAAACAAATACGAAAACGAAGGATGAATAGGACCCGGAAGGAATGGCTATGGATGTTTTATCATCAGAAAGACATATCCGACAGATTACAGGGAGATTCATAAATTGCTTACAATTTCAGAAATGGCGTTCCACTACTTGGGCGAGATTTTGATCAGAAAGATAGTCAAATAAAATAAGATAAAAAGTCAAATTAGCAATCTGATTCGCCACAAATTGAAGAATGCAACAGTGTTCTGGTCACCAGACAAAAAAAAAAAGACAAAAAAATAGATAAACAAATAAATGAATAAACAACAATAGAAAAAATCAAAGAACTGTAAATAATATGGTTCCGGATGTTCCTGAATAAAAAAGCATGGAGAAAGGTTAGATGTACTGGATCTGCCAATATTCTCACCCATTAGTCAATCTACTAGCCTCTCCCACCCCTTCTCTGTTCTCCTCTACGTGAACAATTGTAAATACTCTATTCATGTCCCTCTCACGGGCTTTTCTCCTGCTACTCCCCCCCCCTTGAATCTCTCCTTTACCAACTCTTTAACTCCATCTCTGATATGATCTCCCCAGCAACAAAATACAACATGAGGTTCTTATATATCTTGAGGTGCATATAGTCTAGTTCCAAATGGTGAATGATGAATGTTTTCATTCTACTTCAGACTTACAATGATTATTAAAAAATTAACAACTAAATTCAGTAAATAGTAAATGACAGAATTATTATTCTGCTTCAAAGACTCATAATGTTTTGATTATCATTTGGAACTACTGGGTGTTTATGAGCAGGCAGGCACGGTGATGAGTTAATTAGAATTTTTGAAGGATATTTTTAGTATTAGATCTTGTGCAGTTTGTTTTAGAAATACACTGGCAAGATTATTGACATTTGGAAATAAACTCATCTGCTAAGATTCGAACCCTCGCCTGAGCGGCTTGCGTCTTACAAGACGAAGATCGTACCATCACGCCATCCTGACCCTTCAAAACGAAACGTCGTTTCGTTTTCAAGGGTCAGGATGTCGTGATGGTACGATCTTCGTCTTGTAAGACGCAAGCCGCTCAGGCGAGGGTTCGAATCCCAGCAGATGAGTTTATTTCCAAATGTCAATCGACACAAGCAATTATTGCCTTTGTTAACTGATTTACACTATATCTTGGCCAGGTGGGAATCCACTGGCAGAATGGGCACTACGAAACTGAGTTGCCAGATAGGTCAAGACTCCCATAAATCTGAAAAGAAATTTCATAATAGAGGTACTCAGATAGTGTTTCTATAGATATATCATGTGCTCAAGAGGTCTTGAAAACTTTAAAATACTATTTATAAACAAATGTCATTTATGTGTTTTGTGATTATTTTGATGTCCATGGTAATGGTTCTAAAGAATCGTGGGACGTAGACAGTAGTGTTCAGGGGCTTCTTTTTATTTTTTTCATTTTTTTTTTTTTTTATTATTATTATTATTATTTTTTTTTTATCAAATGCCATTCTTTTACTTTTGAGTCTTATTCAGTAATCATACACCAGAATTCCATGAACACAAATTCGCAAAATTCATTTTTACTACAGGCTGCAAGAAAGTCCGTGCATATTTCTCATTGCTGGAGAGAAATTATCTAAACCTATAAAGAGTCACTCCCAGCTCAAATACCCTCCACAGTTAATTACACTGCCACGCCTCTTCTTAACCTCTGAAAGTTCATCTAAGCAAGATGCTGTAATGACTGCCATTTACTTTATATTATTTTATTTGTTTGTTATCATTTGTCTTTACTATTTGCTTGATTTTCATTTATCATTATTTATCTGTCAATTTAGTATTTACCATTTACCTGTTTGTTTATCATATAACTATATCTATGCATTTGCTTATTTCATTTATTATTTATATTATCATAATTCTCGCATCCGACCTAGTTATGGACCAAAAGGTCTCCTGTCGTTATGCCCCCGCCTTTGTAATCCTTTTTTTAGATTAAATACCTTTGTTACTCAGCTAACCCTATATGGATAATAGTGCCAAATATGACATAATTAAGGATTCTGTCTTGGCTGATGCCAAACCATTTTATTCGTCTTACGGGCCCTTTTGCCATAAAGAATTAAAGAATTATTTTAGGAATTTAGGAGCCCTTTGTTGGATGAAGGGAAAAATACATACATACATACATACATACATACATACATACATACATACATACATACATACATACATACATACATACATACATACATATACCAAGGCTTTTTTCCCCTTACAAGGGAGGTAGCCAAAAAGGAAAAGGCATAAAATCATTCCCACCCATTCCATCCCTGAATACACTCCACACCCCTCCACCCTCCCTCTTATCGTAGCACCTCCTGGATGACGGGTCATCCCTGCACCTTGTCCACTGCCCTGGGTCAGAAGCAGTGTCGCAAGACACAGCACATCCACAGCAAGGCCGCTTCATTAAATCGGCGACCCCCCCTCTGTTCTCTCTTCTTACCT
>NC_134788.1:15702728-15705228 GCF_046742065.1 Oratosquilla oratoria | reverse complement strand
TACTCGCTTCTCTCAATCTACATTCTACCTCCACCTTCACTCCACCTTTTCCTGCCACATTCGCACCCAAGTATCTAAAACTATCCACTTCCTCCAGTCGCTCTCCTTTAATGCTCACTTCCAGTCTACTGCCACTTTCACCCCTTGTACATCTCATCACCTTACTTTTACCCACATTTATCTTTAGCTTTCTTCTATCACATACTCTCCCAGACTCTGCCACCAACTTCCTCAATCCCTCCTGCGATCCTGCCATCATTATTATAATCATTATCATCATCATTATCATCATTATTATCATTATTATTATTGCTATTATTATATATATATATTTTTTTTTTCAGATCACAGAGGACGAGATGGCAGTGTTAGGGGAACACACCATAGCTAAGATAGCCCCCTTATCCAGCACCACAGCCAAAATGGTCACTCACTGTAACATAACATCCAGTGATGTTTCGAGAGTCAGAAGAAAGCTTGCATATGTTTTAAAAGAACTTGAGTGAATAGTGACGACATAATAGTTGTATGGACAGAATGATGTTATAAACTGCGATACTAAGAATGTATTTTAATGTAAATAAGATCTTGTCCAGATTAGATCCTTGTATTAAATCTTTTATAACATCCTGCAAATAAAGCTAAATTACCAAACCTAACCTTACCTAACCTAATGCTGTGTTCGCTAATATTAACATGATCCTGTAGATATAATAAAGAAAATACCTGATAAATTCCTGTGGTGTAGATTTAATGGAAAATGGGAGTATTTCAAGGAATGTTTTAATGAAGATATAGTGGAAAATTGAAAATGTTAAGAAATAACTGCATTATACAAATGATCATCGAATGACAGATTCCAGAACCATATGATCTTTTTTAACCCATTCAACTCCGATGACAAGATGTCTTGTCATTTGGTCAAATAAAACAAAAAATCATAAAACACCAAAATGTTTGATCAAACACCAGAAAAATATGACGCCAGTCCTCGCTTCGCTGCGAGCGAAGCGAGGATTGGCGTCATATTTTTCTGGTGTTTGATCAAACATTTTGGTGTTTTATGATTTTTTGTTTTATTTGACCAAATGACAAGACATCTTGTCATCGGAGTTGAATGGGTTAAAGAAAAATAGCTATGATAGCAAAATGCTGTAATGATTATAATTTTTTTGTATTATTTGTTTTTGTTTTGTTATCATTTGTCTGTTTGATTCTCATTTATCATTAGTTATATGTCAATTTATTACTATTTACTATTTTCCTTTGACTATATCTATGCATCTATCTATGTATTTTATTTGTTACCTACATTATTATAGTTTTTATTCATTCATTTATTATCATTTTGATTTTTTTCGCATCCGACCTAGATATGGACCAAAAGGTCTCCTGTCGGCAAGCTCCGCCTTTGTAGGTTATGGGGTTGTAAGAAGCCAGGATTGCGCAGAGCAAATGAACGGGACAGCGCTACTTGGGTTTTTGTAAACTGTAGTAAGTGACGTATGAATTTTTATAGTATATCTTAACCCATTAAACTCCGATGACAAGATTCTTGTCATTTGGTCAAATAAAACAAAAAATCATAAAACACCAAAATGTTTGATCAAACAGCACCAGAAAAATATGACGTCAGTAGTCCTCGCTTCGCTCGCTCGCGAGCGAAGCGAGGAGGACTGACGTCATATTTTTCTGGTGCTGTTTGATCAAACATTTTGGTGTTTTATGATTTTTTGTTTTATTTGACCAAATGACAAGAATCTTGTCATCGGAGTTTAATGGGTTAAGGCTACGGCACATCCCGCGTCTTTTGGGTCAGGATTGGTCGGGGGTGGGAGTGAAAGGCGCGTTCCTTTTCACCGTCCTGTGGTCATACGGTGATTCAACGCGCCGTGGGTGAGTTACGCGGGCTACTCGGTTCAAAGTTGTCATAACTTTGTGCAGGTAATGTTTCGCTTGCCACAGGCACACGTTATCCTGAGACTTCTGTGACGTGGTGAGTGAGGCGGTTTGGTGGGTCTTCTGTCACGCGTCACCAACCCACCACTACCCGAAGGACAATGGCGCGCGTCAAGTGTCCCGCAAGACTCAGCTTGAGCGTGTTGCGGGGACCGCGATTTGACGCGTAGTGAGACGGGACCTTCTTCTTCGTCTTCCTCTTCTTCTTCGTCCTCTTCTTCTTCTTCTTCTTCTTCTTCTTCTTCTTCTTCTTCTTCTTCTTCTTCTTCTTCTTCTTCTTCTTCTTCTTCTTCTTCTTCTGCTTCATCTTCTTCTTCTTCTGCTTCATCTTCTTCTTCTTCTTCTTCTTCTTCTTCTTCTTCTTCTTCTTCTTCTTCTTCTTCTTCTTCTTCTTCTTCTTCTTCTTCTTCTTCTTCTTCTTCTTCTTCTTCTTTTAATACTTCTGCTTCATCTTCTTATTACTATTTCTCTTCTTCTTCTTCTCCTTCTTCTTCTTCTTCTTCTTGTTTTTCTTCTTCTTGTTTTTCTTCTTCTTCCTCTT
>NC_134788.1:15662728-15697728 GCF_046742065.1 Oratosquilla oratoria | reverse complement strand
ACATTTTGGTGTTTTATGATTTTTTGTTTTATTTGACCAAATGACAAGAATCTTGTCATCGGAGTTGAATGGGTTATTGGTGTCATAATGAATGATATTTCGTCCTGTCGGAAACGAGAATAAAGTGGAACGTATACTGAAATGTGCTGATTTGCAATTATAGTATTAGTTATTTTCCTAATGTCGTAATGTGCTTTTTTAATTTAAAGATTGAATGAAATGTGAGAAATGTAGAAATGTAAGACTCAGAAATGTAGAATAAAACGTAGAAACGTGTAAATAAATTATTACATAAAGATAGAAATTTTCATATACCATAAAAACATGTGTTGTTAGTCTCTCATTATTTTTTCCAGACTAATCGATTCCATTTATGGTGATTCTTCGGCAGGCCAAATTGCTTATTCGGTTTTCTTTCCTGTCTGGGGTTTCTTTCTAGATTGTCTCTAGGGTTTATAAGAGAAGATTGGGATGAAAGGATCTATATACATTTTTGGGGCAGCACTTGTTTATTCATTGTAAATCTCTTTAAACATCATGACTAGATGAACTGCACCCGAAATCAACTCATCGCTAGGCTCAACTTAATAATAACATTGTTTATTATTTCTAAACAGAAATGTAGTAGCATATTTGTAAATAACACACAGGAAACCCACAGTCGGAGAAAATAAACTTCGAACAAAGAAGAATCCTATATTTCGGTTATCAACTGTAGCCCTCTTCAAGAAAGTACATAAGATAGAGGACAGAGGGGACTTATAATTCCCCTCTGTCCTCTGTCTTATGTACTTTCCTGAAGAGGGCTACAGTTGATAGCCGAAATATAGGATTCTTCTTTATTCGAAGTTTATTTTCTCCGACTGTGGGTTTCCTGTGTGTCATTGCTTATTATGTTTGAAGGAAATGTTAATTGAAAAGAAATAATTAATTGTTATCAAAGCTCTGATTAGTGTAATTAGCCTAATCTTCTAGAGCAAATGACTTAGGACTATATTCATTAACAAATCTATCAAATGAAATTATACTTTAATATTAATATAGTGTATATTCATACTATCAATATCCTGAAATATTCAAATATGTGGTATTATGAACAATGGATGGGGTAAAAGGGGCATTTCGAAAGAGAGGAATGTCTGTTGAGGAAAGACGGGAAAAGACAGAAGATAGGGGTGAATGGAGAAGGGATGTGTATGGATGATGTTGTGATGCACGAGGGGGTGGGGGATGGGGGAATAAGGGAGTATGTATGAGAAATAAATTGACGCAGCCTGAAGGGATTTCTCCCCGTCTTCTCCTTTTCTGCATGAGGGGGGGTCGTCGAATTAATGAAGCGGCCTTGCTGTGGATGTGCTGTGTCCTTCAACACTGCTTCTGACCCAGGGCAGTGGACAGGATGCAGGGATGACCCGTCATCTAGGAGGTGCCAAGATGTGTGGGAGGGAAGGGGGTGGAGGGTAGTGGAGTATGTAGGGGATAGAGTGGGTGGGAGTGGTTTCTATGCCTTTTTCTTATTGGCTATCTCCCGTGGAAGGGGGAAAATGCCTTTGGTATATGTATGTATGTATGAACAATGGGATATTGACTATGGGATTTTGATTTATGGGATTTTGGACGTACAGCATAGTAGAAGATGAGCCAATAAATGGAGTAGTAGGAAGGGTGGGGGTGTCAGATAAGATTAAGATGCATAAACGCTGTTGGAAATGTGTTTAGAAAGGACGTTGATAAGAACAAACAAAACAAAACAAATCCAAGCATAAGTATACATGAGAATGGGTGGTGGATGAAATATTGGTCGATAGGGCATAATTGGATAGTGTAATATGACCCAAATGGAGGATAGGAAGAGTTCTGGACGTTTATATTTACAGGGGAGAGAGCTGTGGGGTTGTCAGATAATATTTTGGTAAAAGTGAAATTGGAAAATTAAGAAAAATGGAGAAGAATGAAAAGAGAAGGAGGCAGGGAAGTTCTTAGAGTAAACAAATCAAACGAGATGGATGAAGATAAAAAATACCAGGGGAAGGGGATAGAAGCGTTGGAGGTGCTGAGTGATAAAGAAGTAGTAGAATATATGTATATATGTATATATATATATATATATATATATATATATATATATCTATGTATATATATACATATATATATATATATATATATATATATATATATATATATACATATATACTTATATGAGTGCGTGGGTGGTGCGATAAACACAGGGAACTCAACGGCTGGCCGCTTTTGTTAATTTAAGAAACCCATCGCGGTGGTTGTTGTTTGGATGGGAAGCAATGTAAGCTGTTTCAGTTATTTTTCTTCTTTTCTAAGGAAGTCCTTTCTGCAGCACCTCTACTCTATCCGGGTCTGGTAAGTGGTCATGAGTATTTACGTAAACCACTAGCGAGTTTAATACTCGGTGTGCCTTGACGTCATTCCTGTGCTCAACTGTCCGCTTCTTAATACCTCTGCTGGTTTCCCCGTAGTAGCTCATAGGACAGTTTCCACACGGTATCTTGTAGACGACACTGTTTTCTTCCCCGTTGGCCACGATTTTGTTCTGGTTCTTAACAATGTCTCCTATTTTCGTTCCCATGCTGATCGCAATCTTGACACCGGCTCTAGGAAGCAACTGTCCCAACTCGCCTGAGTGGCTCGAGTTTGGTACTGACAAATATCCCCTGCTATCATTTTCAGTCACGTCTCCTCTGTTCCTTGTGCTTCTTTTTGCTATCTTTAAAGCCTTTTCTCTAAGTCGGTGCAACAGCCCTTCCGGATAACAGAGTTTGGTGAAAACGTTGAAAATGTAATCCATTTCACCTTTAATAAATTCTTCACTACAAATGCGGTATGCCCTCAGGAAGAATCCTATTACCACTCCACTCTTTTTTCTTTCATTGTGGCCGGAGTAGTAGTGAATGATGTCGTCTTTAGGCTACGGACGCACGAGAGGCTGTTTAGCTAATGCGCGCAATTCCATTAAAAATAGTGTTTTCTATAAAAACGGCTAAACAGCCGCAGCGGTTGAGCGGCTAAACAGCCTCTCGTGCGTCCGTAGCCTTATTGGTACTTTTTCTATGAACCGAAAATGCGGTCTTGTTATCTTTCCTCCAGATGACGGTGTCGAGGAAGGAAAATTTGTTTTCTGTCTCGTGTTCCACACTGAACTGGATGTTTCCTTTGACATTATCTAATCTCCTCAGTTAGTTGTCCAAATTGGTGTTCTTGGGGGCAACGACAAAGACATCATCCACATATCAAAACCAGGAGGTGTTTCGACCCATTATTTTTACAAAATGATCTCTCTCTAAAACTTCCATATAGAGTGATGCTAAAACAGCACTAAGGGGGCTCCCCATCGCAAGGCCTCTACATTGGTTGTATTCCCCTCCATTGAAAACAAAGGGACCTAATCTCACATACAGCGATATCAGTTTTAAGAAATCTACCTTTCCTACGGGTAAAGCCTCGTCATCCATATCTCTAACTACCTCTCTTGCTGCTTTTAATGGCCCTTCCACGGCAACATTCGCGAATAAGGCTGTGATGTCAAACGAAGCCATGATTTTTCCTGAAATATCCATATCATTTAATATTGAATGAGGTCATTGGAGTTTTTCAGGTGTGCGCTACTTATTAATCCCAGTCTGTTGAATAGGGGTTTCGCCAAACGCTTGGCTAACCTATGCGGAGCACTACGTATGCCTGAAGTGATGGGTCTCATCGGGATGTTGGGCTTGTAGGTTTTAGGGAGCCCGCGCATACAAGGTGGTCTCGGGGCTTCCTCCAGCAGTCCTATCAGTTTTTTGCCCCTCTGGGTTTTCGAGAGTATCTTCCTGGCCTCTTTCTTAAATTTTTCCCCTTCCAGTGCAGCGTGACCTTGATATTTCTTCTCATACGTAGTGGTATCATTTAGCAGATCTAACATTTTGTCATTGTAGTCCTTTCTGTTCATGACAACAACTCCTCCACCTTTGTCAGCACTTGTGATTATCAGGTTGTCATCTTTTCCAAGCTCCTCCAAGGCTAATCTGTATCTTTTTGGTATGGTACATTGGTTAGATCTGGCTAAGGCGTGGAAGCATGTAATTACACCTTGCTTAAAACCCTTTTCAATGTCGCTGTCACCCCATCTATAGTTGGATTCCACATACTCTGTAAAATATTTCTTTTGAAATCCTATATATATATATATATATATATATATATATATATATATATATATATACATATATATATATACATATATTTATATATACATATATATATATATATATATATATATATATATATATATATTCAAGGAAGGATAAAGTGAAAAATATGGTGTGTAGGGAGAGGAGGATGGGAAGGAACAGATAGATAGCAAATGGTAGGATGAAAAGATGAAGGCGGTGGTGAAAGAGAGGAACCGAGCGTTTAAGATTTGGTTGCAAGGTAGAACTAGGAGAGCTTGAGATACAGCAAGAAAAGAGGAGCCGCAAAACGCAATATGAGAGGAGCAAAGAGAAGGGCATATGTATAATGGGGTAGGAGTTTGACAGATGACTTTGAAAATAACGAAAATGTTTTTTGGAAGGAAGTGAAGACTGAGAGGTGAGTTGAGCCATTTGGAGAGGAAAAGGGTAAAGGGTGCAGATGGACACATAGTAGTGTAGAAGAAGGAGGCAAGGGGCAGGTGGATAGAGTATTTCTGAGAACTGCCGAATGTAGAAGAAGTTACGGAGTTTTGCCAGAGAGAGGTGCTAGGAAAAGGGCTGCGATAGAGAACAAATGACAGGGCAATAACAAAATATTGAATACAAAGAGCACTGAAGGCGATAAGAACTAGGTTGGATAGATGCCATGTGAAATATCTGGCGAAAGGAGAGCGTCGTGACAATAAGTGCTTAGTCTTTTCGTAAAGCCTCGATCGCGATCCACACAGAAGGATGGGATGGTTGTGTCCTATCGTTTGTTTGAAGGCATGATTCCACGCCTCGCAATGATTGTTCGTGAGGTTAGTGAAGTTGTTTAATGTGTTCCTAAGGAAAGGAAGCGTGCCGGAGGAATGGAGAGGTGTTTGTATAGTTCCGCTTTACAAAAGGAAAGGGGATAAATGTAAATATACCTGAAGTAGTTTTAGAGGGATCAGTCTGCTGATTGCAATTGGAAAGACATATAGGAGAGGTACTACCTAGAGGAATTTTGAGGGAAACAGAAGGAGTAATTAGGGGAAGAGCTGTATGGTTTAGGATAGGAATAGGGGATTTCTTTTAAGGGCAATCGAAAGTTTTAGGTCAGTATCACAGTTTGTGCTGGGGGCTGTGGTGATTAGACAGGGTGATTTGAGTTGAATATGGGTCTGTGCTTTTGCCTGGGGCAGAAGCGGGTCTAAGGCTGCTTGTGGCGGAGTTAAGCAAAGTATGTGAGAGGATAAAACTGAAAATAAACATGGCTAAAAGTAAGGTTATGGGTTATACAAAGGGGAGAGGGTGGCAGTGAGTTGGAGACAAGTCTTGGAAGAGAGAGACTAAAGAAAGTGAAGAATTTTAAGAATCTAGGGTCACATGTTGCAGGGAATGGAAGAATCGAGGTGGAGGTAAGCAGTAGAGTGAAGGATGCTGGTAAGCGTCCTGCCTGCGGAATAAAAAGTGTCATGAGAAATCTGGGGATGGACGCAAAGTTGTATTTACCTAGTTGTATCTTACGGGAAGGGAAGCTACGCTCGTGGTGTCCCGCCTTTGTATTTCATAGTGTCTAATTTGTTCTTAAATTCGTGTATTATTTTTGCACGCACTATTGTTTCGTCCATTTTGTCCCAATTGCCCACCACTCTGTGTGGAAAACTGTTCTTCAGATCTCTTCTATATCTATCTTTTTTGAAATTCTTTCCATGTCCTCTTGTTTCTTTTGTCCCAATTTAGCAAATCCTCTCTTTCAAGTATTGTGCCTACGACTCAGTATGAGGCAGAGGCTTTAAGTGAGTCAGGAGGAAGGAAGTTAAATGTATTTGAGTCGAAGTATTTAAAAGTATGATTGGGTGAGAAATGAGGTTATGCGGAGAGCGAGGAAGGAAAAGGATCTTGCAGACAGGGTTGATGACGACTAGCAAAAAATGTGGAAAGTAGAGGTGGATGGAGTGAACTCGAGGGAGCATTAGGTAAAAGGGTTTGTGTAACAGGAAAGGGAGAAGGCAAGAGATGTGTGTGAGAGAAGAGTCGTTGTGAATGACACGGCCTAAATAGATTCCCCTTTATCTCTTAGCTGTGGATGTGCTGAGAGGGCCTAGGATCAAGCATGGCCCCTCACCGACAACAAGCTAAGATAAAAGGGGGGGGGGGGGAAACGTGCAATGTAGTCCAGTTCGAAACTAGAATTATTCAGACCAGTGGTTCTCAACCTTTTTGTTCGTGGGTCCTTTACTTATGGAATGGTATTTCTAAAGATTCTGGAGATCTTTTCAACGATGACTTGAATCGTTTTGCATCCACCAACTGGTACATGTTTGAGGACCGTGTGCCTTCTTAGGAGGTTCTCTGGATGCCCCAGACTCCCCAGAACCCAGGTTGAGAACCCCTAATTTAGATAAACACCTAAGCAAGATGTTGTAATGACTGTCATTTATTTTATATTATTTGTTTATTTGTTTTGCTATCATTTGTCTGCTTGTTTATTATTATTTGCTTTGTTCACATTTATTATTAGTTATATATCAATTTATTATTATCTACCATTTACCAGTTTGTTATTTAACTATACCTATGCATTAATTTATTTGATCTGCTACAAAGGATTACAAAGGCGGAGCATGCCGACAGGAGACCTTTTGGTCCATATCTAGATCAGACGCGAAAAAATTATAATAATTACAAATAAATAAATAGATAAATAAATAAATAAATAAAAACTATAATAATGTAAATAATAATGAGTAAAGGAAATAAGTGCATAGGTATAATTAAATGATCATTTTTATTATTATATTTTTCATTTATTTATTTATTTATCATTATTATATAATTCTTTTTTCCTCATCCGACATAGTTATGGACAAAAAGGTAACCTGTCGGCATGCTCCGCCTTTATAATCTTTATAAAATGGTGTTGGTGCGAGTATTAGATGAGGGAAGAGTGGTCGAAGGACCTGGCTCTCTGCCTCTCTCACAAGTGGAGGAAGAGGCATTATGAAATATGCATGCCCACTTACATATGCATGCTTCATGCTCCTAATGATTAGCAGATGTGATTCACCATGGTCTTGAATCGTGAGATCCAGCCATTTCCCTCCCGGAAGAGAGCTCAGATGCGTTTTGAAAAATGTAGAAAATTCAAGGACGAATAAATAGGTCAATGACCAATTTACCTCCATGTGTTATGTTACTGTATTATGTGAGTACGGGACTCGGATATGGTCCGACACACGGTTGATGTGTTTGTGTGTATATCACATAACCTTGTATGTGTGCTGGTTCCCTAACCCATTCAACTCCGATAACAAGATTCTTGTCATTTGGTCAAATAAAAAATAAAAAAAAATCATAAAACACCAAAATGTTTTATCAAACAGCGCCAGAAAAATATGACGTCAGTAGTCCTCGCTTCGCGAGCGAAGCGAGGACTGACGTCATATATAGACTGGAACAACTCTGAATCGAGAGATTCAGAGTTGTTCCAGTCTATATGGAACCAAGAGAAACTGCCGCAGGAATCCAAATACGTTTACATGGTCCACCGGCAAGTATGTGGCAATCACCGCGGCATCTCACTGCTCTCTGTGTTGTACACGTACCCCACAAGCATACCCCCACAGGTATGCGATTGGGTCTTGGATGGCACTAGGACCTGACGCTGGTATTGACAAAGGTCAGCAAAAGGTCACCGCGTCAGGTCAAATCGCGTCATGGCGTCGGGTCAGTCCCGCGTATATATACTACCTGCCCCGAGTGGATAGGCCAGCCAGTTAGTTCTTCTCTGTACTCAAGTTGTTACGCTTCACTAGGCCTTCGCAGTCAGTCCCCCACTTCGGGAACCACGCCCCGTCTGCCTCTGACACACGTACCTTCACTAGAATAAAGTATACAAACGAAACTGCGCATCACTCTCTCTACGTCACTTAGCCCAAGTAACACACTCGTATGTTACACTCTCCACCGCTGGAAAGATTCTGTCCATGGTCCTGCTGATCCATCTGAATCAACACTTGGAGAAATATCTATTACCATAGGGCCAGTGCGGGTTCATGCAGGGGCACGGTTTTGTGGACATGATCTTCGCTGCGCGCCAACTGCAGGAAAAGTGTCAGGAACAGAGCGTCGGTCTTTGCACCACATTCGTGGATCTGACCAAAGCCTTCAACACTGTCTGCAGGTAAAGACTCTGGAAGATCTTGTTTAATTTTGACTGCCTCGATAAGTTCATCTCCATGGTTAGGGAATTCCATGACGGCATGCAGGCAACCGTGCAGGATGATGGAGAATAATCGACGCTCTTCCCCGTAACCAACGGTGTTAAGCAAGGCCGTGTGCTGGCTCCAACTTTGTTGATGCCAGCGCCAGAAATAAAGCTAACAGAGCATTAGGCTCCATTGCTAGGACGGTAACGAATAGAAGTGCAGAGGTAATTATTAAACTCTACCTAGCGATAGTTAGACCCATCCTTGACTATGCGGTACAGTTTTGATCTCCGTCCTACAAAATGGACATAAATTCATTAGAATCAGTACAGAGAAGAATGACCAAAATGATACATGGACTCGGAAATTTGCCTTACGAAGAGAGGCTTAGGCACCTAAACTTACACTCTCTGGAAAGATGCAGAGTGCGGGGTGATCTAATAGAAGTTTTCAAGTGGATCAAATGCTATAACAAGGGTGAAGCAAACAAGGTCATCATAACAAAACAACAGGGCAGGACTCGCAGTAATGGGTATAAACTGCACAAATTTAGATTTAAGAAGGAAATAGGCAAGAATTGGTTTACTAATAGGGTGGTCGATGAATGGAATAAACTTAGTAACCATGTAAGCGCTGAAACTATCAGTTGTTTTAAAAAACGATTAGACAACTTTATGGATGGGGTGGATGACAGGTGGTGATGGATACGGAGCTGCCTAGTGTTGGCCTTATGGTCTCTTGCAGTCTCCTTTTATTCTTATGTTCTTATGATGAACACATTCCCTAGTTCCATCACTGCGTCCCATTTACTCGCCTTTTACGACTCGCGTAAGAGACACAGTTGCATAATTCTCTACCCACATTCGCTCGGAAGAGGTGTAGGACCATAAAAGTAATAAATAATAGGGTCAGAGGAACAGCTGTAGTAAGAAATATATATATTACAGGCATTTGCGTCTGCACTCACACAAAGAAACGATGCCTGACTCTCGTCCGTAGGAGCACCGTAAGTCCCTAAATTGTTGCATGTTGAATTAAATATACCAGCAGTGTTATTCGCGTGATTCTCTCAAGTATCTACAATTTATTTCATACATTCAACGCGCTCTCTAGTGGTAGCATATGAAATAAATTCACATTATATAAAATCACTGTGAAACGAGTTAATGCGAATGGTAATCTCAATCAAATATCTTATGACACACATACATTTTTTGACATATACTCTGAGAAAGTCCTGGTAAGGACGAAACGTCAGGAAGTAAAAATATTTTTGTGTGTTTACCTCATGTAGAGACGAGTTAAACACAGAAAAGGAAAATAGAGTTTTATTTCCTTTTCTACATGAGGGGACGGAGAGGGAGGGTCGCCGAATTAAAGAAGCGGCCTTTCTGTGGATGTTGTAACCATTACTAACCATCACCTACCACGCACGTGACCCACATGCTTGCAACATAGCGAGACTCCCCTCTTGCTTAACTTGCATTTCCCAGAACATATATCTAACGGAGCACATTTCAAGACAAACAAGATATAGATACCCAATGTCACCAGACTAACCTATTAAAATCCTTTGTTATAACTGCCCTATTCTATTACTCATAAGCTAACATATATATAACATACCTAACAACACACACCAACTATACGACTAACCCTCATATATAAAACTGACCCCAATGTATAGAATAGTGAGACTAACACCTTTACTTACAACAACCCACTAACCCCCTATATTAACCTACGACACCTATGTCACGAACGCCAGAGCTGGGCAGGTCAAGAGCCTACCGGCCAGACGCCAGAGCTGGGTAGGTCAAGAGCCTACCGGCCACAGCTGGGCAGGTTAAGAGCCTACCAGCCAGAGCTAGGCAGGCCGAAAGGCTGCCAGCCAGTTGTGCCCTAGGTCAAGACTTGGCACTTACTGTATTTTGCCCACAGGGCCCATTAGTAGTTTGTTAACCAGATTCCTTCATTGTTAATAGATGGAAGAAAACTCCCGTTTTGGAGTTTATCTCGCCCGCATTAAGTCCCATCTTATGTCACCACAACCATTATCGGTTACAGATGTGCTGTCTTGCGACACTGCTTCTGACTCAGGGCAGTGGACAAGATGCAGGGATGACCCGTCATCTAGGAGGTGCCAAGATTAGAGGGAGGGAAGAGGGTAGAGGGGATTGGAGTATGTAGGGGATGGAATGGGTGGGAGTGGTTTCTATGCCTTTGTTTTTTGGCTACCTCCCGTGTAAGGGGGAAAAAGCCTTTGGTATATGTATGCATGTGTTTACCTCACTACCCTACCACTCATAGCTATAGAACCAATTTCATTTCATGTACTAACACAAGTGAATGTAACAATCTTATTTTTATTGTAACTTAACTAACATACGTCTTCCTTCTTGTGTAGTATTACTCTTTCCAAAGAAGCAACGATTCAGTTAGATATTAGTTACCACCATGCATATCTAAGGGTACTCAAGAATCACATAACAATTATTCTATATAATTTAAAGTGTGGACTCGTTGTAGAACTAGGGAACAAGTTCATTATAAACTGTTGACTCAGTTGCATTAGCGCCAGGAATAAAGTTAACAGAGCATTAGGTTTCATTGCTAGGACGGTAACGAATAGAAGTGCGATAGTTAGACTCATCCTTGACTATGCGGTACAGTTTTGGTCTCCGTCCTATAGAACGGACATCAATTCACTAGAATCAGTACAGAGAAGAATGACCAAAATTATATACGGTCTCAGAAATTTGCCTTACGAAGAGAGGCTCAGGCACCTTAACTTACACTCTCTGGAAAGACGCAGAGTGCGGGGTGATCTAATAGAGGTGTTCAAGTGGATCAAGGGTGGTGCAAACAAGTTCATCATAATAAAACAACAGGGCAGGACTCGCAGTAATGGGTATAAACTGGACAAATATAGATTTAGGAAGGAAATAGGCTAGAACTAGTTTACTAATAGGGTGGGCAACGAATGGAATAGACTTAGTGACCATGTAGTGAGCGCTGAAACTATCAGTTGTTGAAACGGTTAGACAACTTTATGGATGGGGTGGATGACAGGTGGTGATGGATATGGAACTGCCTAGTGTAGGCCTTATGGTCTCTTGCAGTCTCCTTAATTTTTATGTTCTTGTGTTGATTGGCCTGTACCACCGCCATGTACGTGCAGAGTTGATCCGCACTTTGTGCTCGTGTCTGGCTGGTCCCGTATTTGTCATTGGCGTATGATGAATGTTATATTATATCAATCATATTTTTAATTATCATCCTCTTAAAGGTTGCTATATATTTTTTTTCATGTGATTTATATGTATTCGTTTCTTTGTGGTGTTGTTACTGTTAGTGGTGGTGATGATGATAATGACAATGGAGTTTGTTGTTGTTGTTTTCATCTGTTTCCTTGTCTTTCGTTTCTATTCACGTTATAAGACTCATGAAGGCCTTTTTACCCTCAGACAGGACTTTTCAATGTCAGAAGACCCATCACTACCCATGTATTGGGGTGGCTAAATGATACAGAATCGAAACTAATATGTATATGTGATTTAGCACTACAAAACAAGCGTGCATGCGCTCCGTAACGGAATCGAGACTGACTCTGATGCCAACAAGCTCAGACTTGGCGGGAAAACATACACGCTTAATATGAACACTTGGTTCTCACAAGAACACATTAAATATATAATTATGATAAATAAACAATATTACAAATACGTATGTACAACACGTATGAATGATAAAATACTGAGTGTCAAGGATTAATGGAGTTAGACGCTTCTATATACTGAGACTCATTATGCAACCGTCGAATTTCCATAAATTCCCCTAAAGACTGCGAGCTGCAAATCTGTTCCAGCAGTCGGAGGAAAAATGTGATAACGCCTTAACCCATTAAACTCCGATGACAAGACTCTTGTCATTTGGTCAAATAAAACAAAAAATCATAAAACACCAAAATGTTTGATCAAACACCAGAAAAAAAATATGACTTCAGTCCTCGCTTCGCTCGCGAGCGAAGCGAGGACTGACGTCATATTTTTTTTCTGGTGTTTGATCAAACATTTTGGTGTTTTATGATTTTTTGTTTTATTTGACCAAATGACAAGAGTCTTGTCATCGGAGTTTAATGGGTTAATATGTAGCGCAACACGACATTGTTGATGTTATCTTAATTGAGACGAATGGAACGAAATTCTAATGACTCAACATCGGACAAAACCCCAAGACTGATTTACTTATTTATTTATTTTCATTTTTTCTATTTGTTTGTTTATTTATTTATTTGTTTATTCGTTTCATTATCTCGCCATTTTTGAGAGACGCGTTCTAGTCTATGTCAACTAGAAAATGTCCTTTCTACAATGCCGGCCGTCAAACAATTCTATTCATTTGCATCGTCACAGGAAGCAATAAATGTAATGAATAATGGCTAAATCACACTATACCAGCACGTAAGCAGAACGTGACCTGCACGTTATGGTACAATCACCCTCCCTAAACATCATGTGTAGTCCTACTATCCGTCCGGTGGTAGTAGTAGTAGTAGTAGTAGTAGCAATAGTAGCAGTAGTAGCAGTAGTAGTAGCAGTAGTAGTAGTAGTAGTAGTAGTAGTAGTAGTAGTAGTAGTAGTAGTAGTAGTAGTAGTAGTAGTAGTTTATTTGGCATTGAATCAATATACATGACTAGCAGATAATAAAAAGAACACATAATTCGAAATAACAATTACAAATGCCGAAGATAACACAAATGCTGTCTCCTACAACACGGCGGCAGTATAGTCCTGCCCGTGCTCCCAGAAAGCTCTTGCTAAGAGACAGCCATGTTTTAGAATTTCAGTGTTACCGACTTGTCAGTGATGGCGCTCTTTTGGAAGAGGAAGCTGACAGAATAAAATAGAAACAAACAAAAGTAATTACGGGTGCACAAATCACCGAAAAAAAAGGGGGGAGAGTATTTCACACTTTACAAAGAACTGATTTATGATCAACTTATATTTCATTAGTATTTCAGAATGTTGAATTATCAGTTTAATGAATTGTTGTTTTTGCTTGAGGAATTTGGATGATGTAACAAAAACACATTTCAGTTATCGTTTATCTCGAACTCGTAGAGAGGTGGAGAATGCTTTCGGGATTTTGTCAGAGAGGTTTAGTATATTTCGTAAGGCGCTAAGTCCACATCAGAAAATGGTGATAAAATTGTTCTTGTGTCATGTATTCTACACAACTTTATCAAAGATGTCAATGTTATTTCTTTAACCCATTCAACTCCGATGACAAGATGTCTTGTCATTTGGTCAAATAAAACAAAAAATCATAAAACACCAAAATGTTTGATCAAACACCAGAAAAATATGACGTCAGTCCTCGCTTCGCTGCGAGCGAAGCGAGGACTGACGTCATATTTTTCTGGTGTTTGATCAAACATTTTGGTGTTTTATGATTTTTTGTTTTATTTGACCAAATGACAAGACATCTTGTCATCGGAGTTGAATGGGTTAAAGAATGATCAACAGAAACACATGATGAACGTACTATATTTTCTTGTCTCCATTGACAGAGAGGTATTGCTCCAGCTTTTGCAGTAAGTGAAGGTTTTAGAAGTCTCAAGTTTTCGTCACGGAGTCCTACTATGCTCTACATGAGACGGTAAATATAACAAAAGAAAAAATAAAAAGTGTACAGAAAAACTCAAAGCTAATAAAACACCAGGGCCTGACGTTTGGCATCCAAGAATCATAAAGGTAATGAGAAATGAGATTGTTGTTCCATTAGAAATTATTGTCAAGAAATGCATCATATCTTGAGATGTCCCAAGAGAATGGAATTTAGCTAACGTCACTCCCATATTCAAAAAAGGTAACAAAAAGAAACCAAATAACTACAAGCCTGCCTATAAGCTTGACTTCAATCGTAGGAAAAATAATGGAAACTATCATCAGAGATGCTATCGAACATCATTTAGAAAGTAACTGTTTGATAAATGATAGCCAGGGATTCAGACGGAAACGTTCTTGCGTGACAAACTTACTCTAATTCTACAACGCAGTCATCTCGAACTATGACAAAAGAAATAATATAGATTTAATATCCTTAGACTTTGCAAAAGCTTTTGATACCATCCCCCACGAAAGACTACTTACTAAATTAGCTTTCCAAGGAATAAGTGGTAGCCTATTAAGTTTGACTAGTACTGAATGATCGAAAACAGAGAATTGTTTTAAGTGGCAAAGTTTCTAGAATCTAGATGGAAAAATGTTACGAGTGAAGGTCCTCAGGGTTCCGTTCTTGGGTCACTTCTATTCATAATATATATAAATTATATAGACCACGGACTGAAATCTATTGTCTCCAAATTCGCTGATGATACAAAACTGTGCGGAATGGCAAATGATCACTTAAACCCATTAGATATTCAAGAAGACTTAGACAGATTACAGCAATGGTCTGAAAAGTGGCTAATGGAATTTAACACAAGTAAATGCAAGGTTATGCACATAGGTGAAAATAACAGTAAGTACGATTACAAGTTAGTTGGAAATTCGTTAACAAAAGGGGATAGTGAAATGGTTCTCGGAGGAATCATCAGTAACGATCTCAAATCACCTAAGCAGTGTATTTCAGCCTCTGAGAAAGCAAATAAGATTCTATGACTGATTGTGCGATCTTTTGACTTCAAAAGTCCATCTCTCATTAACAAGCTATATAAATCATTAGTTCGTCCACATTTGGAATATGCTGTTTCCATATGATCACAGATTGGAAAAGGTACAACGGCGAGCCACAAAACTGATTCTAAATATAAAAAATAAATCATACGAAAATCGACTAAAACATATGAATCTGTTTTCCCTAAAAAAGCGTAGACTCACAGTTGACTTGATACAGGTCTTTAAGGTTCTAAAGGGAATTGACAACATCAAAAGTGACCAAATTTTCACACTGAATGAGAATCAGACAAGAAATAATGGTCTCAAACTGTCTGGAAATAGGTTTGATTTGGAAGTGGGTAGAAACAACTTCGCCTTGTAGTTGATGAATGGAATAAACTTCCTGCAGAGGCAGTGTAATGTAGTTCAGTTCGAAGTTTTAAAATTCGTTTAGATAAACACCTAAGCAAGATGCTGTAATGCCTGCCATTTATTTTGTATTATTTGTTGATTTGTTTGTTATTATTTCTCTATTTATTATCATTTGCTTGATTATTATCATTTATTATTATTTATCTGTCAATCTATTCATAATTACTATTCTCTTGTTTGTTTATTATTCAACCTTACCTATTTATCTTTACTTATTTATTATTATATGTATTATTATAATTTGTATCTATTTTTTTATTCATCCGAGCTAGTTATGGACCAAAAGGTCTCCTGTCGGCATGCTCCGCCTTTGTAATCCTTAACGTTGTTGTTGTAGTACTTAAGGGACATATCATAGAGGTTGCTGTAGTACCTAAGGGACATAGCATAGAGGCACCCAAGGTAATATACCAAAATAATTAACTTTTCCTTATCTCGTTAAGTATCGGTACTTGTCCCGTGTTCACACTATCCAACACGTACAGGCTCTGGACCTGAACGTTTTCTTGTCAACCACGGCGAAATGTTCTTACTGAGAAACGTTACCGACAGCTGTCGGTGCCAGTCTGTCTTGGTGAGCACGGATGCCGCGTTTTCTACACTGCCGTGTAGAATGGGAGTGTTGCCATACCGGGGCCAAGATCTATATATACCAGGTCTAACCACTTCCGACCGAATTTCGAGTGTTGGCGCAGCGGGCCCGTGACATCACCTGGCTGCTCAAAGTGGGGTTCGCGCGTCCCGTCGCTGTTAGTTGTAGCTGGTTCGTCGTACGGGCATGTCGCTGCCTCCGCTCGCACCGCTCCACGCAATTAGTTATATTCTGACAATGAAGATCTATATATACCGGTATATATAGATCTTGACAATATGGCTTATTGTACCATTAAATGTTAATTATCATCGTTTCCCTGCAAATACACGCACATGTGAACGTGTACACATATAAGCACACACGACGATATTTCCCCGTAAAATACAAGTATATAAACACACACACACACACACACACACACACACACACACACACACACACACACACACATATATATGTGAACGTGTACACATATAAGTACACACGACGATATCTCCCCTTCCCGTAAAACAAAAATATGTAAATACACATACACATATAGTTCATATTTCTCGATGGCGTAATCGGTTGAGAGTCGGGCGTACAATGTCAAGGTATCGGCGGTACTTGGTTCGAAGCCAGTCCAGGTTTTTTTTTTTTCAGTCTCGCTGCGTTTCGAGTCGTTACTCCAACTCTCGTGGGCGGGGAGTTGGAGAAATGTGTTCGTGTAAGTTCATAGATCGGACATACGAGCTCTGAGCTCTCTTCCGGGAGGGAAATAGCTGTCGATCACGAGTCCAATACGTGATTCAAAAGACCAAGATGAATCACACACACATGTGAACATGTACACATATAAGCACACACGACGATATATCCCCTTCCCATAAAACACACACACACACACACACACACACACACACACACACACACACACACACACACACACACACACACACACACACACACACACACACACACACACACACACACACACACACACATATGTGAACGTGTACACATATAAGTACACACGACGATATCTCCCCTTCCCGTAAAATAAAATTATATAAATACACACACACACACACATCCAATTAAACATACGGCTCGGTGGCGCAATTAGTTGAAAGTCTGACTCATATTATCAAGATATCGGAGGTACCTGGTTCGTAGCTAGTCCAGATTTTTTTTTTTCAGTCTCGCTGCGTTTCGAGTCGTTACTCCAACTCTCGTGGGCGGGGAGTTGGAGATATGTGTGCGTGTAAGTTCATAGATTGGACATACGAGCTCTGAGCTCTCTTCCGGGAGGAAAATAGCTGTCGATCACGAGTCCAATACGTGATCCAAAAGACCAAGATGAATCACACACACATGTGAACATGGACACATATAAGCACACACGACGATATATCCCCTTCCCATAAAGCACACACACACACACACACACACACACACACACACACACACACACTGATAATAGCAATGAGCTAGAGAGAGAGAGAGAGAGAGATAACGGGGAGAAAATATAATAGTTCCAGTCTTCCATAGCGTTTCACAGTTTTCTTCAATGTTTCACAAAGAGAAAACGGAAGCAGCCAGATGACGTCAGAAGCTGCGCAGAACGGCTCAAGCGGTTAGACCTGGTGTATATAGATCTTGACCGGGGCATACGTTTTTCTTGGGCGTGTGCAGACTTTCATAGCAAAATATTCTTGTCAAACTTTGACAAAATGTTGGTTCGTTTTTTTTTTATTCTTGAATGTATATAAGAACACCATGCCCTAACATATTCAGTAATATATATATATATATATATATATATATATATATATATATATAAAAACATATATGTATGTATATATCATTATTATTATTATTATTATTATTATTATTATTATTATTATTATTATTATTATTATTATTATTATTATTATCGCAAAAAGGAAGCTGAAACTTAAGCGTAGAATTTTTTTCTACACCGTAAAAACGTATCTTTTGGGGGTACAATATATTATAATTGACATAATTACCAATAAAAGTCATATTTTGATATACCATTTACTATTTGATAACTAGTTAAGTGCTTTTTTAAACAACAGCTTGAGTTTTTAAATTTTTTGAACAGCCTACTGATATGTAGAAAAAATTCCTCGTGTCCTCGTGCAGTTGCCACATGCCGCTATTTTTCTATATTTTGGTACAAAATTCTACGAAACGGCAACCCTGCTGGTGAGGTGCATGTCCGGTGTAGCGTGAGTGTAACTGTGGGTATACCAATGGACCAGGTTTTGTCGGCCCGGCCACGTTACACATAGTGGGAATCAGCCTTAAAAGCGCAAGTGTTCGTGTTGTAGAGAAATAGAATTCTTTCTCAACAGGTCCTTCTTTACTCAGGTCCCTTCCCCTGTTTTTTTTTTTTTGTTTTTTTTTTAAACATTCCATGCGTAAGGAGGTTAATCACACTGGAAGAAATCTAATTCCCTCCAGCATATCAAATGGCATACTATGACAATTATTGAGAAAAAATATTTTGCCATGGCGGAAAAAAAATGGCGGAGAGCCAATTGGCGGCAATGTGGGTGAAGTAATAGCGCCCAGCGTGTCAACGCCGTCAGGTTTGTGATTATGAAGTCAAGGAAGGGTGAGGGAGGGGAGGAGAAGGAGGAGGAGGGGTTGGGGAATGGATCCGTTGACGAAGAATTCTACCCCTGAATCATTGGTTCAAATTCGTTTGAGCAAGGGAAAGGCAGGTGTCCATGTAGATTATATCTACTGTACTAACTGTACTAACTGTACTAATTATATCTACTGTACTAACCATATTAATCACGTTTTCAATCATGCAGTTGCTGATTTATTTATTTTTTATGTTTTTTTATTCTATTTTATTCTATTCTATTTTCAATTCGTTTCTCTTATTTATTTACTTATTCATTATTACTATTGTTGGTATTTTATTATTATTATTATTATTATTATTATTATTATTATTATTATTATTATTATTATTATTATTATTATTATTATTATTATTATTATTATTATTATTATTATTATTATTATTATTATTATTATTATTATTATTATTATTATTACTGATATTATTGTTATTATTATTATTATCATTATCATTATCATTATCATTATTATTATTATCATCATCATCATCATCATCATCATCATCATCATCATCATCATCATCATCATCATCATCATCATCATCATCATCATCATCATCATCATCATCATCATCATCATCATCATCATCATCATCATTATTATTATTAGTATTATTATTATTATTATTATCATTATTATTATTATTATTATTAGTATTATCATTAGTATTATTATTATTATTATTATTATTATTATTATTATTATTATTATTATTATTATTATTATTATTATTATTATTATTATTATTATTATTATTATTATTATTGTTATCATTATTATTATCATTATCAATACTTGATGAAATCTTAAACAATATACATATATATATATATATGTATATATGTATATATATATATATATATATATATATATATATATATATATATATATATATTGCTTACTATTAGCCTAAATTGTTACAACATAAGAAACACAATCCTACGCAATGTGCACAGTAGCCAATAAACATAGCGTGGCTGGAAATGTAAAGCGTACAATTCCATAAAGTTAATTTTCGTGAACTACAGGATGGCTGCTGACATTAATAGGACTATATACTGTACAAATATAAAGGAAGATTAAAAAAAAAAGACTCAGAGGGGGGCTGAGGGGGCTGAAGCCTTTCAATTTTTTAATTATTTTCTTACCTCATTGCACCGGTGCTTGGTAGAAAGCAGTAATACAGTGGCAGTTCTTTTTCCCCCAGCATTCGATGAAACACTTCACTGAGAATACTTGGAAGGATATTCAACATATTACTGAGGATAAATACCTGAAAATGGTCTATGCAGCCTGTACTGTTAACAGTGGCCAACTACTTAAGGTCTATGATCCACCTAGTAGTCCACAAGTAATTCCTAGTTGGACCACAAGCTGAATACTAGTAAGGTTTAGTGGATGTTTAACGATCTAGTTCAGCGTCTTGTGGTGGTCTGAAGTGTGGTTGTATGCAAATGGGTGTCTAATTGAGAAAAAAGTGGACGTGTCCTTTGGACTCGAGAAACTCGCTTATTTGGTGGAAAGAGGCTATTGATAGGTGCATGAGGATGTGAATAATATCGTGTCGAAAGGGATAGTGTTAGGCATATGTGCGTGTATGCACATGCGTGTGTTTGTGTACACGACTGTTGTAGACACCGGTCTCTAAGAAACGTCGTGTTTTGATAACGATCTAGCGTAGGGAATTCCAAACTGCCAGCCACCTACTCTTTTCTCAAAGATACATCATTAATTCAATCCATGTTAATAAACACCAATTAAAATAAATACTACCCTTTTTGATGTGGTTAATCTTTTAAACTTTAAGATAATGTATCTGTGATATTGAAAATCGTTATATATATTCATGTAGTACATACGCACACACACTCTCTTCCTGCCTGCCTTTCTCGGCCCGCTCCCTCCCCCTCCCTACCACGCGGTTGTATATCGTCTGATACTCGATCTAAACTAGTACAGTTATTGATAGACCATTCTTTGAGCACATGGTGACAAATACACACTTGTCTTTTTTTTTCTTCTTTTTGCAAATTGTGTGCAGTCCTTCTTTCCTCATAAATGTGCTTTACAGATGAGTAAAACCTAATGGCTAAAAACAGAATGAGGGAAGGCGATTGCCTTGCGATTGTCGTTCTTGAATTATTTACTCTGCTGTAGTCGTCGCTCTAGGCCTGGCTCGCATTGATCAACATTTCGTATCGTTACATTTCGTCCTCTTTTCATTTGTTTATCCATTTATCTACTTTCTTATCTATTCATTACTATTTTCATATAGTTTGTCGTATCAATGCATGGTTCTCAGTTGTAAAGATAAGATTAGATTATATATTTTTGCCCCTAGGGTCTGTTCCGCCACGTTTTCCACAAGTTTTGCCTTACACAGTCTTTATACACAAACAAGCCTTGATTGCTTTAAGGGACTTGAAATAAGCCCTTTGTGGGCTTTTCTGAGTTATCCCTAATATATTATCATATTCTTACCTGTGATTCAGTCTATATTCTGTATATCTATTGTGTCATTTGTGATAGTATTGGTTTGAATTACTTGTAGAGTAATTTCATACTGAAACAAATCAAGTCTATAATCTAAGCCAAATAAATCACTGGCTCCTTCGAAAATATATATATAGATATATTAATAGAAAATATAGAACGTAATTATATTTA
Organism: Oratosquilla oratoria; assembly: GCF_046742065.1. Classification (NCBI taxonomy): domain Eukaryota; kingdom Metazoa; phylum Arthropoda; class Malacostraca; order Stomatopoda; family Squillidae; genus Oratosquilla; species Oratosquilla oratoria. The sequence goes on along the minus strand of NC_134788.1, from coordinate 15,676,331 downwards.
TCGTGTTATTCAATAACAAGCCAGGAAATTCGGAATTTGATTTTGAAAATCAAATTAGGTGGCGGCATCTGGCACCTAGACGTAACCAATGTTAAGCAGTCTCTCACTCCATAACAACCAGTACCAAGTCTCAAGCTACACTGCGACTACCCTCAAGCAAGTGTTTGCTGTCAGTGTTTACTGTCATTCGTAGTTTTTGCTGTCATTCCAAGAAGAGCAACTACAAATACGGTATTATTTACAATCTGATTTTTTAGTTGTAAAATTTTTTCTATAGTTTTAAAAATTGGCAGGGGGTACAAACGTTATTATTCGTCATTGAAAGCGTGTCACAATGAAACCAAAATTCCAGTTGTTAGTGTAGTAAAATAATATTAGGTGTTCACATACGTAACAGCGAGTATAATGAGAATAATAAAAGTGAATATTAGTTATTTGTCCGAAAGAACCGACGATTCGTAGAGCAAAAGTTGGCAGGAAATGGTTTGTGTGCACTTCAAAAACATGAAAAGATTAGAATATACGTGTGACTTTATTTGCTCGTTTCTCGTGTTTTATGAAGTATCTTAATGTTTGTTTTATTTGTTGATTTTATTAGTTTTGATATATATTTTCATTTGTTATTTATTATACTTATCTGCTTGTATATTTATTCATTTAATCTTGTTTGTTTAGTTATTTCATTTATCATAAGTGTAATTATCAATTATTATTCACCTTTAATTGGATTGACTTGTGGTTATTTTGTGTATCTAAATTCATTAGTTGATATATTTAATTATATCTTAATTATACATTTGTTTATCATATTTCATTAATTTATTTAGTATTTTAATTGTGATATATATATATATATATATATATATATATATATATATAATATACACACACACACTATTAATTGTATGTTAAATTGGTAAAATCAAGTATGTGAATAAAAGCAATAAAGATGTGCAATATGAGAGTGACAGTAAATTAAAAATTAGTCTTAAAAGAGGCTGGAGGAAGTGGATATTTTAAAACAAAACATGATAAAACACAAAAAAGTTTCGTGTGAAAAAGACATCTGGGAATGGATGCTAAGAGGGGTTGATTATGTTGAGGGGTGATTGTAACGACGGTACAGATTTGCAACTTAAGTGATACAGGCTGAGAAGTTAAAGTGTAGGAAAGGGCAGAGGAGTATGGTGTTACTAGGTTGGATAGAGTAAGAAGGGGTCGGAAAAGGATTCGGGAGATAGGGATGATGAAGGAGTATTAGGATGGTATGGACACGTGGAAAGAATGAGTGAAGAAAGATTAGTGAAAGAGGTGTGGAAGGCAGAGGTGGGTGGATTGAACATGAGGGGGCGACCGAGGATGAGGTGAATGGGCGGGGTGAACGGGTCGTTGAGCATTTTGACGTAGCACGGAGGGAATTTCACTCCGTTTTCCCCATAAAAGTGATGCGGTGGGATCTTGTGGATAGTCTGTGTATTTGCACTGTAAATATAACCCCATTTTCTGGCGCTGTAGCGGAATGTGGCAGAAAATCTGCCTTTTTTTTAAGAATGGAAAATAGTAATAATGACAATAGTAAAAAACAATAATAGTAAGTACGAATATAGATAACTGAATAATAGAGACGAATAGAACAGAAAGAACAGTCAATCGACATGACATCATGTCGATTAGCTATTGTGCGAGATCTGAACTTCCGATGCATTAAGTTGATTTCGTTCCTTGATTTTGGTGTGACTTTTTCAAGAATAAAAACTTGTTTTCCAAGTTTGTTTCGAGTTTTTCCTCAATTATTGTACACAGTGTTTGTATATATTCATTGTATTTGTATATCATTATGTTTCTGTACGTGGAGGGGGGGGATTAAATCATGTTGGTCTGTACACATAATATCCCGTAGAGGCTAGGCAGCCTGCTCCAGTCGTCACAAGTGGTTGATGTGATACGTGTGGTGAATGATTATGTATAATTATATAGTACCTCAGAACTTTTCTGCAACTATATTTGGTTGCCCTCAAGTTAGGTTGTTAGGTGTTGATTGAAGATTTATTTTCATTCCTTCTTCATGCGTGGTGGTGTATTTATTCGTTGTGGTAATATTTGGAATGGGTTGCTTTTTCTTTGATTGTTTCGTTTGTGTGAATATCTACATGCGTACGTACAATTTAGACCTCTTCAAATGAGACATTTTTCATCAAACTTATGCAAACTGATATTATTCCCATTCTCCAAGGTCTAAATTAACTAAATATACCAGTTCCTTTGGTCTTGGACCTTGGCTATGCCTGCCTCAAAAGCCATTAATTTTATTGTTGACGTTTTTCAAAAACGCTGCAAAATTCGGGATGTTATGTCCTTGTTTGCATTGTAGCTCCCCATAGGCTGATGCTATAGCATTGGGAGTGGTACCGAATCAAAGCTAATCAGTGTTTCTTGCATATGGAGTCAAACACATGAACACCTGTGTAAATTGTAACTAATTTTAATGCACAAATATGCACATTTTTGATGCTTGGAAAATATGACACCATATGATACATAACTTTATCTCGAAAATGTTATTCTATAGTCTATACAGCTTTACTCTATAGATATGACGCCAGTCTGACGTCATATTTTTTCTGGTGTTTGATCAAACATTTTAGTGTTCCATGATTTTTTGTTTTATTTGACCAAATTACCAGAATCTTGTCATCGGAGTTTAATGGGTCTTAATTAACCCATTAAACTCCGATGACAAGATTCCTTGTCATTTGGTCAAATAAAACAAAAAAATCATAAAACACCAAAATGTTTGATCAAACACCAGAAAAATATGACGTCAGACTGGCGTCATATCTATAGAGTAAAGCTGTATAGACTATAGAATAAAATTTTCGAGATAAAGTTATGTATCATATGGTGTCATACTTTCCAAGCATCAAAAATGCTTGACGTCAGTCCTCGCTTCGCTCGCGAGCGAAGCGAGGACTGACGTCATATTTTTCTGGTGTTTGATCAAACATTTTGGTGTTTTATGATTTTTTTTTTTTTTTTTTTTTTTTTTTCTATTTCACCAAATGACAAGAATTTTGTCATCGGAGTTTAATGGGTTAACCTGTCCGGAAATAGGTTTAATTTGGAAGTGGGTAGAAACAACTTCGTCAGCCGTGTAGTTAATGAATGGAATAAACTTCCTGCAGAGGCAGTGCAATGTAGTTCAGTTCGAAGCTTTAAGATTCGTTTAGATAAACATGTAATCAAGGTGCTGTAATGATTGCCATTTATTTTATATTATTTGATTATTTGTTTGTTATTATTTTGTCTAATTATTTGTTTGATTTCCATTTATTATTATTTATTTGTCAGTTTATTATTATTTATTTGTCAGTTTATTATTATTTACTATTAACCTGTTTATCATTTAACTCTACTTATGTATTATTTGTTTGTTATTATTTATATCATAATTTTTATTTTAACTTATCTATTTTTTTTATCATTTATATATATATTTTTGTCGCATCCGACCTAGTTATGGACCAAAAGGTCTCCTGTCGGCGTGCTCCGTCCTCCTAATCTTTGTAAGGTGTCCAACGTTGAAACTAAACGTACATCCGAACTCAGTGTGACTCATGCAGTTATTAAGCAAAGATGTCTGTCCTCCAAGACTTATGAATTGCTGTTGGTTTGGCTGTGGCGTTAATGGAGGAGAAAAGAAGATCGATTGTTGAAAAGGGACCAAAATTCACGTACCAACTTGCTTGTCGATTTAAAATTAGAGTCAGGTAACCCCTTGTTCTATTTTATTAACATATCCCTTCGATTTAACTTTCCATAAAGCTGGATGTTCTCGATATTTGTGGATAAAATCCAGTAACACTTCCCTCTCATGCCTCTTTCATTTATATTCCACCATATCCGTAGTTCACGATCAAACTGTTCATGAGGTCATGTCGCTTGCAGGCCACCCAGTAAAGTCAGGCTCATCCAGACTTGTTTCAAACTAACGTGTTTGACAACCAAAGAATTCACATTGTCAAATATCACTTCAATTATGTGTTCAATCATGTGTTTGGCAAAACGGGGTTAGACAAACAGCTTGACCGTGGAAATGGCCTTGTACTTTATCATCGAACCTATCCCGAAAAATGTAGCCCATACACGTATCAGTAGATGACGCATGCATGCAAGTGTTCTATACTTTCTCTCTCTCTCTCTCTCTCACACACACTCACACACACACACACACACACACACACACACACACACACACACACACACACACACACACACACACACACACACACTTTTTATTTGCTGTTAGGAATTACTTATTTTCATTTATACAAAAAGAATATGCGTTTTATATGTTTTTGTGTTTTCTCAGAAAAACGTGTTAGTCGGCGTTATGACGTCATATCGTGTGTGAGTCGGCGTTGGACTCAGCGTTAAAAATTTTCAATTCAACTTTCGATTATATTTTTGTTTTAGTGTATTAGAGCTAAAGGTAATGTTGGATTTATAATCGGGTGTTTACTTTGGTAAATAATATAAAGATATACCAACGATATTTCCATGAAACGAAGTTCCTTAGACCGCCAGGATGAAATATATATTTATGATTTCTTGGGACAATTCCAGTTTGATTATGGTCTAGTTACTGTTTTGTTATCGATGATATTGAGCTTCATATTTTGCATGTTGTATTTTCACGTAGACTCTCACGTTTGCTATCTGTTTTGTCTATATATTTTTACACATATTCTTCTTGTGTGACACATCTATTTTCTTTGATGCTTTGTCACGCTACATATTATGCATAAAAAGAAAAAAATCTTGAAACAAAGACGTCATTAGCATTTCCCATTAGAGTTTCGCATGCTGAATCCAGAAATCATATTCGTTTTTTGAGGGAGGTTCTATTTTTTTTTTTTTTTTTTTTTTTTTTTTTTTTTTTTTTTTTTTTTTTTTTTGTAATAACCGAAACTAAATAATTCAGGTTGATCGTGTAGAGATGCGTCTGAGCCAGATCTATAAAATTTCCTGTGAATTTATACAGGCAAGTAAAGACAAACAGAGGTTGACAGGCCAATTTCTTTTGTTGAGAAGAAACAAAATCATGATAAATGTACGTTACACACAGGCACGTACATATCTATTTACGAAAATCACAATTGTATTAAAATATTTGAATGTTGAGACCAGTTATTCTCTTGTGTGCCGGTGTATCAGCAAGTCAAGATGGTTATGGAGGAAATGTATGCTTATGTTCATCAGTACGCCAGCCGTCTCATATGCTTGAAGCATGTTCCCAACTCTTTCTTTGTAGTCATCAGCTTTGGTGGTCCCCAAGAATCCTGTTACAACTGACTTAAAACTATTCCAAGCACTTCTTTCATGAGATGTGAATGCTTCAGTAAAGCCGGTATCTAAATCTCCATAATCTGTGGTCCAAATAATATTCCGGTTTTCATTTTAGCATCGCTTACAGAAGGGAATTTGTGGGACAGATACTTAACCCATTCAACTCCGATGACAAGATGTCTTGTCATTTGGTCAAATAAAACAAAAAGTCATAAAACACCAAAATGTTTGATCAAACACCAGAAAAATATGACGTCAGTCCTCGCTTCGCTCGCGAGCGAAGCGAGGACTGACGTCGTATTTTTCTGGTGTTTGATCAAACATTTTGGTGTTTTATGATTTTTTGTTTTATTTGACCAAATGACAAGACATCTTGTCATCGGAGTTGAATGGGTTAAACACTTCTCCATCTTTCGGAAGTGCTTGTAAAAAGTTCTTCATCAATCCCAGTTTTATGTGAAGTGGAGTTAGAAGCACACTGTCCGCTAGTACAAGTGGTATAGCTTTGACGTTATGGCGGCCAAGTGCAAATTCCCTCCGTTGTGGCCGCCATAACGTCAAAGCTATACCACTTCTAACTCCACTTCACATAAAGCTGGGATTGATGAAGAACTTGGATGTTTTGTGAAGCCACCCTGCTCCTCTAACGAAATAATTAGGACCTTCAAGTCGCCACAAAGAAGCCAGTTGTGATCCTGATGTATGTTGTCAAGAGGACGTGACGTGGTAGCGTAGGTTTCTTTCAGGGTGACGCAATGGGCAACGATGCTACGTTTTTGCCATTAACCCATTAAACTCCGATGACAAGACATCTTGTCATCGGAGTTGAATGGGTTAAAAAGTAGCACTGCTTTCAGACTCCTTGTGGACGAGACGATAAAGGTCCTCCATTCTTCAGGATGGTATTCCTTGCCCATGTGTCCCAAAAGACCTGAAACATCATGGCAGTATAACATGCCATCTGTCTTAGTAAAGTACCGCACAAATTCCTGCTCTCGATGCCTATACCATGCAAAGCGTATGCTACTTCCCAAAAGATATTTCTCTGCTAACCTTGAGTCCAGCAATTGTTCAGATTCTTTTAATGTAAGAACAAGAATGAAGGAGACTGCAAGAGACCATAAGGCCTACACTAGGCAGCTCCGTATCCATCACCACCTGTCATCCCCATCCATAAAGTTGTCTAATCGTTTCTTAAAGCAACTGATAGTTTCAGCACTTACTATATGGTTACTAAGTCTATTCCATTCGTTGACCACCCTATTTCCTTAAATCTAAATTTTTCCAGTTGAAAACCATTACTGCGAGTCCTGCCCTTTTGCTTTAATATGATGACCTTGCTTGCATCACCCACTTTGATCCACTTGAACACTTCTATCAGATCACCCCGCACTCTGCGTCTTTCCAGAGAGTGTAAGTTAAGGTGCCTAAGCCTCTCTTCGTAAGGCAAATTTCTGAGCCCATGAGACCTTCTGGTCTCTTTCGTTCTCTTCATTCTTATGTTCTGATTATTTTGACAGCCCAAGATCTCGAGCAAGGTCATCTAGCTCACTTTGATCAAACAACTGAGGATCTCGGTAGGGTGAAAATCTTCATACACATGTGCATCTTCACAGTCGCTACTTGGAGAGTTACTTGAACTGCTACGGTGCACATTGTTACATATATGAGTAAGTTCACTATAAACCCACTATCGGAGAAATAATAACGGAAGTACAGGGAAACTGTATATTTCGACTACTATATGTAGTCCTCTTCAGCAGAATGCACCAGAAAAATATGACGTCATCAGTCCTCCTCGAGGAGGACTGATGACGTCATATTTTTCTGGTGCATTCTGCTGAAGAGGACTACATATAGTAGTCGAAATATACAGTTTCCCTGTACTTCCGTTATTATTTCTCCGATAGTGGGTTTATAGTGAACATTTACAAATGTGTTATAACATACCAATCTCCAATATATGAGTATCTTATTTATGTAATGGATGGAAATTATTATTTTGGGTAAAAAGACAAGAGAGCGGAAAGCGTTTTGGGTCGACATCGTAATAATCTATTGAATCATGTTTAACTTTATAAGATGCATTATTATTTTCATGCATTATTCTGTAATCATGTCAAACCATATTAGTGCTATGTTCTCTGTTAAGGCAAGATGTTTTTCTGTAGTTATTTCAGTGGAAGGAAATACCTTCTGGTCGTTAGGAATAAACAAAAGACAGTCAATGATCACACGCGGACATTACACAGTAATAATTCATACATAGCTGCCTATGCACTTAGAACAATAACATATGCTGTGTAACACAAGAACTAGAACGCCCATGAACAAAACGACCACCACCAGTGTTCAGCACGCAAAATTGATCTGGAAAATCATTTTGTTATTTATGTTACATTTTTATGTAACCCAGTGAACTATCATTTTAAAATTCTTTTTACAGATTCACATTTCACTACTGATTCTGGTAACGCAAGTATACCCCTAGGGTGACATTAATTTCTGAAATCTTTATCCCGCGATCTCTCTGGAGTTGTACTTAGATCGTGACGTCATATCGGCTGCCAGATGTACAGATAAATTAACTACATCGTCCCCATCACATAAATTTGTGACCAGGTGTACGGATACAGTGGCCAGCCCCCCCCCCCATTAGCCCCCCCCCCAACTGAAATGAGCAAATTGAAAATTCAAAACACTCATTGAAATAATTTTATTAAGTGGAATTTTTAATTGCCAGGGCTAAAGATTTGTCAGCCATCAGTGCTAGCCCTACCATTAACCCCCTCCCCTTCTGAAATGAGGATAATATATGTGTATTATCATATTACTATTAGCCTCCCCAAAAATTTGCTCAGCCCCCCCTTAGCCTCCCCAACTAAAAATTCCTGGCGCCGCCGCTGTACGGATAGATTAACTATATTGGCTCCAGTACGTAGATTTTAATTTTATCAGCCACAATCTATTTCCATTTTAATTCTTTGCAAATACGATCGAGCTTATGTTAAGTCTCGAGCGTGTTTGTAAGGAATTAAAATGGAAGAAAATTATTGTGGGTGACAGTGAAGGATAGTGCCTTAATAGCTGAACAAGACTTCAATTAATGGCACTTAAAGGTAAATAATTACGACCCTGAAGTTGACAGGCATTAATTCATCATCATTTTATTTAACTGTCAAGTCGTTTCTGTGAATATGTTTAAAATGTTCTATATTGATTTAAAGACTGTCAGCATAGCCCGCGAATAAGCAAGTTTCTTTATGCAGAAGGTATTTCTCGTCGGTGCTATCTGAGCAGGTGTTAGTGAATTTTACGAGTTTTCTATTGATCTCGCTCGGCCAAGAGACGAACAAAACCATCTGGAATTTGTTTTTGTTTTTTCTGTTTTGTATATATATATATATATATATGTATATATATATATATATATATATATATATATATATATATATATATATATATATAATATTGTTGAGGCCCATAGTTGTTAGTTAATTTTTTAGAATAGAAAGAATAGATTTATTAGATATTGTTATTTCTTTTTTAATACAAGCGACATGACGTCACGGGCGCGGGAAATGGTCAAGCGACATGACAAGACCTGAGCAAGGATTCATTAGAATGAATAAAAATCAATACGTAGAATAAATATTAGTAAGATGATTCTAAAGATTACTTTTTAGTCAATCACACACACGCGCACACACACACACACACACACACACACACACACAGTCGCATGAATCTTTAATTACACGTTCAATTAATCATTCACCTAGCCAATAACACGCACGCCCCCCCCCCACACACACGACTCGTGGCGCAGTGGTAGAGTTCCCGGCTGCCAATACGGCGATCCGGGTTCGAATCTCACACAGGGCTGAAATAATTTTAGTATCGCCGCGCTGCGGGTCGTTACTCCAACTCGTGGGCGGGGAGTGGGTGGGTGTTTATGTGTGCGTGTGTGTAAGGTCGCAGCATTACCCATAGATCGGTCATATACGAGCTCTGAGCTCTCTTACGGGAGGGAAATAGCTGTCGATCACGAGTCCAACACGGGATCCAAGACCGTGGTGAATCACACATACACACCTACACAATCACTCTTATATTTAATTACTCGTTCAATTAATCATTCACCCAGCCAAAAACACGCACACACACACACACACACACATCCAAGACCGTGGTGAATCACACATACACACGTACACAATCACTCTTATATTTAATTACTCGTTCAATTAACATTCACCCAGCCAATAACACGCGCACACACACACACACACACACACACACACACACACACACACACACACACACACACACACACACATACACACACACACGTGCACACACACACACACAATCTACCTGCTCAAGGGGAACAGTGACGTCTTGCAGTGGTAATGAATCCATTGACGCTGACCATGTGTAACCGATAATGGTTGCGGTTACATAAGGGGGACTTAACCCATTCAACTCCGATGACAAGATGTCTTGTCATTTGGTCAAATAAAACAAAAAATCATAAAACACCAAAATGTTTGATCAAACACCAGAAAAATATGACGTCAATCCTCGCTTCGCTCGCAGCGAAGCGAGGATTGACGTCATATTTTTCTGGTGTTTGATCAAACATTTTGGTGTTTTATGATTTTTTGTTTTATTTGACCAAATGACAAGACATCTTGTCATCGGAGTTGAATGGGTTAATGCGGGCGAGATGAACTCCAAAACGGGAGTTTTCTTCTATTTATCAACATTGAAGGCAATCTGGTTAACAAATATTATAAGGTACAAATGGGCCCTGTGGGCGAATAACAATATGTGTTTGGCCTAGGGCACAACTGGCTGGCAGCCTCTCGGCCTGCCTAGCTTTGGCCAGTAGGTTCTAGACCTACCTAGCTCTGGCCGGTAGGCTCTTGACCTACCTAGCTCTGGCGTTCATGACATGGGTGTTATAGGTTATATAGGGGGTTCGTGGGTTGTAAGTAAAGGCGTTAGTCTCGCTATTCTATGCATTGGGGTCAGTTTTATATATGAGGGTTAGTCCTATAGTTGGTGGGTGTTGTTAGGTATGTTATATATATGTTATTTTATGGGTAATATAATGGGGCAGTTATAATAAAGGATTTTTAATAGGTTAGTCTGGTGACATTGGGTATCTATATCTTGTTTGTCTTGAAATGTGCTGCGTTAGATGTATGTTCTGGGAAATGCAAGTTAAGCAAGAGGGGAAGTCTCGCTATGTTACAAGCATGTGGATCACGTGCGTGGTAGGTGATGGTTAGTAATGGTTACACCATGTGTTTTCCTTTCTTTTAAGATTTTTTTTTTTTTTTTTTTTTTACCTCGTATGTGGTCTAGGTAGGCTGAAGGCATTTTGAATTATTGATTAAATAGTATATAAATAAATATATATATAAATATATATATATATATATATATATATACAGTATATGTATATATAACATATTCACATTAGGACGTGTACATGTGTGTGTACATACGTGTGTATTTCTATGCAGGATGTGAGGAAGGGGCCAGTCCCCTTATCATCTCCTATAGCATCAACAGCATTGTTCTTGTCATTAACTGCAATGTGTATACATATATATATATATATATAGATATATGTATGTATATATATATTATAATATGTACAACACTAAATGGGACCCAGTGAATAGCGACACATTTTTATCAACTACAATGCAATTTAATTCTAAGCCATCAGCATCGGGTGTTCCGTGGAGGCAACATGCAGAAATTGAAACGTGTTTCGACCAAGGACGAGGGAAGTGCTTGGTCGTACCACGTTTCAATTTCTGCATGTTACCTCCACGGAACACTCGATGTTGATGGCTTAGAATTAAAGTGCATTGTGGTTAATGAATATATATATATATATATATATATATATATATACATATATATATATATATATAACATATTCACATTAGGATGTGTACATGTGTGTGTACATACGTGTGTATTTCTATGCAGGATGTGAGGAAGGGGCCAGTCCCCTTATCATCTCCGATAGCATCAACAGCATTGTTCTTGTCATTAACTGCAATGTGTGTATATATATATATATATATATATATATATATATATATATAATATGTACAGCACTAAATGGGTCCCAGTGAATAGCGATACATTTTTATCAACTACAATGTACTTTAATTCTAAGTCACCAATATCGGGTGTCCCGTGGAGGCAACATGCAGAAATTGAAACGTAGTACGACTAAGGACGAGAGAAGTGCTTGGTTGTACCGTTTCAATTTCTGCATGTTGCCTCCACGGAACACTCGATGTTGATGGCTTAGAATTAAAGTGCATTGTGGTTAAAGAATATATATATATATATATATATATATATATATATATATATATATATATAATATAGTATACATATATATAATATATATAATAATATACACACATACGTGCGTGCGTGCATGCGTGCGCTCACATAGTGCCGTGGATAATAATCTGTATTTTATTTTATTTTTTTCAACTTAGATTACAAATTGAAAAGAATCTATTTTATACCTTCGGCTATTGATCGTTGGATGGTTGCTTTCATTTTATTGCCAAAGTTGGAAATCCCTACGAACATACCGTGATAGTAAAAAGCGAGGAATTTTGAATTAGAAACAGTTAAGAGTATAAACGACTCCGGTGACATTTATTATTATTATTATCATTATCAACATTATTATTATTATTATTGTTATTATTATTATTATCATTATTATTATTTCATTTATTTATCTTTTTAATATCCAAGTGTCAAAAATACCTTTACGTCATGTATTGAGAAAGTGTCGATTTTTGAAAAGCTAAGACAAACATTGTTGACATGCTTTTAGGGATGTCTGCAAGCGATTTTTTCTGGTAGGTATTAAAATCGTCAGCAGTTGAATTAATTCGCTTGGTGTAAACGCAGCCTTAATATAGTGTCCTCTTCCATTTTTCTTCAGCCTTGATGTCTTCCAGTTTGTTCATTAATTTATCCACCTGGTGTTTGAAAGCGTCCCGAGTATTTGAAGAGTGGCAACTCTCCATCTTAGGGGGGACCACCTTGATAAAAAAAAAAAAAAAAAAAAAATTCATATAAAAAAGTTTATGATCTTTCAACTTGAAACTTTCAGGTTTTGTTTAAAATATAGGTAGAAATATATTGTGAACCCAAGAACTTGCTACGTCTTGACGTCATAAAGTTATGACGTCATAACTTTTTTGACGTAATCGAATACGTACGTCGTATTTTTTGTACTACAGACTTCTGCTTTTTCATGGTAATACTTATAGATCCTATAAACACTTTCACACCTGCTTTTATATAAAAAAATCATATAAAAAAGTTTGATCTTTCAACTTGAAACTTTAAGGTTTTGTTTGAAATATAGGTAGAAATATATTATGAACCGAGAACTTGGTACGTATTGACATCATAAAGTTATGACGTCATAACGGTTTTTTTTTTCTTTTTTTTTTTTTTTTTTTTTTTTCTTTTTTTTTTTTTTACGTAATTGAATACGTACGTCGTATTTTTGTACTACAGACTTCTGCTTTTTCATGGTAATACTTAAAGATCCTATAAACACTTTCACGCCTGCTTTTTTTTTTTTTTTTTTTTTTTTTTTTTTTTTTTAATCGATTAACGACGTGAAATATATGTGTCGTAAGTATGATAACTTACGTCACCCCTTTTTTCCGCGTTTACTTATTTATTTATTTATTTCACTTAGATGGAGCCCATCGCTCTGTTTTTCAAGATATATAAAAAACCACGCGTGGAAATAAATATATACCTATTATACAGTACCAGAAACATTTTCAGGCAGCTACAATTGACTGAAAAACTTTGGCATCTTTTTAATTGCAAATATTTGTGGTTTTGAGATACGAGCGTTTAAAGCTTTCAATATTGTATATCTCTGTTATTTATCGTGCTATTCTTATTATATTCACACACATTATCAAATAATGTACATTGAATAAGTTGACAATAAATATTTTCATATATATACATACCTACTATATGTATTACATTAAAATGTATTTGTTACTCGCGTAGCGGTGTTTTTCATAATTGAAGATTTTGCGCTTTTACCGGTTTAAAACCTCATTGCTGGTGTGTCATTACTTTGTCAAATCATTGAAGAGTGGTTTATTTTTACCAGTAATGAGCGCCTTCTCTATGTTCAATGATAAAGCTCATCAAACAGGTGTTT
>NC_134788.1:15637728-15660228 GCF_046742065.1 Oratosquilla oratoria | reverse complement strand
TGAAAATGAGATTTATTCTTCTGTGAGAGCTCAAAGTATACACTTTAGTTTTTTGTAAAATATGACAAAAAAAAAGGACTTTGTAAAACACCTATCCATATGTATAGGTTTTCCTCAGTAGTCATGAGACACACTGAAATGCTTTCATATTCTTCATGCTAGCCCTGTATATAAGAAAAATATTTAGGTTTTTTTTTTCAAAGTATGTCCTTTTTTTTCCCTATGAGAGTTAGGAAGTTACGGATGTATAATACAACAGAAACTGTATGTATTATTTTGTTCTAAAATTTTGGAAAGTATGAAAACACAATATCATATCCTACACCTTTATGTATAAAAATATACAAATATACATATATATATATATGCAATATATATACAAAAACACAAAATGATAAAGTGTGCTGTGTCTTGCCACATTCCTTCTGACCATATCCAATACATATATAGAAAAATATATATACACAATATATATATACACTCACACAATGAAAATAAGGTGTGCTGTGTCTTGCTACATTGCTTCTTACCCAGATCGGGCGAGGAATGACCCGATTGTAATTTGCTGGTTCTTACTGCATTTGCTTCTGAACCATAGTACCACAAAAATATTGCTGTGTCTTGCTGCATTGCTTCTGATCCATCACGGCCACAGCCACAGGGAATAGGGGGTACCGTGTCTTGCTGCATTGCTTCTGACCCATGATAGAGGGGGGAGAGAAAGATGACCCGATAAATACTTACAATTTTTTTTTTCTCGTGGTACTTTTGAAAGCAACCATACGTGCAGAGTGGCTTCTTGCACACCCTGCACGTACTGCGGGTCATCTTCCTCTTACCGTCACGGTAGCACAAAAAGCACCTTTGGTATTTGCCCCCCTCTGTCATTGTGACTGCATGGGAAGTCTTCCCTTGCAGTCTTGAGGGAACGGGCATGGGAGATGGGCTGCCACGCTGGTTGTAGGGCTCCAGAAGCCCGACATACTCATCGAGTATGGCATTTGCCAGGGTCCAGTGGAAATGGTAATGATCCCTTTTGTGGCCCAGTTTTTTTCCATATGGCATGGCAATTGAGTATTGTCATGTCATACAGGAAGAAAAAGTTTCTTATACCACTTCCATCGCCTGACTGAAGGGTACGACCTGGCAAGCTGGTCGCTCAGATCGACACCCTTCATATGCTTGGTGTATTCCGCAATACACTTGGCTTCTGGATCACCTTACCACGGCTCTGCACATCAACCATGCCGGATGTGTGGACTGTGCTTAGCATGGTGACCGTCCTTTTGTCCTTCCATTGCAAGCACAGCATCCCTGTGGCAGTCGACCGATGGTCCACATCCCCTCTCTTGTCCACGCTGAGGTCCGCAGGCATATAGCGCCGGTTCACCCTGACGGTTCCGACGGCCCCAGTCTTCCGAGCCTGAAGATAGTGTAACAAGGAAGTAGATGTGTACCAGTTATCCACATAAACAATGAACCCCTTGTCAAAGAAGTCGGCGTCCTCCATGAGGTCCACTACCGCCTTCTGTGAACAGGGAAGTTCACTTCTATCCTTCCCTGAATAGATCTTGAAGGCGGCAGTGTATCCGGCGGCAGGCCCCGAGCTCTCCGACAGCTTGTACACCTGTAGAATAAGAATAATAATGATTCATGGTGTAGTGTAGTCATGTGTGTAGTGTAGTCAAATAATGTAATCATATGCTGAAAGTATACATTTACAATTTATGTATTTTATACATACTTTGAACCCAAAACGAGCACGTTTAGATGGATTGTACATTCGGAAGCTGAGGCGGCCCCTGAACTTCCACAGGCTTTCATCGATGGAAATGTGCTGGGCAGGCACATATACCGATGAAAACCTGTGGCTGAGCATGTCTATGACCGGCCTCAGCTTCCAAAGTCTATCCTCCTCATCTTCATCTTCATTATTGGCAAAATGAAGATTTGCCGAGATCTGTTCGAACCTCGTTCTGGGCATTGTCTCCAAACAAGGGCTGGTAGAAAGCTCGGTCCGTCGACCAGTAGTCCTGCAACCTGGGCTTTATGGTGAGGCCCATCATGAGCCTCAAGCCAAGATGCAGGTGCAATTCTGGAGATGTAAGAAGATGCCACCCAGCGGAAGGTACTCCGGCAAACCTATAGAAAATAAGAGCAAGGAAATAGCTCAAGTAAATACTATGCTCACCTTTTCTGTTTGAGTATAAGAAAACACATGAATAATGTTGGCTGTATCAACTCTACATACTGGTTGGTCTCCTCGACAATGTGGGAAATCAGTTCGTCTGTCATGAACGCTTTATAGACGTCCATGACAGACGAGGAGTCGTCGAGCTCCACCGTGATGCCGGTCTTGCCCGTGAATCCATACCTCCTTACGACGTTTTCGTTGTTGGACCACGTAAACCCTGTTGTCCCTGGAGCGTTCCTTTTCCAGTCCTTGCCCCTCACACCCAAGAGGGGCTCGTCACTGTCAATGGTTGTATCCAAGGTGCTTACATAGTCCAACTCAAAGTCGCTGGATTCGCACTGCGACGAGTCCTCCGTGGATTCATCCAGACTATCCTGGCTATCTTCCTCAGGATCTTGCCTCGAGGTTGAGGGCTGAGGTTCTGGTTGACGGCGAGCAGGTGCAGATGACATCTTCAATGTTGACCGGTTCCTAATGCTGGAAGGAGGCCTTGACCGACCTTTTATAGATATTGCTGGCCAATAAGGGGACTCTATGTGTCCTTGTCCCCCAATCACAATCATTGTTGAATTTGGTCCAGTTAGGTCAAAGCCGGCAGGTGCAAACCACAAATCACGAGATGAAATGTCATAAATTATTTTCGTCATAATGGGCGAGGTCAATGAACCCGTGACTCTGCGCTGAGCAGCCAATCCAGCGTAATTATGCACCACATGAGATTGCCCACCCGGCTTCCGTCATAATTACATCATAATTATATCATAGTTATCGACTAATCCCGGGAAAGTATCAGTTGGCATCAATTGAAGAAATTTACTTATAATGGGCGAGGTCAGTGAACCCGTGACTCTGCGCTGAGCAGCCAATCCAGCGTAATTATGCACCACAGGAGACTGCCCACCCGCTTTGGTCATAATTACATCATAATTATCGACTAATCCCGGGAAAGTATCAGTTGGCATCTTCTCCCTCTCTCCTCCTCCTCTCCCTTCCTCCTCCTCTTCTTTTCCCTTCCCCAATCCTCCTCCCATTCCCCCTTCTCCTCCTCCGCCTCTCCTCATCTCTCTTTCCCTCCTCCTCCTCTCCCTCCTCCTCCTCTCCCTTCTCCTGTCCCTCCTCCCCCTCTCCCTCCTCCCCCTCTCCCTCCTCCCCCTCTCCCTCCTCCCCGTCTCCCTCCTCCCCCTCTCCCTCCTCCCCCTCTCCCTCCTCCCCTCTCCCCCCTCCCCTCTCCCCCTCTCCCTCCTCCCCCTCTCCCTCCTCCCCCTCTCCCTCCTCCCCCTCTCCCTCTTCCCCCTCTTCCTCCTCCCCCTCTCCCTCCTCACCACAGGAGGTTGCCCGCGAGGCTTACGTCATTATTATGTCATAATTACATCACAATTATCGACTAATCCTGTGAAAGTATCATTAGGTATCAATTGGAGAAATTTATGTCTAACCATACACCACAGGAGGGTGACGTAGGCATTACGTCATTATTACGTCATAATTATAAACTATTCCCATGTAAGTATCAAGTACCGTCTATTTGGAAAAAACAACACAAAAAACAAGTAAATACGATGTAAAAAACACATGCCACCCATCGTGCGCATGATATCATGCCACCTGAGGTACGCTGTTTATCTCCCCCTTGATGCCATGGAGGTAGTGATCCAATTTACTCATGGTATGTTTTGATGTCAGCTGATTTAGTGTCCAACCATTCCTTGACACCACATCATGTCATCCGAGGGGAATGGGTTAATAGACTGTATAGTGGTAACCAGGAGAGTAGGAAGAGTTTTGGATGGCGACCTAGAATGAGGTGGATGGATGGGGTAAAAGGGGCATTGGGAAAGAGAGGAATGTCTGTTGAGGAATATGAGTGAATGGAGAATGGTTGTGTATGGATGATGCTGTGACGCATGAAAGGGAGTGGGTGGGGGATGAGGGAGTATGTGTGAAAAATAAAGTGATGCAGCTCGAAGGGAGTTCCTCCCCCCCTTCTCTAATCTTTTCCTGCATGAGGGGACGGAGACGGGGGGGGGGGGTCGCCGATTAAATGAAGCGGCCTTGCTGTGGATGTGCTGTGTCTTGCTGCTTTGCTTCTGACCCAGGGGAGTGGGCGAGATGCAGGGATGACCCGTCATCCATGAGGAGCTTAGAAAAGAGGGAGGGAGGGGTGGTGAATGGGAGTGGGGTATGTGGGGATGAAATGGGTGGGAGTGGATTTATGCCTTTGATTTTGGCTACCTCCCTTGTAAGGGGGAGGAAACCCTTGGTATATGTATGTACTATAATTTGTTATTATTATCATCTTCATCATTATTATTATTTATATCGTGATTGTTACCATTATTATTACTATTATTATTATTATTATGGGATGGCTTGGACACATGGGAAGAATGAGTGAGAATAGATTAGTAAAAAGAGGTGTGGAAGTGGGTGGGGTCACCAATTAAATGAAGCTGCTTTGATGTGGATGTGCTGTGTCTCGCTGCATTGCTTCTGACCCAGGGCTGGGCGTGATGCAGGAATGACCCGGTATCCACGAGAAGCTGGGATGAGAGGGAGGAAAGGGGGTTGGAATGGCTGGGAATAGGTACGTGTCTTGGCTACCTCCGTGGTAAGGTGGAAAAATCTTTTAGTATAGACAAATTATAATTGTTATTGTTATTAATATTATTGTTATTATTTTATTCTATTTCTTTATTCTTTATGTTTATCATATATATATATATATATATATATAATTTTTTTTTTTTTTTTTTTTTTTATTGTCCCGTCTAGGAAGATATTCCACAAGTTGGCCATTAAAATTATCCCTAGAAAGAGGCGAATCAATAAATCAAACCAAATAAAATAATACATAGAAAAAATTAAATATGTTAGAAATGTGTATAGAAATATGCGTGTCTCTATATATGTGTGTGGGTGTAATATCATTGTTACACGCTGGAACAGGTGTTAAGACCTGATTTTTTTTTTTTTTTTATCTTTTTGATTAGAATGAGTAACACATATGTCCTACCTTACATTCAAGTTTCCAATTTACGCGAATGTCATATGTCATTCAGGAAATTATAGTTGTAAAAAATAAGTTAAATGTGTGTGTGTGCGTGTGCGTGTGTGCGCACAAAGAAATCATAAGCAATATGTGATTCGCAAAATATGCAAGTAACCTCTAGGAAATTGAGAACTTGGTGGCCGAAATTTTTCGTCTATTGGTACTTTTGAAAATGTCTTAAATAGACGACAACTTTCGGTTATCAAGTTCTCATATTCCTAGAGGTTACTTGTATATATATATGTGTGTGTATATATATATATATATATATATATATATATATGTGTGTGTGTGTGTGTGTGTGTGTGTGTGTGTGTGTGTGTGTGTGTGTGTGTGTGTGTGTTTTTAATTACCCACTGTCGGAGAAACAAAGCAAATGAAACAGTCGAACTGTATATTTCGACCACTACTGTGGTCCTCTTCAGCCTCTTCACTGAAGAGGACCACAGTAGTGGTCGAAATATACAGTCCGACTGTTTCTTTTGCTTTGTTTCTCCGACAGTGGGTAATTAAGACATTTTACTAAATGTGCTACTACATTTTCGTCTTGTGATATATATATATATATATATATATATATATATATATATATATATATATATATATATATATATTCATTATGCATTCCATGTGCTCTTATTTCACTATATCACTGAAGGTTAGGTTACATACTTTTAAACTTGGTTTGGTTAGGTTAGGTTAAGTTAGGTTAAGATTTTTCTTCATTGGTGTCATACTTTATGTTATCTATGTATTTGTTTAGATATCCATCTAATGCATTATTTTTCTTCTTATTATAATTTGTTTCTTTTTCAAAATCAACGATGGCAGAAATATGCTTCGATCAAGCCCGGCGTTACTGGGACTGGCCGCCATCTTCGTTTTCACCGTCCTCGTCGTTTTCATCTTTGATGGCTTCAAGTCAATCCTCGTTCTGAACAAGAAGGTTGACTTAGATGAGGAAAAAGGTTAGTGAATATTTGTATATACTCAGTTTTTACCGCAGGCAAGTAAATGTGTTGTGAATTGATTTTTTTTTTTTTCACGCAAGGACGTATTTCTTTCTCGGTAGGTCCTCTTTCTCTCGAATTGGTCACTTGGGTCCCTTCTCACTATATATCGGATATCTCGTATCTATATTTTTATTATGATATTTTAGGTATTTAGTGTTTCTAAATATAGCATTGGATGAAGACGAGGATAATAAATGTAATAATTATGTACATACATATACCAAAGACTTTTTCCCCCATACACGGAGGGGGGGGTAGCCAAAAATAAAAAGGCATATAAACCACTCCCACCCATTCCATCCCTAATACACTCCACTCCCTTCCACCCTCCCTCTTATCTTGGCACCTCCTGAATGACGGGTCATCCCTGCATCCTGTCCACTGCCCTGGGTCAGAAGCAGTGTCGCAAGACACAGTACATCCACAGCAAGGCCGCTTCATAGATTTGGCGATCCCCCCGTCTCCGTCCCCTCATGCAGAAAAGGAGAAGATGGGGAGAAATCCCTTCGGGCTCCGTCAAATTTATTTCTCGTACATATTTCCTCACCCCCCATCCCCCACTCACCCCCTCCCCTCATGCATCACAGCCTCATCCATACACAACCCTTCTCAACTCACCCCTATCTTCTGTCCTCTCTCGTTCTTCCTCAGTAGACATTCCTCTCTTCTGCAATGCCCCTTCTACCCCATCCATCCATCTCATCCTAGGACGCCCCCTCATGTTCACTCCTTCCACTTCTGCCTTCCACACCTCTTTCCATGTGTCCAAACCATCCTAATACTCTTTCATCAACCTTATCTCCCAACTCCCTTATCACCCCTGTTCTCATTCTCACCTCCTCATTTCTCACTCTATCTAGCCTAGTAACCCCTGTCATACTTCTCAGACATTTCATCTCAAACACATTCAAACTCTTGCTCTCTTGCTCTCTTATGTTCCATGTTTCTGCCCCGTACAGTGCTGTCGGCACAATCACTCCTTCATATACATGACAAGTAGTATCAAGGAATGTCAAAATTGAAATAATAAATCTGACAGAATGGACCAATTTTTTTTTAGGAAGTGGTCTGGTTTGATCAACATTTAGTTGAAAAAAATTTCACCCAGGAATAAACTTGGTTGAAAAAAGTAATATAAAAATTTTAATTTACAATTTCTTCAAATTGTAAATAACGTAACAAGATATAAGATTAGGACTATAGAAATAAAAAGAAAAATAATAGTCTTCAGTTTATTAAATGATAAATTAATTGATAAATAAACACCAAGATTAATTAACGATAAGTCTAAGAACGTTTAGTGCATTAGTTCTTACGTCACAGCCTGGCAATTTTTCCAAGTAGATTTTTTCAGAGTAGGTAGGAGAACGCATACTAATTGTTGCTAGAAAACCAACATCCATGTGGATTTGATTACATATTAATTACCCAGAGGCAAATAAATGTTGTCAGTGAGCCAGCCTTGCATTTCAGGTTTTAGTTCGCCTCCAACCCGCCAGATGGCAGAGCTGCTCCTTATCAGCCAATCGCAAGGCGGCATTGTCCAAGGGGGCAGCCTCCATGACCTTTCGTGTTCATGATGGAAATACGTGATTGCCTAGCTCATTGGGTATGTTTAGGAGACTTAGAGAGGGCTAATTCCCATTCACTCCGCACATAGGCTGAACAATGTCCACATCATGTTGGTCTCCGTCCTACAGAATGGACATCAATTCACTAGAATCAGTACAGAGAAGAATGACCAAAATGATACATGAACTCAGAAATTTGCCTTACGAAGAGAGGCTTAGGCACCTTAACTTACACTCTCTGGAAAGACGCAGAGTGCGGGTTGATCTAATAGAGGTGTTCAAGTGGATCAAAGGCTTTAACAAGGGTGATGCAAACAAGGTCATCATATTAAAACAACAGGGCAGGACTCGCAGTAATGGATTTAAACTGGACAAATTTAGATTTAAGAAGGAAATAGGCAAGAATTGGTTTACAAATAGGGTGGTCAACGAATGGAATAGACTTAGTAACCATGTAGTGAGCGCTGAAACTATCAGTTGTTTTAAGAAACGGTTAGATAACTTTAAGGATGGGAATGACAGGTGGTGATGGACATGGAACTGCCTAGTGTAGGCCTTAGGGTCTCTTGCAGTCTCCTTCATTCTTATGTTCTTATGTTTGCCTGTACAGTTAGTGCATGTATAAATAGCGTGTCCAACCTGCGGTACAGCGACGACATGGTTACCGTTTGAAGCCTTTTCTGTATTCTAAGTAAAATGACGAGCGAGAAATTTTTATTACTCATATTATCAATTTATTATGCATACTAAATTGACAGAAATTTGTCGTCATGTCACTTCTATCGACAACTAAAAGGTCCTTTCAACCAAAAGGTTACCGAAAGATGGAATTCGTCTGTTTTTATGTAAGGTACTCTACGATAAAAACGTGTTCTCTCATTTTTATAATTGTCGTACTTTAAGTTCTTTGTATACTGTGTAAATTCTCTGTTTTTTCACGTGACCTTAGTATTATTGCTCTTTGAATATTTCGTGTTTTGTGACGTCACAGCACAATATATCTTTGAATACAACATAATTTTGCAAAACATTAGTGTAAAAAAAAAAAAAACTAAATAGATAGAGTGGGCTAATTAGCCATATAAATGACACGACAGTAATGTATGGTTGGCGATTGATCAGCTAGATCAAAATATACCGATTATTTACCGTATTCCATGAATATATATATATATATGTATATATATATGTATGTATATATATATATATATATATATATATATATATATATATATAATTCTATATATATATATATATGTATATATATATGTATGTATATAGTGCATGATAATAGTATGACAGTGTTAGAGAGTAATTGGGACATCATATAAAGAACGACTACATAAGAAGAGTACGACGAAATTAGCCATGGAAATGGAACTATGCCTAGCCTACGATCATTTGTCATGAATGTAGATAATGCATCAAAAATAACTTGTGGGTGGAACAGCTGATTTTGAATATATTGATTATTTTTCGTGTTCCATGGATACTTATAACTGCGGTGAGATAGGTCGTAGTGAAAAACATGTGTCGGGTTTGCCCACAAAAGTCATCGGACAAGAATGTTGGGTTCCCCACGAAATCCTATTGGAGTCTGTCGGGTAATTTCGTCGGTCACCTACTCCCTATCGACAAAAATGCCCGACTACAGAAAGGGCCCACTCTAAGAAGAAAATCATGTTCAATTGTATCTCGGGGAAAAAATAATGAAAATTTGGTCGACTGGCGTAGCGATGCGTCCCCCAGTTTCTCGAGCCGCGTGCAGAATCTTTACAAGGCGATTTCTCAAAACGGAAATTTTAAGACAATATTTTTTATAACTTTTTTAATATTAAATTTCTTTACTTCTTTCATCCTTTAAACTTGCTTCTTTCTTTCTCTTCCTTCCTTCGTGTTATTGCATTTTTTATTTCAGATTATTGGCATTGTCTTTTCTAAAAAGAATATATATAAAGGCTTTACATCATGGCAAGCACAATTAGAGATCGAGACAAAGGGCGTAAATAATATCTAAGTGGTAACCAGAAACAAGCACTGGCCAAGACTAAGGTTTCTGAAAATTAAAAGTATAGAGGTGCTATCAACAAATACTTTGTCACTCCATCTTTCAAGCACCCATGTATTAAGGATGAAGAAAACAAAAACTATTCAGAAAATGATGATATAGCCTTGAGCCCAATTACAGTTGATAAATACAATGATGACATTGATAACAAATTAGAAAAGGATGACGGAGTTGTGAATCAAATTGAAGACGATCTCAATACACCAGAAGACTGTGCCAAAGCAGAAAGCATATTCATGACCGGGAAAAAAACAAGCCCAAACATGATGCAGTGATAGATCATCCATGAATACAGTTGTAATTAACATGTATGATGACCCTACCAGTTGGCCAGCAGATATAGATAAAAATGTAAGAGATTACTTAATCCATTAAACTCTGATGACAAGATTCTTGTCATTTGGTCAAATAAAACAAAAAATCATAAAACACCAAAATGTTTGATCAAACAGCACCAGAAAAATATGACGTCAGTCCTCGCTTCGCTCGCGAGCGAGCGAAGCGAGGACTGACGTCATATTTTTCTGGTGCTGTTTGATCAAACATTTTGGTGTTTTATGATTTTTTGTTTTATTTGACCAAATGACAAGAATCTTGTCATCAGAGTTTAATGAGTTAACAATTCAAAGAACCATCTGAAAGCCACATGGAGTTTAGGCATTACATGTGTTTGAACATAAAAAATTTGTAGAGGTGAATGAGACTACTTTTGATGTCTCAGAAATATCTGGCAACATCAATTCATTGTCGAACTTCATTGCATCGTATTGCACACCTCCATGTGAATGATGAAAAGATTACGTATACAAATATAGTCTTATATGTGTACGTACATAGGCTTGATTATTATACAAAAAATAGGTTATAATAAATATGATGAAAATAAAAAGTTTCATATGAAGTAATTTGATGATGTTGGTGAAATACAACTTTTACAATAAGATTGGCAGAGTAAAGACGGAATACGCGGGAAACTTAGCCACAGAAAATGGAGATATTGACGTGTCGCTACAGTTACACTAAAGACTTTGTAGTGGACAGACAATTGACAAAGAACACAAAAAAAATCGTAATTGAACGTGCAAAGCATTTGGCTCCTTCAGGTGTTTATGAACATTTCTTAAAGTTTGCACAAATTGAAATTAGCACAGGATAAGATGCATATAAAACATTATTAAACACATTGAAGGAATTAAATCTAGAAGTGACAGACATTTGAGGCCAAGGCTATGACAACGGTAGCAACATGAAAGGTCACACATCTGGAGTACAAGCACGACTGTTGAAAGATAATTCAAGAGCATTTTTTGTACCCTGTGCATGTCACAATTATAACCTTTTACTCGAAGATGTAGCCAAGTGTTGTCTAGATGCTAAAACATTTTCTGGAATTCTGCAAACAATGTACATACTGTTTTCATCATCAACAAAAAGGTGGGCAGTTTTTAAGAAACATGTACCTGGATTATCAGATAAACCCTTGAGCAAGGCAAGGTGGGAGTGTCGGATTGATAGCGTTGAAGCTATTCGTTATCAGGTTGGAGAAGTATATGATGCACTTGTGGAAATATCAGAGATAACGGATGAGCCCCAGGTAAAAGCAGAGGCTGAATCTTTAGTAAACCAGCTAAAAGACAACATATTTTCAGTTTCTTTGATAATTTGGTGTGAAGTACATTTTAAAGTTAACTGTGTAAGCACGGAACTACAAGGAAAACAAAGGACGTTGATGAAGGCTTGGAACCATTTGAAAAGATATTATCATGGCTAAGAATTTATAGAGGAAGGTTTTAATGATATTCTGGTAGGTGCAAATGAATTGGCTGAAGCTGTTCAATTACCACTGGAGTTAAGATAATTAGAAAAAAAAAATAATACAAAAAAAATACATAGAAGGAAGACAATGGTTTCATTTGAGATAAGATATCCTTCAGATGATCCAAAAGAAACATAGAGCTCAGTGCTTCAACTTAATGCTAGACCAAGCTATTCAGTCCATGGAGTGCAGGTTTGAACAACTTAAAAGCCATGTAAAATTATTTGGGTTTCTAAATAACTTTCAAAGTATACAGAAGGCGAAAATAAAGAAACACACAGCAGACCTTAAAGCAGCATTAGGAGACACCACAATAAAACAGAGCACTGACTGAGAGATAGTTACTGAAAAAACTAAACACGTTGATGGCTATCTGTTGGCTGAAGAACTGGAAGCTCTGAAGACTTTTATTTCCCTCCAGTATCATTAAGCCTCATGCTATATTTCAATACTTGGTAGTAAACAATCGCTTTACAGCATTTCCTAATGTTTTCATTGATTTGAAGGTTTACTTAACAATGCCTGTAGCACCCGCATCAAGTGAAAAAAGTTTTTCAAAATAAAAAATTATCAAAACATACGGTCAACAATTTCACAAGAGAAACTAAACAATTTGGCAATGCTATCTATAGAAAATGACTGCTAAAACTTGAAAAATATATCAACTTTGAAAATATTTTGAGAGATTTTGCAAATAAAAAAGCAAGTCTTTTTCTAAAAGATCTGTGTATAATCAGTTTGGTTGTAATTTCCTTTGTATTAAAAAAGATCAAATTTGCATATTGTCTCTCAAATTTTTTGTGTAATAAGCATTTATTTTTTAACCCATTCAACTCCGATGACAAGATGTCTTGTCATTTGGTCAAATAAAACAAAAAATCATAAAACACCAAAATGTTTGATCAAACACCAGAAAAATATGACGTCAATCCTCGCTTCGCTGCGAGCGAAGCGAGGATTGACGTCATATTTTTCTGGTGTTTGATCAAACATTTTGGTGTTTTATGATTTTTTGTTTTATTTGACCAAATGACAAGACATCTTGTCATCGGAGTTGAATGGGTTAAAGACGAGCATACAACATAAAATATAAACATACATTTCTACTTTTGTAGAGTAGTGGCCTCGCCATCCGTTTTCTAATTGTGACCCGCGTTTCGTAGCACCGGCCCTGAATACGATCTCATGTCTTGTGCAACCCAGGGGTAGGTTGCAGATGGAAAAGACTAGGCAATTTTTCAAAGGAGTGTTCGCTGTGTCGGTTTGGGGTGGGGTGGGGTGGGGTGGGGTGGGAGTGGGTGAAATTTCGGACCGAGACATTCATGTAAAAGAAATCAGGAACAGTTGCAGCAATGCATGACATTCTCAGCTGCAACTAAAATACGGAATGCTGCAGCAAGGAAGCAGGATCGATACGTAATGCTAAAAACCTGCGATGTGTGTTTAGTAGCGAAAGAGGCCATGTATCATAATTCCTGCTATATCCAGTATATTGAGTGCTTGGGACAGAAGAAACCGGAGTAAGTGACAGTCGATGACTTCTTCAACTGTTTTTTTTTTTTTTTTTTAGAGAAGCAGATAATGAAATGGGAATAAATATTCAGTGTGAACAAACTAATGATTTTTAAAAGGATCGGGACAGAGATAAAAGGGACAGAAACTGGAGCTCCAGAAATTGTCAGTTGAATCGTCGTTTTCGGAAACCCTCTCCGCTGCTTGATTTACTGAAGAAAATCCGCAGAAATTCAAGTGAACTAGTTCTGTGTGAATTCGAAAGTAGACCGAGGTTTCTAGGAGAGGAGATGGAGAATAGTTCCACTAAAACAGAAAATGAAAGCGAGCAAGTGCCTGATTCAGAAGGATCCCTTTTCCCAGCTACCAGGACAGTGCCATTTGTACATGTCTGCTCTTAAGCCATTAAACTCCGATGACAAGATGTCTTGTCATTTGGTCAAATAAAACAAAAAATCATACCCAAAATGTTTGATCAAACACCATAAAAATATGACGTCAGTTCTCGCTTCGCTCGCGAGCGAAGCGAGGTCTGACGTCATATTTTTCTGGTGTTTGATCAAACATTTTGGTGTTTTATGATTTTTTGTTTTATTTGACCAAATGACAAGAACTCTTGTCATCGGAGTTTAATGGGTCTTAAGCCAAGAAATGCTCTTGCTGAAGTACCACCACCAGGATACCCATGTCCTCCAACTGCATCTTATTTAAACGCCAGAGTCAGCTGTACATGTCTGCTCTTAAGCCAAGAAATGCTCTTTCTGAAGTACCACCACCAGGATACCCATGTCCTCCAACTGCATCTTATTTAAACAACAGTGACATTGAAGAACTTATGCCAGCCGAACTCCTTTTTTTCATGGTGCACTGGTGTAAGTAAGGAAGCTGAATTTGAATGCAGAGTGGATATTGGCCCTGAGGGCAAGAGGAGGTCGCTTTCAACTTGCCAGGATGTCATTTACTTTGCCACGAAAGGAAAAATGCCACCCAAAACATCTAGCACTAGGCATGACAATGAGGCATCTCCCAGGTTCATCACAGATAATTGGTATTCTAATGGATTTGAGCATTCTGTATCTCGTAGCAAAGTGCTAGAATATGATACTGCCCTGGCTGAGAGGCAGATTAAGTAGTTGGGCAACACATTGCCTGAAGGTTTTGTGGAAGGGAACCAGCGTCGCTGGCGTTTTATAATGACTTTGGGGGAGATACAGAAACAGGGACAGGCACTACTCGCAACACAAATGGAATCATCGTGCAAAGAGTTCAACCATTTGTTATGATTGCCGAGGCAAAAGATCTGGGCATGCAGGAAATACTCTCCTATAGCGGACACCCATACCCACTATGTTTAGCTCAACATGGACGTTGCATCATCAAGACCAATAAGGCCAAACTGGCTCATCACATTGAAGGCCAGAGTCAGTCTGATAATATAAACCCATCACCTGACACTGGATGGATAGTAGATGGTATGACCCTTCTTCAGAAGCAAAAGGACATTCCACGTTCTTTTGGGAAGCTTGCTGAAAAAAAAAAATCCTAAAGAATGCAACAGGCTATGAGCAATAGACCCATCCATGTAGATTTTGTTGCTGATTCAGCACCAAATGAGGCTAGATAAAAAAAACCGCCGTGCCAATTTAGGAAATATCTCTCCTGTGGGAAAAACAGTCTCTTTTCGAATTTTTCTTCCAGGTATGGACCCATGCCGTGACAGAAATTTCAAGGTACGACAGTGTATGTATCACGTGGAAATGAATGTCATTCACTAAAACCCTCTGATGGTATCTTGGTAGTAACTAAAGTCAATGAGCTCTGCTGTGACCATGAAGAAGTGGACACTAGGATGCTCATCTCAGAATTACAAAGACATCGCCATACGCAGTGATAACACAGACGTGTTCATTTTGGCTATTTCTCTTTCCTGTTTTTTTTTTTTTTTTTTTTTTTTTTTTTTTTTTTTTTTTAGTCTATGTTCTATGGGCGGCCATGTCATGGCCCTCTGAGGGATTAATGTACACATTTGCCATCATAAATATTGCATCTTTGTGAAGAGCACCTCTATATACCTAAAAGCAACTAGTTTCTTAATAACATTTCTTCCTGTTGTGTTTTTTGCCATATTTCACCATGCAGTGTGTTCCACTGTGCATAAATTTTATAGCATGTAGAGAGTTAAGGTACGGTTGCACTAGTCAACGGATGGGTTGGATTTCGTCCAACGTTGGAGGATATGGGTTGGAATCCAAGCCTAGGGACGCCCAACGCAATACGTCCACAGTTCAGAAAAGATCCGAAGAAAAGAAACTGAAGATACACGTTAACCCATTCAACTCCGATGACAAGATGTCTTGTCATTTGGTCAAATAAAACAAAAAATCATAAAACACCAAAATGTTTGATCAAACACCAGAAAAATATGACGTCAGTCCTCGCTTCGCTGCGAGCGAAGCGAGGATTGACGTCATATTTTTCTGGTGTTTGATCAAACATTTTGGTGTTTTATGATTTTTTGTTTTATTTGACCAAATGACAAGACATCTTGTCATCGGAGTTGAATGGGTTAAGAGTATTCGTATTTACGACATATTTAACATATGTAATTTATTCAGTTATAAAAGATGAATTATTTAATAGTATAAAATGATCCTAAAATAGAAAATAAAAAATTAAATTTATATTGTGGTAATAATCAAACACTCGTTTGAATACTAATGTATGTATGGAAAAGGTGGTAGAGAAACGCGGGTTAGATTGAGAACACTATATTCATGACGTTTCGACTACAAGTCTTCTGAAGAAGACTTGTAGTCGAAACGTCAGGAATATAGTGTTCTCACTCTAACCCGCGTTTCTCTACCACCTTTTCTATACATACATTAGTATTCAAACGAGTGTTTGATTATTACCACAATATATGTGTCTTACATTCATATCAACTGATGTATGTAAGCATTGGTAATTCTTCTCACGCGCGAAAACTCTTCTCACCATTTGCTTGATATCTACACTTTTCGCCGTGATGTAGTGGAATATTAAAGTTGTCCATGCTCCCGTAGAACAGATACGTCCAAAAGAGGCGCTTTGGGATGTGAGGCTTCCCGACTATATTAAGAAATAATGATAATATAGTCTCTCACTCACTGAGTCAGTCCTTCAATTAACATTTTCTATGGATGACAAATATCTTCTACCTAGTGCAGTGCTCGATAATATGTGTGTGTATAAGATAGGCAAAAATCGTCAAATATGCATTTTTAAAGAGATTGCGGGTCGTTCAAAGTTAATTGGGATAAAATATTTGAGAAAGTGGCATAGGCGTTGGCTCTGCCAACGAGATTCCTCATTCTGGATAAAGGGTGGGGCTTGCTGTAGATCCTTTCACGTGATTGGTGGGGAACTTTTCTACAAGGCAAGGCTGGATTTAACGTGTAACTTATTGTTGGACGAACGAATGTAAAAGTTGGACTCCAAGCTTATCGACGAGTAGTGTAACCCTACCTTTAGCGTGCAAATATATCCACATGAACATTGTATATTTCAAAAGAGTACCCCAAAAATTACCCCCCCCCCCAAAAAAAAAAAAAAAAAATCTAATATTTCTTACGTGGATAAATTGTCAAACAAACTTGAAATGTGGTTATTTCTGGTCACGTCCCGTGGCTTATTATGACGCCATGTCGACTGCGAGAACATTTTGAAGAAGTTATTCACACTCATAATAAGATCTCCATAAGAGGAAGAAGTATAGATGTCTCTCCCATGTCTTCTACAGAAGGGGATACCCTAAGAACTCAAGGAACAATAGATAATGATAAAGCTGTGTACTTGAGATAGCCTTATCAGTTAGCAAGTGTTACATGACAAGTGTTTGATTAGACACCTGTAATTTTATTATAGAACTTGTTATAAACTTCACAACGGAATATATATAAAAATATACATCGAGAAAAAGAGAGAATACAAAATTGTCATCAACGCAGAGAAATTTGATTTGTGTTGAATCTGATATCTAACAGTCATGTTACGAAAGAGGGCATACCACATATGGACTTGATTACACAAAAAGAAGATAAGAATATTATATTTCCCACATTACTAGAGGGTTGCAAGATTGCTTTTTGACGCAAAGGTAATTGAGAACGGAGAAGAGGGAGAAAGGGAAGTGGTGAAAATTACTGAAATGAAAAAGGAAAAAGAGAAAACAGGGATTGTGATTTGGCAGGAAAAATTATAAAAAAAAATGTAACCACAAACTTGAAAAGTTGGTTTGCTATCAGGCACTTTTAAGAAAATGCTGTTTGGATCAAATCAAGACCATAAAAAGCTAGAAACGTGCATTTTAGTGTTCCAACTTCTGAGTTATATTTTCATGCATGGAATAACAAAAAGAAATTTAAAACCTTCCTTCCCAGTTGACCTTGAAGTTGTGGAATGCGAGGAAAAGTGTGATCTAGAACACTCTAACGTTTCGTTCACGTAGAACTTCTTCAGAAGTTCTACGCGAACGAAACGTTAGAGTGTTCTAGATCACCCTTTTCCTCGCATTCCACAACTTCAAGGTCAACTGGGAAGGAAGGTTTTAAATTTCTTTTTGTTATTCCATGCATGAAAATATAACTCAGAAGTTGGAACACTAAAATGCACGTTTCTAGTTTTTTATGGTCTTGATTTGATCCAAACAGTATTTTCTTAAAAGTGCCTGATAGCAAACGAACTTTTCAAGGTTGTGGTTATATTTTCCACCGTTAGGACAACTGATGACGTAACAGTTGTTGTTTACATTCGCAAGCAATACGAAAGTGACTTCACATCGAATGAAGAAGATTTATCGGATTTGGATGCCCTTTCGTGTTCCAATATAGAAAATAAATAATTGTGACAATGCTGTGGTGCTTAACTCAGTTTGCATTAAGGAGAACCTGCGCCCCAATATACGATATATATGTATGTATATATATGTATATATGTATGCGTGTATGTGTGAAAGGTGGAAGGGGAAACACGGGTCCTGATCTGATTCTTGAGTTTATTCCTGACCGTTTTCGCTTTACAGTAGCTTCTTCAGAGGAACGATACTCTGAAGAAGCTACTGTAAAGCGAAACCGGTCAGGAATAAACTCAATAATCGGATCAAGACCCGTGTTTCCCCTTCCACCTATCTCATAATTGTCCCAATGTCTCAACATATATGTATATATTACATATATATGTATATATAAGCATATGTATAATATATATATATATATATAAAAGTATATAATATATATGTATATATGTGCGTGTTGATGTATACATGTATATCATATATATATATATATATATAATATATATATATATATAAAGTATATGATATATAACATATATATATATAAAGTATATAATATATATATATATATATAATATAAATATGATATATATATATATATGAAAAAGTATATGATATATATATATATATATATATATATATACAATATAGATATATATATGTATATATAACATGCTAATAAGAACACGGGTACGTGTGTCCACTTTGATAAGTAGACCACTTGGAAAAAGAAACTAACGAACCATAGCGCTTTCGTATATTGCATCTTTTTGCATTGAAGATGTAATATACGAAAGCGCTCTGCTTCGTTAGTTTCTTTTTCCAAGTGGTCTACTTTACATATATATACAAATATATATATATATAATATATATATATAGATATATATATAATTGTGTATTTTATCTATTTTCATGCATTCATTTATTTACTTGTACATTCACACACGCACTCGAATTTCTTTTTTCAGCGCGATGTATCGACGAGATTCTAGGCCCGCATGCTGTCGTCGTGGAGAGTGAACAGCTCCTAAGGGGCCCGGTCACCTTCGACCAAGATGATCCCAGGCTCATACAGGTAGTCAGGTTCAGCAACGTGTCTACATATTTAAAGGAAATACACGTATATGTATGTATGGATGGATATATATATACAAATATATATATATAATATATATATATAATATATATATATATATATATATATATTCATATACTGTATATATATATGTACATATAATACATATATATAATATATGTATATATATATATGCATATATATATGTTTATATGTATATGTATGTATATATATAATATATATATGTATATATATAAATGTATATATATATATGTATATATATGTATATATATGTATATATATGTATATATATATACATATATGTATATGTATATGTATATATATATATATGTATATATATGTATATATATATACATATATGTATATATATATGTATATATATATATATGTATATATATATATATATATATATATATATATATATACATATACTGTATATGTATATATGTATATGACACACAGGAACCCACAGTCGGAGAGAATAAACTTCGCATAAAGAAGAATCCTATATTTCGGCTATCAACTGTAGCCCTCTTCAGGAAAGTACATAGAGCAGAGTACAGAGGGGACTTATAAGCTACAGAGAAGAAGAGATGTGGACAGATGACCTCACTCAAGCGCGGGGCAAACTGGGGTGGCGGAGGAGGAGAGGGGGGATTGTAAGGTCCGTACCAACTTGTTAACTGCCGCACGTGAGATCATGTGAGGTGTCCACTGCCCTTTGGAAATATTAATATTAGGGCATTCCTCAATTAATGCTGATTCGACTATTTTCCTCCTGAAACCGCAGTGGAACTTGAACACTAATCTGGCCTTACCCCAGTGTTCCATGATAAATTGAACCAATTGACCCCGAATCTTAAATTTACATATATGTATATACATACATTATATATATACATATATATATACATATATGTATATCACAACTAATATATATATATATATATATATACATAAGACAGTAGAAAAACAAAAACGACAATATGAGATAAATATCGCTGATAAATCCAAAGAGAATCCCAAAGAATTCTATAGTTACAGTAGAGATAAAAAGGTTGTTAGGAATCACATTGGTCCACTATTATCTGCTGACGGTCAACTTGAATATTCAAATGAAGGAATGTGTAATATCTTAAACAATTATTTTAGCTCGGTATTCGTAAACGAAACACCTCAAAGTGAATTCCAAACTGAAACTTGTGAAAGGTCTGGGGTAAACCTACTCACTACGGTAAATACAATATAACAAAAGAAAAAAATTAAAAGGTGTATAGACAAACTCAAAGTTAATAAAACACCAGGGCCTGACGGTTGGCATCCAAGAATCTTAAAGGAAATGAAAAATGAGATTGTTGTTTCATTAGAAATTATTTTCAAGAAATCCATCATATCCGGAGATGTCCCAAGAGAATGGAAGCTAGCTAACGTTACTCCCATATTCAAAAAAAGGTGACAAAAAGAAACCAAATAACTATAGGCCTATAAGTTTGACTTCAATCGTAGGAAAAATAATGGAAAATATCATCAGAGATGCTATCGAACATCATTTAGAAAGTAACCGTTTGATAAATGATAGCCAGCATGGTTTCAGACGGAAACGTTCTTGCGTGACTAACTTACTCGAATTCTACAACACAGTTATCTCGAATTATGACAAAAGAAACAATATAGATTTAACATATCTAGACTTTGCAAAAGCTTTTGATACCGTCCCACACGAAAGACTACTTACTAAATTAGCTTTGCATGTAATAAGTGGTAGCCTATTAGGTTGGACTAGTAATTGGTTGAAAGGTCGAAAACAGAGAGTTGTTTTAAATGGAAAAACTTCTGGATGGTAAAGTGTTGGAAGTGGAGTTCCTCAGGGTTCCGTTCTTGGGCCATTTCTATTCATAGTATATATGATGATACAAAAGTGTGCGGAGTGGCAAATGATCACTCAAACCAATTAGATATTCAAGAAGATTTAGATAAATTACAGCAATGGTCTGAAAAGTGGCTAATGAAATTTAACACAAGTAAATGCAAGGTAATGCACATAGGTAAAAATAACAGGAAGTACGATTACAAGTTATTTGGAAATTCGTTAACAAAAGTGGATAGTGAAAAAGATCTCGGCGCAATTATCAGTAACGACCTCAAATCATCCAAGCAGTGTATTTCAGCCTCTGAGAAAGCAAATAAGATTCTAGGACTGATTGCGCGATCTTTTGATTTCAAAAGTCCATCACTCATTAACAAGCTATATAAATCGTTAGTTCGTCCACATTTGGAATATGCTGTTTCCGTATGGTCACCGAATCTCATTAAAGACATTGACAGACTGGAAAAAGTACAACGGCGAGCCACAAAACTGATTCCAAATATCAAAAATAAATCATACGAAAATCGACTAAAACACATGAATCTGTTTTCCCTAAAAAAAAGCGTAGACTCAGAGGTGACTTGATACAGGTCTTTAAAATTCTAAAGGGAATTGACAACATCAAAAGTGACCAAATTTTCACATTGAATGAGAATCAGACAAGAAACAATGGTCTCAAACTGTCCGGAAATAGATTCAGTTTGGAAGTAGGTAGAAACAACTTTGCCAACCGTGTAGTTAATGAATGGAATAAACTTACTGCACAGGTAGTGCAATGTAATTCAGTTCGAAGCTTTAAAAATCATTTAGATAAATACCTAAGTAAGATGCTGTAATGATTATAATTTATCTTATATTTGTTTTTGTTTTGTTATCATTTGTCTGTTTGATTTTCATTTATTATTAGTTATATGTCAATTTATTATTATTTACTATTTACCTGTATTTAACTATACCTATGCATTTATTTGTGTATTTTATTTGTTATTTACATTATTATAGTTTTTATGTATTGTTTTATTATCAATATGACTTTTTTTTCTCGCATCCGACCTAGATATGGATCAAAAGGTCTCCTGTCGGCATGCTCCGCCTTTGTAATCCTTTGTAATATATATACATATATATACATTATATATATATATATATATATATATATATATGGTTTTTTTTTCTCGTAACCACTAAGGAAATCGGAAGAAAACAGTAATTCCCAAAGCGCTTTCGTGTAATTCACATCTTCAGGGGAATACAGAAAAAGTTGTTACAAAGAGGTTTAAAAATAAGATACACTAGGAAAGGAACAGACAAGGTACGAGATGTCACAAAATTAAACACTAGGAAAGGAACTGGCATAGCACAAGATGACACGAAATATTACACTAGGAAAGGAACCGGTGAAGCACAAAAAGTCACATATGAAATAAGAATAAGTCTTGGTACACAAAGTCATCAATGAAAAAGAAATCTAGAGAACAGCA
>NC_134788.1:15587471-15632228 GCF_046742065.1 Oratosquilla oratoria | reverse complement strand
GACTTCAAAAGTCCCATCTCTCATTAACAAGCTATATAAATCATTAGTTCGTCCAACATTTCGGAATATGCTGTTTCCATTATGATCACAGATTGGAAAAGGTACAACGGCGAGCCACAAAACTTGATTGCCAAATATAAAAAATAAATACATTACGAAAATCGACTAAAAACATATGAATATCTGTTTTCCCTAAAATAAAGCGTTAGACGGATAGACTTACAGTTGACTTGATACAGGCCTTTAAGGTTCTAAAGGGAGATATTGAACAACATCAAAACGTGACCAAAATTTTCACACTGAATGAGAATCAGACAAGAAATAATGGTCTCAAACTGAGTCTGGGGAAATAGGTTTGATTTGGAAGTGGGTAGAAGAAACAACTTCGCCTTGTTAGTTGGATGAATGGAATAAACTTCCTGCAGAGGGCAGTGTAATGTAGTTCAGTTCGAAGTTTTTTTTAAAATTCGTTTAGATAAACACCTTAAGCTAAGATGCTGTAATGCCTGCCATTTATTTTGTATTATTTGTTGATTTGTTTGTTATTATTTCTCTATTTATTATCATTTGCTTGATTATCATTTATTATTATTTATCGCTCAATCTATTCATAATTACTATTCACTTGTTTGTTTATTATTCAACCTTACATATTTATCTTTACTTATTATTATATGTATTATTATAATTTGTATCTATTTTTTTATTCATCCGAGCTAGTTATGGACCAAAAGGTCTCCTGTCGGCATGCTCCGCCTTTGTAATCCTTAACGTTGTTGTTGTAGTACTTAAGGGACATATCATAGAGGTTGCTGTAGTACCTAAGGGACATAGCATAGAGGCACCCAAGGTAATATACCAAAATAATTAACTTTTCCTTATCTCGTTAAGTATCGGTACTTGTCCCGTGTCCACACTATCCAACACGTACAGGCTCTGGACCTGAACGTTTTCTTGTCAACCACGGCGAAATGTTCTTACTGAGAAACGTTACCGACAGCTGTCGGTGCCAGTCTGTGTTGGTGAGCACGGATGCCGCGTTTTCTACACTGCCGTGTAGAATGGGAGTGTTGCCATACCGGGGCCAAGATCTCTATATACCAGGTCTAACCACTTCCGACCGAATTTCGAGAGTGTTGGCGCAGCGGGCCCGTGACATCACCTGGCTGCTCAAAGTGGGGTTCGCGCGTCCCGTCGCTGTTAGTTGTAGCTGGTTCGTCGTACGGGCATGTCGCTGCCTCCGCTCGCACCGCTCCACGCAATTAGTTATATTCTGACAATGAAGATCTATATATACCGGTATATATAGATCTTGACAATATGGCTTATTGTACCATTAAATGTTAATTATCATCGTTTCCCTGCAAATACACGCACATGTGAACGTGTACACATATAAGCACACACGACGATATCTCCCCGTAAAATACAAGTATATAAACACACACACACACACACACACACACACACACACACACACACACACACACACACATATGTGAACGTGTACACATATAAGTACACACGACGATATCTCCCCTTCCCGTAAAATAAAAATATATAAATACACACACACACATAGTTCATATTTCTCGATGGCGTAATCGGTTGAGAGTCGGGCGTACAATGTCAAGGTATCGGCGGTACTTGGTTCGAAGCCAGTCCAGGTTTATTTTTTATTTATTTTTCAGTCTCGCTGCGCTTCGAGTCGTTACTCCAACTCTCGTGGGCGGGGAGTTGGAGAAATGTGTGCGTGTAAGTTCATAGATCGGACATACGAGCTCTGAGCTCTCTTCCGGGAGGGAAATAGCTGTCGATCACGAGTCCAATACGTGATCCAAAAGACCAAGATGAATCACACACACATGTGAACATGTACACATATAAGCACACACGACGATATATCCCCTTCCCATAAAACACACACACACACACACACACACACACACACACACACACACACACACACACACACACACACACACACACACATACACACACACACACACACACACACACACATATGTGAACGTGTACACATATAAGTACACACGACGATATCTCCCCTTCCCATAAAATAAAACTGTATAAATACACACACACACACACACATCCAATTAAACATACGG
Source organism: Oratosquilla oratoria (assembly GCF_046742065.1). Classification (NCBI taxonomy): domain Eukaryota; kingdom Metazoa; phylum Arthropoda; class Malacostraca; order Stomatopoda; family Squillidae; genus Oratosquilla; species Oratosquilla oratoria. The sequence goes on along the minus strand of NC_134788.1, from coordinate 15,630,099 downwards.
CTCGGTGGCGCAATTAGTTGAAAGTCTGACTCATATTGTCAAGATATCGGAGGTACCTGGTTCGTAGCTAGTCCAGATTTTTTTTTCAGTCTCGCTGCGTTTCGAGTCGTTACTCCAACTCTCGTGGGCGGGGAGTTGGAAATATGTGTGCGTGTAAGTTCATAGATTGGACATACGAGCTCTGAGCTCTCTTCCGGGAGGAAAATAGCTGTCGATCACGAGTCCAATACGTGATCCAAAAGACCAAGATGAATCACACACACATGTGAACATGTACACATATAAGCACACACGACGATATATCCCCTTCCCATAAAGCACACACACACACACACACACACACACACACACACACACACACACACACACACACACACACACACACACACACACACACACACACACACACACACTGATAATAGCAATGAGCTAGAGAGAGAGAGAGAGAGATAACGGGGGGAAAATATAATAGTTCCAGTCTTCCTTAGCGTTTCACAGTTTTCTTCAATGTTTCACAAAGAGAAAACGGAAGCAGCCAGATGACGTCAGAAGCTGCGCAGAACGGCTCAAGCGGTTAGACCTGGTGTATATAGATCTTGACCGGGGCATACGTTTTTCTTGGGCGTGTGCAGACTTTCATAGCAAGATATACGTGTCACACTGACACAAACTGTTGGTTCTAGTTTTTTATTCTTGAATGTATATAACAACCCCATGCCCTAACATATTCAGTAATATATATATATATATATATATATATATATATAATTATTATTATTATTATTATTATTATTATTATTATTATTGTTATTATTATTATTATTACTATTATTATTATTATTATTATTATCGCAAAAAGGAAGCTGAAACTTAAGCGTAGAATTTTTTTCTACACCGTAAAAACGTATCTTTTGGGGGTACAATATATTATAATTGACATAATTACCAATAAAAGTCATATTTTGATATACCATTTACTATTTGATAACTAGTTAAGAGCTTTTTTAAACAACAGCTTGAGTTTTTAAATTTTTTGAACAGCCTACTGATATGTAGAAAAAATTCCTCGTGTCCTCGTGCAGTTGCCACATGCCGCTATTTTTCTATATTTTGGTACAAAATTCTACGAAACGGCAACCCTGCTGGTGAGGTGCATGTCCGGTGTAGCGTGAGTGTAACTGTGGGTATACCAATGGACCAGGTTTTGTCGGCCCGGCCACGTTACACATAGTGGGAATCAGCCTTAAAAGCGCAAGTGTTCGTGTTGTAGAGAAATAGAATTCTTTCTCAACAGGTCCTTCTTTACTCAGGTCCCTTCCCCTGTTTTTTTTTTTTTTTTTTTTTTTTTTTTTTTAACATTCCATGCGTAAGGAGGTTAATCACACTGGAAGAAATCTAATTCCCTCCAGCATATCAAATGGCATACTATGACAATTATTGAGAAAAAATATTTTGCCATGGCGGAAAAAAATGGCGGAGAGCCAATTGGCGGCAATGTGGGTGAAGTAATAGCGCCCAGCGTGTCAACGCCGTCAGGTTTGTGATTATGAAGTCAAGGAAGGGTGAGGGAGGGGAGGAGAAGGAGGAGGAGGGGTTGGGGAATGGACCCGTTGACGAAGAATTCTACCCCTGAATCATTGGTTCAAATTCGTTTGAGCAAGGGAAAGGCAGGTGTCCATGTAGATTATATCTACTGTACTAACTGTACTAACTGTACTAATTATATCTACTGTACTAACCATATTAATCACGTTTTCAATCATGCAGTTGCTGATTTATTTATTTTTTGTTTTTTTTATTCTATTTTATTCTATTCTATTTTCAATTCGTTTCTCTTATTTATTTACTTATTCATTATTACTATTGTTGGTATTTTATTATTATTATTATTATTATTATTATTATTATTATTATTATTATTATTATTATTATTATTATTATTATTATTATTATTATTACTATTATTATTATTACTATTATTATCATTATTGTTATTATCGTTATTATTATCATTGTTATTATTATTATCATTATTAATGATATTATTACTATCGTCATTATTATTATTACTGATATTATTCTTGTTATTATTATCATTATCATTGTTATTATTATTATTATCATCATCATCATCATCATCATCATCATCATCATCATCATCATCATCATCATCATCATCATCATCATCATCATCATCATCATCATCATCATCATCATCATCATCATCATCATCATCATCATCATCATCATTATTATTATTATTATTATTATTATTATTATTATTATTATTAGTATTATTATTATTATTATTATTATTATTATTGTTATTATTATTATTATTATTATTATTATTATTATTATTATTATTATTATTATTATTATTATTATTATTATTATCATTATTATTGTTGTTGTTATTACCATTATTATCATCCATTATCAATACTTGATGAAATCTTAAACAATATACATATATATACATATATATATATATATATATATATATATATATATATATATATATATATATATATATATATATATATTGCTTACTATTAGCCTAAATTGTTACAACATAAGAAACACAATCCTACGCAATGTGCACAGTAGCCACTAAACATAGCGTGGCTGGAAATGTGAAGCGTACAATTCCATAAAGTTAATTTTCGTGAACTACAGGATGGCTGCTGACATTAATAGGACTATATACTGTACAAATATAAAGGAAGATTAAAAAAAAAAGACTCAGAGGGGGGCTGAGGGGGCTGAAGCCTTTCAATTTTTTAATTATTTTCTTACCTCATTGCACCGGTGCTTGGTAGAAAGCAGTAATACAGTGGCAGTTCTTTTTCCCCCAGCATTCGATGAAACACTTCACTGAGAATACTTGGAAGGATATTCAACATATTACTGAGGATAAATACCTGAAAATGGTCTATGCAGCCTGTACTGTTAACAGTGGCCAAATACTTATGGTCTATGATCCACCTAGTAGTCCACAAGTAATTCCTAGTTGGACCACAAGCTGAATACTAGTAAGGTTCAGTGGATGTTTAACGATCTAGTTCAGCGTCTTGTGGTGGTCTGAAGTGTGGTTGTATGCAAATGGGTGTCTAATTGAGAAAAAAGTGGACGTGTCCTTTGGACTCGAGAAACTCGCTTATTTGGTGGAAAGAGGCTATTGATAGGTGCATGAGGATGTGAATAATATCGTGTCGAAAGGGATAGTGTTAGGCATATGTGCGTGTATGCACATGCGTGTGTTTGTGTACACGACTGTTGTAGACACCGGTCTCTAAGAAACGTCGTGTTTTGATAACGATCTAGCGTAGGGAATTCCAAACTGCCAGCCACCTACTCTTTTCTCAAAGATACATCATTAATTCAATCCATGTTAATAAACACCAATTAAAATAAATACTACCCTTTTTGATGTGGTTAATCTTTTAAACTTTAAGATAATGTATCTGTGATATTGAAAATCGTTATATATATTCATGTAGTACATACGCACACACACTCTCTTCCTGCCTGCCTTTCTCGGCCCGCTCCCTCCCCCTCCCTACCACGCGGTTGTATATCGTCTGATACTCGATCTAAACTAGTACAGTTATTGATAGACCATTCTTTGAGCACATGGTGACAAATACACACTTGTCTTTTTTTTCTTCTTCTTTTTGCAAATTGTGTGCAGTCCTTCTTTCCTCATAAATGTGCTTTACAGATGAGTAAAACCTAATGGCTAAAAACAGAATGAGGGAAGGCGATTGCCTTGCGATTGTCGTTCTTGAATTATTTACTCTGCTGTAGTCGTTCGCTCTAGGCCTGGTTCGCATTGATCAACATTTCGTATCGTTACATTTCGTCCTCTTTTCATTTGTTTATCCATTTATCTACTTTCTTATCTATTCATTACTATTTTCATATAGTTTGTCGTATCAATGCATGGTTCTCAGTTGTAAAGATAAGATTAGATTATATATTTTTGCCCCTAGGGTCTGTTCCGCCACGTTTTCCACAAGTTTTGCCTTACACAGTCTTTATACACAAACAAGCCTTGATTGCTTTAAGGGACTTGAAATAAGCCCTTTGTGGGCTTTTCTGAGTTATCCCTAATATATTATCATATTCTTACCTGTGATTCAGTCTATATTCTGTATATCTATTGTGTCATTTGTGATAGTATTGGTTTGAATTACTTGTAGAGTAATTTCATACTGAAACAAATCAAGTCTATAATCTAAGCCAAATAAATCACTGGCTCCTTCGAAAATATATATATAGATATATTAATAGAAAATATAGAACGTAATTATATCTATCGTGTTATTCAATAACAAGCCAGGAAATTCGGAATTTGATTTTGAAAATCAAATTAGGTGGCGGCATCTGGCACCTAGAGTCACCAGTGTTAAGCAGTCTCTCACTCCATAACAACCAGTACCAAGTCTCAAGCTTCACTGCGACTACCCTCAAGCAAGTGTTTGCTGTCAGTGTTTACTGTCATTCGTAGTATTTGCTGTCATTCCAAGAAGAGCAACTACAAATACGGTATTATTTACAATCTGATTTTTTAGTTGTAAAAATTTTTTCTATAGTTTTAAAAATTGGCAGGGGGTACAAACGTTATTATTCGTCATTGAAAGCGTGTCACAATGAAACCAAAATTCCAGTTGTTAGTGTAGTAAAATAATATTAGGTGTTCACATACGTAGCAGCGAGTATAATGAGAATAATAAAAGTGAATATTAGTTATTTGTCCGAAAGAACCGACGATTCGTAGAGCAAAAGTTGGCAGGAAATGGTTCGTGTGCACTTCAAAAACATGAAACGATTAGAATATACGTGTGACTTTATTTGCTCGTTTCTCGTGTTTTATGAAGTATCTTCATGTTTGTTTTATTTGTTGATTTTATTAGTTTTGATATATATTTTTATTTGTTATTTATTATACTTATCTACTTGTATATTTATTCATTTAATCTTGTTTGTTTAGTTATTTCATTTATCATAAGTGTAATTATCAATTATTATTCACCTTTAATTGGATTGACTTGTGGTTATTTTGTGTATCTAAATTCATTAGTTGATATATTTAATTACATCTTAATTATACATTTGTTTATCATATTTCATTAATTTATTTAGTATTTTAATTGTGATATATATATATATATATATATATATATATATATATATATATATATATATATATATATATAATATACACACACACACTATTAATTGTATGTTAAATTGGTAAAATCAAGTATGTGAATAAAAGCAATAAAGATGTGCAATATGAGAGTGACAGTAAATTAAAAATTAGTCTTAAAAGAGGCTGGAGGAAGTGGATATTTTAAAACAAAAACATGATAAAACACAAAAAAGTTTCGTGTGAAAAAGACATCTGGGAATGGATGCTAAGAGGGGTTGATTATGTTGAGGGGTGATTGTAACGACGGTACAGATTTGCAACTTAAGTGATACAGTCTGAGAAGTTAAAGTGTAGGAAAGGGCAGAGGAGTATGGTGTTACTAGGTTGGATAGAGTAAGAAGGGGTCGGAAAAGGATTCGGGAGATAGGGCTGATGAAGGAGTATTAGGATGGTTTGGACACATGGAAAGAATAAGTGAAGAAAAATCAGTAAAAGAGGTGTGGAAGGCAGACGTGGGAGGAAGTGAACTTGAGCGGACGACCGAGGATGAGGTGGATGGGCGGGGTGAACGGGTCGTTGAGCATTTTGACGTAGCACGGAGGGAATTTCACTCCGTTTTCCCCATAAAAGTGATGCGGTGGGATCTTGTGGATAGTCTGTGTATTTGCACTGTAAATATAACCCCATTTTCTGGCGCTGTAGCGGAATGTGGCAGAAAATCTGCCTTTTTTTTAAGAATGGAAAACAGTAATAATGACAATAGTAAAAAACAATAATAGTAAGTACGAATATAGATAACTGAATAATAGAGACGAATAGAACAGAAAGAACAGTCAATCGACATGACATCATGTCGATTAGCTATTGTGCGAGATCTGAACTTCCGATGCATTAAGTTGATTTCGTTCCTTGATTTTGGTGTGACTTTTTCAAGAATAAAAACTTGTTTTCCAAGTTTGTTTCGAGTTTTTCCTCAATTATTGTACACAGTGTTTGTATATATTCATTGTATTTGTATATCATTATGTTTCTGTACGTGGAGGGGGGGGATTAAATCATGTTGGTCTGTACACATAATATCCCGTAGAGGCTAGGCAGCCTGCTCCAGTCGTCACAAGTGGTTGATGTGATACGTGTGGTGAATGATTATGTATAATTATATAGTACCTCAGAACTTTTCTGCAACTATATTTGGTTGCCCTCAAGTTAGGTTGTTAGGTGTTGATTGAAGATTTATTTTCATTCCTTCTTCATGCGTGGTGGTGTATTTATTCGTTGTGGTAATATTTGGAATGGGTTGCGTTTTCTTTGATTGTTTCGTTTGTGTGAATATCTACACGCGTACGTACAATTTAGACCTCTTCAAATGAGACCTTTTTCATCAAACTTATGCAAACTGATATTATTCCCATTCTCCAAGGTCTAAATTAACTAAATATACCAGTTCCTTTGGTCTTGGACCTTGGCTATGCCTGCCTCAAAAGCCATTAATTTTATTGTTGACGTTTTTCAAAAACGCTGCAAAATTCGGGATGTTATGTCCTTGTTTGCATTGTAGCTCCCCATAGGCTGATGCTATAGCATTGGGAGTGGTACCGAATCAAAGCTAATCAGTGTTTCTTGCATATGGAGTCAAACACATGAACACCTGTGTAAATTGTAACTAATTTTAATGCACAAATATGCACATTTTTGATGCTTGGAAAATATGACACCATATGATACATAACTTTATCTCGAAAATGTTATTCTATAGTCTATACAGCTTTACTCTATAGATATGACGCCAGTCTGACGTCATATTTTTTCTGGTGTTTGATCAAACATTTTAGTGTTCTATGATTTTTTGTTTTATTTGACCAAATTACCAGAATCTTGTCATCGGAGTTTAATGGGTCTTAATTAACCCATTAAACTCCGATGACAAGATTCCTTGTCATTTGGTCAAATAAAACAAAAAAATCATAAAACACCAAAATGTTTGATCAAACACCAGAAAAATATGACGTCAGACTGCGTCATATCTATAGAGTAAAGCTATATAGACTATAGAATAAAATTTTCGAGATAAAGTTATGTATCATATGGTGTCATACTTTCCAAGCATCAAAAATGCTTGACGTCAGTCCTCGCTTCGCTCGCGAGCGAAGCGAGGACTGACGTCATATTTTTCTGGTGTTTGATCAAACATTTTGGTGGTTTATGATTTTTTTTTTTTTTTTCTATTTCACCAAATGACAAGAATTTTGTCATCGGAGTTTAATGGGTTAACCTGTCCGGAAATATATTTATTTTGGAAGTGGGTATAAACAAATTCGTCAGCCGTGTAGTTAATGAATGGAATAAACTTCCTGCAGAGGGAGTGCAATGTAGTTCAGTTCGAAGCTTCAAGATTCGTTTAGATAAACATTTGAGCAAGATGCTGTAATGATTGCCATTTATTTTATATTATTTGATTATTTGTTTGTTATTATTTTGTCTAATTATTTGTTTGATTTCCATTTATTATTATTTATTTGTCAGTTTATTATTATTTACTATTAACCTGTTTATCATTTAACTCTACTTATGTATTATTTGTTTGTTATTATTTATATCATAATTTTTATTTTAACTTATCTATTTTTTTTATCATTTATATATATATTTTTGTCGCATCCGACCTAGTTATGGACCAAAAGGTCTCCTGTCGGCGTGCTCCGTCCTCCTAATCTTTGTAAGGTGTCCAACGTTGAAACTAAACGTACATCCAAACTCAGTGTGACTCATGCAGTTATTAAGCAAAGATGTCTGTCCTCCAAGACTTATGAATTGCCGTTGGTTTGGCTGTGGCGTTAATGGAGGAGAAAAGAAGATCGAAGTGGATTGATTGTTGAAAAGGGACCAAAATTCACGTACCAACTTGCTTGTCGATTTAAAATTAGAGTCAGGTAACCCCTTGTTCTATTTTATTAACATATCCCTTCGATTTAACTTTCCATAAAGCTGGATGTTCTCGATATTTGTGGATAAAATCCAGTAACACTTCCCTCTCATGCCTCTTTCATTTATATTCCACCATATCCGTAGTTCACGATCAAACTGTTCATGAGGTCATGTCGCTTGCAGGCCACCCAGTAAAGTCAGGCTCATCCAGACTTGTTTCAAACTAACGTGTTTGACAACCAAAGAATTCACATTGTCAAATATCACTTCAATTATGTGTTCAATCATGTGTTTGGCAAAACGGGGTTAGACATACAGCTTGACCGTGGAAATGGCCTTGTACTTTATCATCGAACCTATCCCGAAAAATGTAGCCCATACACGTATCAGTAGATGACGCATGCATGCAAGTGTTCTATACTTTCTCTCTCTCTCTCTCTCTCACACACACTCACACACACACACACACACACACACACACACACACACACACACACACACACACACACACACACACTTTTTATTTGCTGTTAGGAATTACTTATTTTCATTTATACAAAAAGAATATGCGTTTTATATGTTTTTGTGTTTTCTCAGAAAAACGTGTTAGTCGGCGTTATGACGTCATATCGTGTGTGAGTCGGCGTTGGACTCAGCGTTAAAAATTTTCAATTCAACTTTCGATTATATTTTTGTTTTAGTGTATTAGAGCTAAAGGTAATGTTGGATTTATAATCGGGTGTTTACTTTGGTAAATAATATAAAGATATACCAACGATATTTCCATGAAACGAAGTTCCTTAGACCGCCAGGATGAAATATATATTTATGATTTCTTGGGACAATTCCAGTTTGATTATGGTCTAGTTACTGTTTTGTTATCGATGATATTGAGCTTCATATTTTGCATGTTGTATTTTCACGTAGACTCTCACGTTTGCTATCTGTTTTGTCTATATATTTTTACACATATTCTTCTTGTGTGACACATTTATTTTCTTTGATGCTTTGTCACGCTACATATTATGCATAAAAAAAAAAAAATCTTGAAACAAAGACGTCATTAGCATTTCCCATTAGAGTTTCGCATGCTGAATCCAGAAATCATATTCGTTTTTTGAGGGAGGTTCTATTTTTTTTTTTTTTTTTTTTTTTTTTGTAATAACCGAAACTAAATAATTCAGGTTGATCGTGTAGAGATGCGTCTGAGCCAGATCTATAAAATTTCCTGTGAATTTATACAGGCAAGTAAAGACAAACAGAGGTTGACAGGCCAATTTCTTTTGTTGAGAAGAAACAAAATCATGATAAATGTACGTTACACACAGGCACGTACATATCTATTTACGAAAATCACAATTGTATTAAAATATTTGAATGTTGAGACCAGTTATTCTCTTGTGTGCCGGTGTATCAGCAAGTCAAGATGGTTATGGAGGAAATGTATGCTTATGTTCATCAGTACGCCAGCCGTCTCATATGCTTGAAGCATGTTCCCAACTCTTTCTTTGTAGTCATCAGCTTTGGTGGTCCCCAAGAATCCTGTTACAACTGACTTAAAACTATTCCAAGCACTTCTTTCATGAGATGTGAATGCTTCAGTAAAGCCGGTATCTAAATCTCCATAATCTGTGGTCCAAATAATATTCCGGTTTTCATTTTAGCATCGCTTACAGAAGGGAATTTGTGGGACAGATACTTAACCCATTCAACTCCGATGACAAGATGTCTTGTCATTTGGTCAAATAAAACAAAAAATCATAAAACACCAAAATGTTTGATCAAACACCAGAAAAATATGACGTCAGTCCTCGCTTCGCTCGCGAGCGAAACGAGGACTGGCGTCGTATTTTTCTGGTGTTTGATCAAACATTTTGGTGTTTTATGATTTTTTGTTTTATTTGACCAAATGACAAGACATCTTGTCATCGGAGTTGAATGGGTTAAACCCATCTCCATCTTTCGGAAGTGCATTTACAAAGTTTCTCATCAACCCCAGTTTTATTTGAAGTGGAGGTAGAAACACTCTGTCTGCTGGTACAAGTGTAGCTTTGACGTTATGGCGGCCAAGTACAAATTCCGTCTGTTGTGGCCGCCATAACGTCAAAGCTATACCACTTCTAACTCCACTTCACATAAAGCTGGGATTGATGAAGAACTTGGATGTTTTGTGAAGCCACCCTGCTCCTCTAACGAAATAATTAGGACCTTCAAGTCGCCACAAAGAAGCCAGTTGTGATCCTGATGTATGTTGTCAAGAGGACGTGACGTGGTAGCGTAGGTTTCTTTCAGGGTGACGCAATGGGCAACGATGCTACGTTTTTGCCATTAACCCATTAAACTCCGATGACAAGACATCTTGTCATCGGAGTTTAATGGGTTAAAAAGTAGCACTGCTTTCAGACTCCTTGTGGACGAGTCGATAAAGGTCCTCCATTCTTCAGGATGGTATTCCTTGCCCATGTGTCCCAAAAGACCTGAAACATCATGGCAGTATAACATGCCATCTGTCTTAGTAAAGTACCGCACAAATTCCTGCTCTCGATGCCTATACCATGCAAAGCGTATGCTACTTCCCAATAGATATTTCTCTGCTAACCTTGAGTCCAGCAATTGTTCAGATTCTTTTAATGTAAGAACAAGAATGAAGGAGACTGCAAGAGACCATAAGGCATACACTAGGCAGCTCCGTATCCATCACCACCTGTCATCCCCATCCATAAAGTTGTCTAATCGTTTCTTAAAGCAACTGATAGTTTCAGCACTTACTATATGGTTACTAAGTCTATTCCATTCGTTGACCACCCTATTTCCTTAAATCTAAATTTTTCCAGTTGAAAACCATTACTGCGAGTCCTGCCCTTTTGCTTTAATATGATGACCTTGCTTGCATCACCCACTTTGATCCACTTGAACACTTCTATCAGATCACCCCGCACTCTGCGTCTTTCCAGAGAGTGTAAGTTAAGGTGTCTAAGCCTCTCTTCGTAAGGCAAATTTCTGAGCCCATGAGACCTTCTGGTCTCTTTCGTTCTCTTCATTCTTATGTTCTGATTATTTTGACAGCACAAGATCTTGAGCAAGGTCATCTAGCTCACTTTGATCAAACAACTGAGGATCTCGGTAGGGTGAAAATCTTCATACACATGTGCATCTTCACAGTCGCTACTTGGAGAGTTACTTGAACTGCTACGGTGCACATTGTTACATATATGAGTAAGTTCACTATAAACCCACTATCGGAGAAATAATAACGGAAGTACAGGGAAACTGTATATTTCGACTACTATCTGTAGTCCTCTTCAGCAGAATGCACCAGAAAAATATGACGTCATCAGTCCTCCTCGAGGACTGATGACGTCATATTTTTCTGGTGCATTCTGCTGAAGAGGACTACAGATAGTAGTCGAAATATACAGTTTCCCTGTACTTCCGTTATTATTTCTCCGATAGTGGGTTTATAGTGAACATTTACAAATGTGTTATAACATACCAAGCTCCAATATATGAGTAAAAAGACAAGAGAGCGGAAAGCGTTTTGGGTCGACATCGTAATAATCTATTGAATCATGTTTAACTTTATAAGATGCATTATTATTTTCATGCATTATTCTGTAATCATGTCAAACCATATTAGTGCTATGTTCTCTGTTAAGGCAAGACGTTTTTCTGTAGTTATTTCAGTGGAAGGAAATACCTTCTGGTCGTTAGGAATAAACAAAAGACAGTCAATGATCACACGCGGACATTACACAGTAATAATTCATACATAGCTGCCTATGCACTTAGAACAATAACATATGCTGTGTAACACAAGAACTAGAACGCCCATGAACAAAACGACCACCACCAGTGTTCAGCACGCAAAATTGATCTGGAAAATCATTTTGTTATTTATGTTACATTTTTATGTAACCCAGTGAATTATTTTAAAATTCTTTTTACAGATTCACATTTCACTACTGATTCTGGTAACGCAAGTATACCCCTAGGGTGACATTAATTTCTGAAATCTTTATCCCGCGATCTCTCTGGAGTTGTACTTAGATCGTGACGTCATATCGGCTGCCAGATGTACAGATAAATTAACTACATCGTCCCCATCACATAAATTTGTGACCAGGTGTACGGATACAGTGGCCAGGCCCCCCCCCCCTCCATTAGCCCCCCCCCAACTGAAATGAGCAAATTGAAAATTCAAAACACTCATTGAAATAATTTTATTAAGTGGAATTTTTAATTGCCAGGGCTAAAGATTTGTCAGCCATCAGTGCTAGCCCTACCATTAACCCCCTCCCCTTCTGAAATGAGGATAATATATGTGTATTATCATATTACTATTAGCCTCCCCAAAAATTTGCTCAGCCCCCTTAGCCTCCCCAACTAAAAATTCCTGGCGCCGCCGCTGTACGGATAGATTAACTATATTGTCCCCAGTACGTAGATTTTAATTTTATCAGCCACAATCTATTTCCATTTTAATTCTTTGCAAATACGATCGAGCTTATGTTAAGTCTCGAGCGTGTTTGTAAGGAATTAAAATGGAAGAAAATTATTGTGGGTGACAGTGAAGGATAGTGCCTTAATAGCTGAACAAGACTTCAATTAATGGCACTTAAAGGTAAATAATTACGACCCTGAAGTTGACAGGCATTAATTCATCATCATTTTATTTAACTGTCAAGTCGTTTCTGTGAATGTGTTTAAAATGTTCTATATTGATTTAAAGACTGTCAGCATAGCCCGCGAATAAGCAAGTTTCTTTATGCAGAAGGTATTTCTCGTCGGTGCTATCTGAGCAGGTGTTAGTGAATTTTACGAGTTTGCTATTGATCTTGCTCGGCCAAGAGACGAACAAAACCATCTGGAATTTGTTTTTGTTTTTTCTGTTTTGTATTTATATATATATATTATATTTTTATATATATTTCTATATATATATAGAAATATATATATATATATATATATATATAATATTGTTGAGGCCCATAGTTGTTAGTTAATTTTTTAGAATAGAAAGAATAGATTTATTAGATATTGTTATTTCTTTTTTAATACAAGCGACATGACGTCACGGGCGCGGGAAATGGTCAAGCGACATGACAAGACCTGAGCAAGGCTTCATTAGAATGAATAAAAATCAATACGTAGAATAAATATTAGTAAGATGATTCTAAAGACTACTTTTTAGTAAATCACACACACACACACACACACACACACACGCACACACACACACACAGTCGCATGAATCTTTAATTACACGTTCAATTAATCATTCACCTAGCCAATAACACGCACGCCCCCCCCCCACACGACTCGTGGCGCAATGGTAGAGTTCCCGGCTGCCAATACGGCGATCCGGGTTCGAATCTCACACAGGGCTGAAATAATTTTAGTATCGCCGCGCTGCGGGTCGTTACTCCAACTCGTGGGCGGGGAGTGGGTGGGTGTTTGTGTGTGCGTGTGTGTAAGGTCACAGCATTACCCATAGATCGGTCATATACGAGCTCTGAGCTCTCTTACGGGAGGGAAATAGCTGTCGATCACGAGTCCAACACGGGATCCAAGACCGTGGTGAATCACACATACACACCTACACAATCACTCTTATATTTAATTACTCGTTCAATTAATCATTCACCCAGCCAAAAACACGCACACACACACACACACACACACACATCCAAGACCGTGGTGAATCACACATACACACGTACACAATCACTCTTATATTTAATTACTCGTTCAATTAATCATTCACCCAGCCAATAACACGCACACACACACACACACACACACACACACACACACACACACACACACACACACACACACACACACACATACACACACACGCGTGCACACACACACACACAATCTACCTGCTCAAGGGGAACAGTGACGTCTTGCAGTGGTAATGAATCCATTGACGCTGACCATGTGTAACCGATAATGGTTGCGGTTACATAAGGGGGACTTAACCCATTCAACTCCGATGACAAGATGTCTTGTCATTTGGTCAAATAAAACAAAAAATCATAAAACACCAAAATGTTTGATCAAACACCAGAAAAATATGACGTCAATCCTCGCTTCGCTCGCAGCGAAGCGAGGATTGACGTCATATTTTTCTGGTGTTTGATCAAACATTTTGGTGTTTTATGATTTTTTGTTTTATTTGACCAAATGACAAGACATCTTGTCATCGGAGTTGAATGGGTTAATGCGGGCGAGATGAACTCCAAAACGGGAGTTTTCTTCTATTTATCAACATTGAAGGCAATCTGGTTAACAAATATTATAAGGTACAAATGGGCCCTGTGGGCGAATAACAATATGTGCCAGGCCTTGGCCTAGGGCACAACTGGCTGGCAGCCTCTCGGCCTGCCTAGCTTTGGCCAGTAGGTTCTAGACCTACCTAGCTCTGGCCGGTAGGCTCTTGACCTACCTAGCTCTGGCGTTCGTGACATGGGTGCTATAGGTTATATAGGGGGTTCGTGGGTTGTAAGTAAAGGCGTTAGTCTCGCTATTCTATGCATTGGGGTCAGTTTTATATATGAGGGTTAGTCCTATAGTTGGTGGGTGTTGTTAGGTATGTTATATATATGTTAGTTTATGGGTAATATAATGGGGCAGTTATAATATAGGATTTTTAATAGGTTAGTCTGGTGACATTGGGTATCTATATCTTGTTTGTCTTGAAATGTGCTGCGTTAGATGTATGTTCTGGGAAATGCAAGTTAAGCAAGAGGGGAAGTCTCGCTATGTTGCAAGCATGTGGATCACGTGCGTGGTAGGTGATGGTTAGTAATGGTTACACCACGTGTTTTCCTTTCTTTTAAGATTTTTTTTTTTTTTTTTTTTTTTTACCTCGTATGTGGTCTAGGTAGGCTGAAGGCATTTTGAATTATTGATTAAATCGTCTATATATACATATATATATATATATATATATATATATATATATACAGTATATGTATATATAACATATTCACATTAGGACGTGTACATGTGTGTGTACATACGTGTGTATTTCTATGCAGGATGTGAGGAAGGGGCCAGTCCCCTTATCATCTCCGATAGCATCAACAGCATTGTTCTTGTCATTAACTGCAATGTGTATACATATATATATATATATATATATATATATATGTATGTATATATATATTATAATATGTACAACACTAAATGGGTCCCAGTGAATAGCGATACATTTTTATCAACTACAATGCACTTTAATTCTAAGCCACCAATATCGGGTGTCCCGTGTAGGCAACATGCAGAAATTGAAACGTAGTACGACCGAGGACGAGGGAAGTGCTTGGTCGTACCACGTTTCAATTTCTGCATGTTACCTCCACGGAACACTCGATGTTGATGGCTTAGAATTAAAGTGCATTGTGGTTAATGAATATATATATATATATATATATATATATATATATACATATATATATATAATGTATATATATATAACATATTCACATTAGGATGTGTACATGTGTGTGTACATACGTGTGTATTTCTATGCAGGATGTGAGGAAGGGGCCAGTCCCCTTATCATCTCCGATAGCATCAACAGCATTGTTCTTGTCATTAACTGCAATGTGTGTATATATATAAATATATATATATATATATATATATATATATATATGTATATATACAGCACTAAATGGGTCCCTGTGAATAACGATACATTTTTATCAACTACAATGCAATTCAATTCTAAGCCATCAACATCGGCTGTGCCGTGGAGGCAACACGCAGAAATTGAAATGTAGTACGACCAAGGACGAGAGAAGTGCTTGGTTGTACCGTTTCAATTTCTGCATGTTGCCTCCACGGA
Source organism: Oratosquilla oratoria (assembly GCF_046742065.1). NCBI lineage: Eukaryota > Metazoa > Arthropoda > Malacostraca > Stomatopoda > Squillidae > Oratosquilla > Oratosquilla oratoria. The sequence continues at coordinate 15,614,161 of NC_134788.1, read as the reverse complement.
ACACTCGATGTTGATGGCTTAGAATTAAAGTGCATTGTGGTTAAAGAATATATATATATATATATATATATATATATATATATATATATATATATATATATAATATAGTATACATATATATAATATATATAATAATATACACACATACGTGCGTGCGTGCATGCGTGCGCTCACATAGTGCCGTGGATAATAATCTGTATTTTATTTTATTTTTTTCAACTTAGATTACAAATTGAAAAGAATCTATTTTATACCTTCGGCTATTGATCGTTGGATGGTTGCTTTCATTTTATTGCCAAAGTTGGAAATCCTTACGAACATACCGTGATAGTAAAAAGCGAGGAATTTTGAACTAAAAACAGTTAAGAGTATAAACGACTCCGGTGACATTTATTATTATTATTATCATTATCAACATTATTATTATTATTATTGTTATTATTATTATCATTATTATTATTTCATTTATTTATCTTTTTAATATCCAAGTGTCAAAAATACCTTTACGTCATGTATTGAGAAAGTGTCGATTTTTGAAAAGCTAAGACAAACATTGTTGACATGCTTTTAGGGATATCTGCAAGCGATTTTTTCTGGTAGGTATTAAAATCGTCAGCAGTTGAATTAATTCGCTTGGTGTAAACGCAGCCTTAATATAGTGTCCTCTTCCATTTTTCTTCAGCCTTGATGTCTTCCAGTTTGTTCATTAATTTATCCACCTGGTGTTTGAAAGCGTCCCGAGTATTTGAAGAGTGGCAACTCTCCATCTTAGGGGGGACCACCTTGATAAAAAAAAAAGAAAAAAAAAAAAAAATAATATAAAAAAGTTTATGATCTTTCAACTTGAAACTTTAAGGTTTTGTTTAAAATATAGGTAGAAATATATTGTGAATCCAAGAACTTGCTACGTCTTGACGTCATAAAATTATGACGTCATAACGTTTTTTTTGACGTAATCGAATACGTACGTTGTATTTTTTGTACTATAGACTTCTGCTTTTTCATGGTAATACTTATAGATCCTATAAACACTTTCACACCCTTGTTTTTATATAAAAAAATCATATAAAAAAGTTTGATCTTTCAACTTGAAACTCTCAGGTTTTGTTTAGAATATAGGTAGAAATATATTGTGAACCCAAGAACTTGCTTCGTCTTGACGTCATAAAATTATGACGTCATAACGGTTTTTTTTTTCTTTCTTTCTTTTTTTTTTTTACATAATTGAATACGTACGTTGTATTTTTTGTACTACAGACCTCTGCTTTTTCATGGTAATACTTAAAGATCCTATAAACACTTTCACGCCTGTTTTTTTTTTTTTTTTTTTTTTTTTTTTATCGATTAACGACGTGAGATATAGGTGTCGTAAGTACGATCACTTACGTCACCCCTTTTTCCGCGTTTATTTATTTATTTATTTATTTCACTTAGATGGAGCCCGTCGCTCCGTTTTTCGAGATATAAAAAAAACCACGCGTGGAAATAAATATATACCTATTATACAGTACCAGAAACATTTTCAGGCAGCTACAATTGATTGAAAAACTTTGGCATCTTTTTAATTGCAAATATTTGTGGTTTTGAGATACGAGCGTTTAAAGCTTTCAATATTGTATATCTCTGTTATTTGTCGTGCTATTCTTATTATATTCACACACATTATCAAATAATGTACATTGAATAAGTTGACAATAAATATTTTCATATATATACATACCTACTATATGTATTACATTAAAATGTATTTGTTACTCGCGTAGCGGTGTTTTTCATAATTGAAGATTTTGCGCTTTTACCGGTTTAAAACCTCATTGCTGGTGTGTCATTACTTTGTCAAATCATTGAAGAGTGGTTTATTTTTACCAGTAATGAGCGCCTTCTCTATGTTCAATGATAAAGCTCATCAAACAGGTGTTTGATTATCCTACACAAGGTGCTATCCCGTATGTTTCTCCTTCGCCAGCTATTTTCTCTTCCTCTTCCTGAATCTTCCTCATCTTCTTCACTTTGTCAGGTGTATTGTCAGGTGTGGTGGTATTTGGTGGTGGAGATGGTGTTGGCAGTGGAGTTTTTGTGGTGGTAAATTGTCACGAGGTTTCCTCTATCAAGTTAATTCATTAAACTCCGATGACAAGATGTCTTGTCATTTGGTCAAATAAAACAAAAAATCATAAAACACCAAAATGTTTGATCAAACACCAGAAAAATATGACGTCAGTCCTCGCTTCGCTCGCAGCGAAGCGAGGACTGACGTCATATTTTTCTGGTGTTTGATCAAACATTTTGGTGTTTTATGATTTTTTGTTTTATTTGACCAAATGACAAGACATCTTGTCATCGGAGTTTAATGGGTTAATTCATTAGAACTGGTTGACGTGTCTATAAAACAGTTTAGGTTATTTTACAAAATATTTCATAAAGAAATCGGTGAACAAGAAAGATATAAAGCTGATAGAATTTTTTTTCTACCAATATAATAATGACGAAGGGAAATGTGTTCGATTCGCTCATTGATGATAACTATTTGCAGTTAACGTAATGCATATTCTAGGCGTAATGGTGTAGATAAATATTATATCATTCCTGCTCGAAATGTAATAAGATTTTAATGAATATCAGAATGGAAATTGCACACAAGATCATAATTGTACACCGAGAAAGACCAATGCCAAAGTAAAAACGTTCGAACACGTTGAGCTTGTATTTCGGGCATGACCACCACAATGACGTTATTTATGTACCGAAGAGTATTCTTGATCAAAATAGGGATGGTAATGAATATTGAATATTTTCTTTCAGTTTGATTTCGTGTTACATTAGTATCAAAATTCATGACATTGTCTTTATCGATATTGTAAATATTCGAAGCCGCCAAACAGACGCGCGCGCGCACACACACACACACACACACACACACACACACACACACACACACACACTCACACTCACACTCACACTCACACTCACACTCACACACACACACACACACACACACACACACACAGAGAGAGAGAGAGAGAGAGAGAGAGAGAGAGGAGGGAGTTACTAATTAATTTTCCACTTAAATGGAAACACCTGTGAATGTGTGTGTTTGTATATGTGTGTGTGTATAACGTGATATACATGTTCTATATATAGTATGTATGTCTGTATTTGAGTGTGAGTATATGCCTGTGTTTGCATGTATTGTATACGAGTATACAGGTATCTGTACATATACAGAATAGGCTAAAAAAAATTACCTTACCGAAACATGAAAAAATATTGGAATAAAAGCAAGTAAAGTTTGGGTAAGACAACTTTTGGGCAACTTTGTGTATACATGTGTATGTAATGTGTGCATATGTGTAGGTGTGTGTACGTATGTAGTACACGGGCTATGTATGATGACGCTAATTTGGGATACGGTAATTCAAACTGTCCTCGCTAACACGCGACATTTAAAGAGTCACTGACGGTTCTGAAAAACGGTTTAGTTTCAAATATGTGGACGGATAGCGTTCTAGGGAGTAAAGTATGCTTTTATTTTAATGTTTGTTTATTCGTATATCTATTTACGTATTATTATTATTATTATTATTATTATTATTATTATTATTATTATTATTATTATTATTATTATTATTATTATTATTATTACTATTATTATTATTGCTATTATTATTATTATTATTACTCCCACCGAGTTTTTCCCACTTAGGTCGTAAAAGACGGAAAAAAAAAAAAAAAAAAAAACGGGACGTGGATAGGACTAGGCATTCTACTCTCTGCAGCCCCAAAGGGGACATTCTTCAAAAATGGAAAGGCATAAGAAGATCTGCGAGGAGTTTTGCAACCAGAACCCTAAGATTTGAGCCTTTTAATGTGCAGTATGTTTATAAGGCATTGAGTAAAACTAAGTTGAAAGGTAGGGATGGTTTTGAGTTTGGGAGGTGTAGTTGGGTCTCGGGAGTGAAGAGAGTGCGAGGGAGGGAAGGGGGTGGCTATACTAGTAAGTGAAGAGATAGGTAAGCGTGTAGTGAAGTGGAAGTAGATTTCTTTAAGGTTAATGTGGATGAGGGTGACACTGGGAGGAGAGATGTGGGTCTTTGCAAGTGCATATGGGCCTGGTAGTGAGAAGAGTGTAGAGGAAATAGAGGCTCTTTTGGATATATTTAAATGACTACATAGAGAGTTTAGGGAGAAATGTAAATATAGTGGTATTAGGAGATCTCAATACAAGGGTAGGAAGTGAACCAAATAGACGGAGTGGTTAGGAAGCGTGGAACACCAGGAAGAAAAAAAAGCGTAGTGGAGAGTTGAAGGTAAAGATTTGTCTAAGAGTTGATAGTAAACGCAGTGTTTTGGAAGAAAATCAAGCATAAGTACACATGGGAGAGGGTGGTGGATGGAAGGGTGATAGGTAGGGATTTAAATACTGAAAATGAGATTTATTCTTCTGTGAGAGCTCAAAGTATACACTTTCTTTAGTTTTTTGTAAAATATGACAAAAAAAAAGGACTTTGTAAAACACCTATCCATATGTATAGGTTTTCCTCGGTAGTCATGAGACACACTGAAATGCTTTCATATTCTTCATGCTAGCCCTGTATATAAGAAAAATATTTAGGTTTTTTTTTTCAAAGTATGTCCTTTTTTTTCCCTATGAGAGTTAGGAAGTTACGGATGTATAATACAACAGAAACTGTATGTATTATTTTGTTCTAAAATTTTGGAAAGTACGAAAACACATTATCATATCCTACACCTTTGTATAAAAATATACAAATATACATATATATATATATATATATGCAATATATATACAAAAACACAAAATAATAAAGTGTGCTGTGTCTTGCCACATTCCTTCTGACCATATCCAATACATATATAGAAAAAATATATATACACAATATATATATACACTCACACAATGAAAATAAGGTGTGCTGTGTCTTGCTACATTGCTTCTGACCCAGATCGGGCGAGGAATGACCCGATTGTAATTTGCTGGTTCTTACTGTATTTGCTTCTGAACCATAGTACCACAAAAATATTGCTGTGTCTTGCTGCATTGCTTCTGATCCATCACGGCCACAGCCACAGGGAATAGGGGGTACTGTGTCTTGCTGCATTGCTTCTGACCCATGATAGAGGGGGGAGAGAAAGATGACCCGATAAATACTTACAATTTTTTTTTTCTCGTGGTACTTTTGAAAGCAACCATACGTGCAGAGTGGCTTCTTGCACACCCTGCACGTACTGCGGGTCATCTTCCTCTTACCGTCACGGTAGCACAAAAAGCACCTTTGGTATTTGCCCCCCTCTGTCATTGTGACTGCATGGGAAGTCTTCCCTTGCAGTCTTGAGGGAACGGGCATGGGAGATGGGCTGCCACGCTGGTTGTAGGGCTCCAGAAGCCCGGCATACTCATCGAGTGTGGCATTTGCCAGGGTCCGGTGGAAGTGGTAATGATCCCCTTTGTGGCCCAGTTTTTTCCATATGGCATGGCAATTGACTATTGTCATGTCATACAGGAAAAAAAAAGAGTTTCTTATACCACTTCTTCCATCGCCTGACTGAAGGGTACGACCTGGCAAGCTGGTCGCTCAGATCGACACCCTTCATATGCTTGGTGTATTCCGCAATACACTTGGGCTTCTGGATCACCTTACCACGGCTCTGCACATCAACCATGCCGGATGTGTGGACTGTGCTTAGCATGGTGACCGTCCTTTTGTCCTTCCATTGCAAGCACAGCATCCCTGTGGCAGTCGACCGATGGTCCACATCCCCTCTCTTGTCCACGCTGAGGTCCGCAGGCATATAGCGCCGGTTCACCCTGACGGTTCCGACGGCCCCAGTCTTCCGAGCCTGAAGATAGTGGAACAAGGAAGGAGATGTGTACCAGTTATCCACATAAACAATGAACCCCTTGTCAAAGAGGTCGGCATCCTCCATGAGGTTCACCACTGCCTTCTGTGAAGAGGGAAGCTGACCTTTGTCCTTCCCTGAATAAATCCTGAAGGCGGCAGTGTATCCAGCGGTGGGCCCCGAACTCGCCAACAGCTTGTACACCAGTAGAGTAAGAATAATAGTGATTCATGGTGTAGTGTAGCAATGTGTGTAGTGTAGTCAAATAGTGTAGTCATATGCTGAAAGTATACATTTACAATTTATGTATTGTATACATACCTTGAACCCAAAACGAGCATGTTTACTGTGGTTGTATGTTCGGAAGCTGAGGCAGCTCCTGAACTTCCACAGGCTTTCATCGATGGATATGTGCTGGTCAGGCACATATACCGATGAAAACCTGTGGCTGAGCATGTCTATGACCGGCCTCAGCTTCCAAAGTCTATCCTCCTCATCTTCATCTTCATTATTGGCAAAATGAAGATTTGCCGAGATCTGTTCGAACCTCGTTCTGGGCATTGTGTCTCCAAACAAGGGCTGGTAGAAAGCTCGGTCCGTCGACCAGTAGTCCTGCAACCTGGGCTTTATGGTGAGGCCCATCATGAGCCTCAAGCCAAGATACACGTGTAATTCTGGAGATGTAAGAAGATGCCACCCAGCGGAAGGTACTCCGGCAAACCTATAGAAAATAAGAGCAAGGAAATAGCTCAAGTAAATACTGTGCTCACCTTTTCTGTTTGAGTATAAGAAAACGCATGAATAATGTTGGCTGTATCAACTCTACATACCGGTTGGTCTCCTCGACAATGTGGGAAATCAGTTCGTCTGTTATGAACGCCTTATAGACGTCCATGACAGACGAGGAGTCGTCGAGTTCCACCGTGATGCCGGTCTTGCCCGTGAATCCATACCTCCTTATGACGTTTTCGTTGTTGGACCACGTAAACCCTGGTGTCCCTGGAGCGTTCCTTTTCCAGTCCTTGCCCCTCACACTCGAGAGGGGCTCGTCACTGTCAATGGTTGTATCCAGGGTGCTTACGTAGTCCAACTCAAAGTCGCTGGATTCGCACTGCGACGAGTCCTCCGTGGATTCATCCAGACTATCCTGGCTATCTTCCTCAGGATCTTGCCTCGAGGTTGAGGGCTGAGGTTCTGGTTGACGGCGAGCAGGTGCAGATGACATCTTCAATGTTGACCGGTTCCTAATGCTGGAAGGAGGCCTTGACCGACCTTTTATAGATATTGCTGGCCAATAAGGGGACTCTACGTGTCCTTGTCCCCCAATCACAATCATTGTTGAATTTGGTCCAATTAGGTCAAAGCCGGCAGGTGCAAACTACAAATCACGAGATGAAATGTCATCAATTATTTTCGTCATAATGGGCGAGGTCAATGAACCCGTGACTCTGCGCTGAGCAGCCAATCCAGCGTAATTATGCACCACATGAGACTGCCCACCCGGCTTCCGTCATAATTACATCATAATTATATCATAATTATCGACTAATCCCGGGAAAGTATCAGTTGGCATCAATTGAAGAAATTTACTTATAATGGGCGAGGTCAGTGAACCCGTGACTCTGCGCTGAGCAGCCAATCCAGCGTAATTATGCACCATAGGAGACTGCCCACCCGCTTTCGTCATAATTACATCATAATTATCGACTAATCCCGGGAAAGTATCAGTTGGCATCTTCTCCCTCTCTCCTCCTCCTCTCCCTTCCTCCTCTTCTTTTCCCTTCCCCAATCCTCCTCCCATTCCCCCTTCTCCTCCGCCTCTCCTCATCTCTCTTTCCCTCCTCCTCCTCTCTCTTCTCCTGTCCCTCCTCCCCCTCTCCCTCCTCCCCCTCTCCCTCCTCCCCCTCTCCCTCCTCCCCCTCTCCCTCCTCCCCCTCTCCCTCCTCCCCCTCTCCCTCCTCCCCCTCTCCCTCCTCCCCCTCTCCCTCCTCCCCCTCTCCCTCCTCCCCCTCTCCCTCCTCCCCCTCTCCCTCCTCCCCCTCTCCCTCCCCCTCTCCCTCCTCCCCCTCTCCCTCCTCACCACAGGAGGTTGCCCGCGAGGCTTACGTCATTATTATGTCATAATTACATCACAATTATCGACTAATCCTGTGAAAGTATCATTTGGTATCAATTGGAGAAATTTATGTCTAACCATACACCACAGGAGGGTGACGTAGGCATTACGTCATTATTACGTCATAATTATAAACTAATCCCATGTAAGTATCAAGTACCGTCTATTTGGAAAAAACAACACAAAAACAAGTAAATACGATGTAAAAAACACATGCCACCCATCGTGCGCATGATATCATGCCACCTGAGGTACGATGTTTATCTCCCCCTTGATGCCATGGAGGTAGTGATCCAATTCACTCATGGCATGTTTTGATGTCAGCTGATTTAGTGTCCAACCATCCCTTGACACCACATCATGTCATCCAAGGGGAATGGGTTAATAGACTGTATAGTGGTAACCAGGAGAGTAGGAAGAGTTTTGGATGGCGACCTAGATTGAGGTGGATGGATGGGGTAAAAGGGGCATTGGGAAAGAGAGGAATGTCTGTTGAGGAATATGAGTGAATGGAGAATGGTTGTGTATGGATGATGCTGTGACGCATGAAAGGGAGTGGGTGGGGGATGAGGGAGTATGTTTGAAAAATAAAGTGATGCAGCATGAAGGGATTTCTTCCCATCTTCTCTTTTTCTGCATGAGGGGACGGAGACGGGGAGGGGGTGGTCGCCGATTAAATGAAGCGGCCTTGCTGTGGATGTGCTGTGTCTTGCTGCTTTGCTTCTGACCCAGGGCAGTGGGCGAGATGCAGGGATGACCCGTCATCCAGATGGAGCCAAGAAAAGAGGGAGGGAGGGGTGGTGAATGGGAGTGGGGATGAGGTGAATGGGAGTGGATTTATGCCTTTGACTTTGACTACATCCTTTGTAAGGGGGAGGAGACCCTTGGTATATGCATGTACTATAATTTGTTATTATTATCATCATTATTATTATTTTTATCGTGATTGTTACCATTATTATTACTATTATTATTATTATGGGATTGCTTGGACACATGGGAAGAATGAGTGAGAATAGATTAGTAAAAAGAGGTGTGCAAGTGGGTGGGGTCACCAATTAAATGAAGCTGCTTTGATGTGGATGTGCTGTGTCTCGCTTCATTGCTTCTGACCCAGGGCTGGGCGTGATGCAGGAATGACCCGGTATCCACGAGAAGCTGGGATGAGAGGGAGGAAAGGGGGTTGGAATGGCTGGGAATAGGTACGTGTCTTGGCTACCTCCGTGGTAAGGTGGAAAAATCTTTTAGTATAGACAAATTATAATTGTTATTGTTATTAATATTATTGTTATTATTTTATTCTATTTCTTTATTCTTTTTGTTTATCATATATATATATATATATATATATATATATATATAATTTTTTTTTTTTTTTTTTTTTTTTTTTTTTTCTCCATTGTCCCGTCTAGGAAGATATTCCACAAGTTGGCCATTAAAATTATCCATAGAAAGAGGCGAATCAATAAATCAAACCAAATAAAATAATACATAGAAAAAATTAAATATGTTAGAAATGTGTATAGAAATATGCGTGTCTCTATATATGTGTGTGGGTGTAGTATCATTGTTACACGCTGGAACAGGTGTTAAGACCTGAGTTTTTTTTTTTTTTTTATCTTTTTAATTAGAATGAGTAACACATGTGTCCTACCTTACATTCAAGTTTCCAATTAACGCGAATGTCATATGTCATTCAGGAAATTGTAGTTGTAAAAGATAAGTTAAATGTGTGTGCGTGTGCGTGTGTGCGCACAAAGAAATCACAAGCAATATGTGATTCGCAAAATATGCAAGTAACCTCTAGGAAATTGAGAACTTGGTGGCCGAAATTTTTCGTCTATTGGTACTTTTGAAAATGTCTTAAATAGACGACAACTTTCGGTTATCAAGTTCTCATATTCCTAGAGGTTACTTGTATATAGATATATTAGATATATATATATATATATATATGTGTGTATATATATATATATATGTGTGTGTGTGTGTGTGTGTGTGTGTGTGTGTGTGTGTGTGTATGTGTGTGTGTGTGTGTTTTAATTACCCACTGTCGGAGAAACAAAGCAAATGAAACAGTCGAACTGTATATTTCGACCACTACTGTGGTCCTCTTCAGCCTCTTCGCTGAAGAGGACCACAGTAGTGGTCGAAATATACAGTCCGACTGTTTCTTTTGCTTTGTTACCCCGACAGTGGGTAATTAAGACATTTTACTAAATGTGCTACTACATTTTCGTCTTGTGATATATATATATATATATATATATATATATATATATATATATATATATATATATATATATATATTCATTATGCATTCCATGTGCTCTTATTTCACTATATCACTGAAGGTTAGGTTACATACTTTTAAACTCGGTTTGGTTAGGTTAGGTTAAGTTAGGTTAAGATTTTTCTTCATTGGTGTCATACTTTATGTTATCTATGTATTTGTTTAGATATCCATCTAATGCATTATTTTTCTTCTTATTATAATTTGTTTCTTTTTCAAAATCAACGATGGCAGAAATATGCTTCGATCAAGCCCGGCGTTACTGGGACTGGCCGCCATCTTCGTTTTCACCGTCCTCGTCGTTTTCATCTTTGATGGCTTCAAGTCAATCCTCGTTCTGAACAAGAAGGTTGACTTAGATGAGGAAAAAGGTTAGTGAATATTTGTATATACTCAGTTTTTACCGCAGGCAAGTAAATGTGTTGTGAATTGATTTTTTTTTTTCACGCAAGGACGTATTTCTTTCTCGGTAGGTCCTCTTTCTCTCGAATTGGTCACTTGGGTCCCTTCTCACTATATATCGGATATCTCGTATCTATATTTTTATTATGATATTTTAGGTATTTAGTGTTTCTAAATATAGCATTGGATGAAGACGAGGATAATAAATGTAATAATTATGTACATACATATACCAAAGACTTCTTCCCCCATACACGGAGGGGGGGGTAGCCAAAAATAAAAAGGCATATAAACCACTCCCACCCATTCCATCCCTAATACACTCCACTCCCCTCCACCCTCCCTCTTATCTTGGCACCTCCTGAATGACGGGTCATCCCTGCATCCTGTCCACTGCCCTGGGTCAGAAGCAGTGTCGCAAGACACAGCACATCCACAGCAAGGCCGCTTCATTAATTTGGCGACCCCCCTCTCCGTCCCCTCATGCAGAAAAGGAGAAGACGGGGGAGAAATCCCTTCGGGCTGCGTCAAATTATTTCTCGTACATATTTCCTCACCCCCATCCCCCACCCACTCCCCCTCATGCATCACAGCCTCATCCATACACAACCCTTCTCAACTCACCCCTACCTTCTGTCCTCTCTCGTTCTTCCTCAGTAGACATTCCTCTCTTCTGCAATGCCCCTTCTACCCCATCCATCCATCTCATCCTAGGACGCCCCCTCATGTTCACTCCTTCCACTTCTGCCTTCCACACCTCTTTCCATGTGTCCAAACCATCCTAATACTCTTTCATCAACCTTATCTCCCAACTCCCTTATCACCCCTGTTCTCATTCTCACCTCCTCATTTCTCACTCTATCTAGCCTAGTAACCCCTGTCATACTTCTCAGACATTTCATCTCAAACACATTCAAACTCTTGCTCTCTTGCTTTCTTATGTTCCATGTTTCTGCCCCGTACAGTGCTGTCGGCACAATCACTCCTTCATATACATGACAAGTAGTATCAAGGAATGTCAAAATTGAAATAATAAATCTGACAGAATGGACCAATTTTTTTTTAGGAAGTGGTCTGGTTTGATCAACATTTAGTTGAAAAAAATTTCACCCAGGAATTAAACTTGGTTGAAAAAAGTAATATAAACATTTTTATTTACAATTTCTTACAAATTGTAAATAACGTAACTAGATATAAAATTAGGACTATAGAAATAAAAAGAAAAATAATAGTCTTCAGTTTATTAAATGATAAATTAATTGATAAATAAACACCAAGATTAATTAACGATAAGTCTAAGAACGTTTAGTGCATTAGTTCTTACGTCACAGCCTGGCAATTTTTCCAAGTAGATTTTTTCAGAGTAGGTAGGAGAACGCATACTAATTGTTGCTAAAAAACCAACATCCATGTGGATTTGATTACATATTAATTACCCAGAGGCAAATAAATGTTGTCAGTGAGCCAGCCTTGCATTTCAGGTTTTAGTTCGCCTCCAACCCGCCAGATGGCAGAGCTGCTCCTTATCAGCCAATCGCAAGGCGGCATTGTCCAAGGGGGCAGCCTCCATGACCTTTCGTGTTCATGATGGAAATACGTGATTGCCTAGCTCATTGGGTATGTTTAGGAGACTTAGAGAGGGCTAATTCCCATTCACTCCGCACATAGGCTGAACAATGTCCACATCATGTTGGTCTCCGTCCTACAGAATAGACATCAATTCACTAGAATCAGTACAAAGAAGAATGACCAAAATGATACATGAACTCAGAAATTTGCCTTACGAAGAGAGGCTTAGGCACCTTAACTTACACTCTCTGGAAAGACGCAGAGTGCGGGTTGATCTAATAGAGGTGTTCAAGTGGATCAAAGGCTTTAACAAGGGTGATGCAAACAAGGTCATCGTATTAAAACAACAGGGCAGGACTCGCAGTAATGGATTTAAACTGGACAAATTTAGATTTAAGAAGGAAATAGGCAAGAATTGGTTTACAAATAGGGTGGTCAACGAATGGAATAGACTTAGTAACCATGTAGTGAGCGCTGAAACTATCAGTTGTTCTAAGAAACGGTTAGACAACTTTATGGATTGGGATGACAGCTGGTGATGGATATGGAACTGCCTAGTGTAGGCCCTATGGTCTCTTGTAGTCTCCTTCATTCTTATGTTCTTATGTTTGCCTGTACAGTTTAGTGCATGTGTAAATAGCGTGTCCAACCTGCGGTACAGCGACGACATGGTTACCGTTTGAAGCCTTTTCTGTATTCTAAGTAAAATGACGAGCGAGAAATTTTTATTACTCATATTATCAATTTACTATGAATACTAAATTGTCAGAAAATTATCGTCATGTCACTTCTATCAACAACCAAAAGGTTAAGCCTTTCAACCAAAAGGGTACCGAAAGATGGAATTCGTCTGTTTTTATGTAAGTTACTCTACGATAAAAACACGTGTTCTCTCATTTTTATAATTGTCGTACTTTTAAGTTCTTTGTATATTGTGTATAAACTCTCTTTTCTTCACGTGGCGTTAGTATCATTGTTCTTTGAATATTTCGTGTTTTGTGACGTCACAGCACAATATATCTTTGAATACAACATAATTTTGCAAAACATTAGTGTAAAAAAAAAAAAAAACTAAATAGATAGAGTGGGCTAATTAGCCATATAAGTGACACGACAGTAATGTATGGTTGGCGATTGATCAGCTAGATCAAAATATACCGATTATTTACCGTATTCCATGAATATATATATATATATGTATATATATATGTATGTATAAATATATATATATATATACATATAAATATATATAAATATATATATATATATATATGTATATATATATGTATGTATATAGTGCATGATAATAGTATGACAGTGTTAGAGAGTAATTGGGACATCATATAAAGAACGACTACATAAGAACAGTACGACGAAATTAGCCATGGAAATGGAACTATGCCTAGCCTACGATCATTTGTCATGAATGTAAATAATGCATCAAAAATAACTTGTGGGTGGAACAGCTGATTTTGAATATATTGATTATTTTTCGTGTTCCATGGATACTTATAATAACTGCGGTGAGATATTTAGGGTCGTAGTGAAAAACATGTGTCGGGTTTGCCCACAAAAGTCATCGGACAAGAATGTTGGGTTCCCCACGAAATCCTATTGGAGTCTGTCGGGTAATTTCGTCGGTCACCTACTCCCTACCAACAAAAATGCCCGACTACAGAAAGGGCCCACTCTTAGAAGAAACTCATGTTCATTTGTACCTCGTGTTGGGGGGAATGAAAATTTGGTCGACTGGCATAGCGATGCGTCCCCCAGTTACCAGAGCCGGGTGCAAAATCTTTACAAGGCGATTTCTCAAAACTGAAATTTTGAGACAATATCTAAACTTTTTTAATATTAAATTTCTTTACTTCTTTCATTCTTCAAACTTGCTTCTTTCTTTCTCCTTCCTTCCTTCATTCATGTTATTACATTTTTTTTTCTTCAGATTATTGGCATTGTCTTTTCTAAAAGAAATTATAAAAAGGCCTTACATCATGGCAAGCACAATCAGAGATCGAGACAAAGGGCGTAAATATCTAAGTGGTAATTAGAAACAAGCACTGACCAAGGCTAAGGTATCTGAAAATGAAAAGTATAGAGGTGCTATCAACAAATACTTTGTCACTCCATCTTTCAAGCGCCCATGTATTAAGGATGAAGAAAATAAAAAATATTCAGAAAATGATTATATAGCCTTGAGCCCAATTACAGTTGATAAATACAATGATGACATTGATAACAAATTAGAAAAGGACGACGCAGTTGTGAATCAAATTGAAGACGATCTCAATGCACCAGAAAACAGTGCCAGAGCAGAAAACTCATTTATAACCGGGGAAAAAACAAGCCCAAACATCTTGCAGTGATAGATCATCCATGAATACAGTTGTAATTAACATGTATGATTACCCAACCAGTTGGCCAGCAGATATAAATAAAAATGTAAAAGATTACTTAATCCATTAAACTCCGATGACAAGATTCTTGTCATTTGGTCAAATAAAACAAAAAATCATAAAACACCAAAATGTTTGATCAAACAGCACCAGAAAAATATGACGTCAGTCCTCGCTTCGCTCGCAAGCGAGCGAAGCGAGGACTGACGTCATATTTTTCTGGTGCTGTTTGATCAAACATTTTGGTGTTTTATGATTTTTTGTTTTATTTGACCAAATGACAAGAATCTTGTCATTAGAGTTTAATGAGTTAACAATTCAAAGAATCATCTGAAAGCCACATGGAGTTTAGGCATTACTTGGGTTTGGACATAAAAATTTTGTAGGAGTGAATGAGACTAATTTTGAAGTCTCAGAAATATCTGGCAACATCAATTCATTGTCGAACGTCATTGCATCGTATTGCACACCTCCATGTGAATGATGAAAAGATTACGTATACAAATATAGTCTTATATGTGTACGTACATAGGCTTGATTATTATACAAAAAATAGGTTATAATAAATATGATGAAAATAAAAAGTTTCATATGAAGTAATTTGATGATGTTGGTGAAAAACAACTTTTACAATAAGATTGGCAGAGTAAAGACGGAATACGCGGGAAACTTAGCCACAGAAAAAGGAGGTATTGGCGTGTCACTACAGTTACACCAAAGACTTTGTAGTGGACAGACAATTGACAAAGAACACGAAAAAATCGTCATTGAACATGCAAAGCATTTGGCTCCTTCAGGTGTTTAGGAACATTTCATAAAGTTTGCACAAGTTGAAAGTTGCACAGAAGATTTATATAAAACGTTATTAAACACATTGAAGGAATTAAATATAGAAGTACAAGACATTCGAGGCCAAGGCTATGACAACGGTAGCAACATGAAAGGTCACACATCTGGAGTACAAGCACGACTATTGAAGGATAATTCAAGAGCAGTTTTTTGTACCCTGTGCATGTCACAACTATAACCTTTTACCCGAAGATGTAGCCAAATGCTGTCCAGATGCTATAAAAAATTCTGGAATTCTGCAAACAATGTACATACTGTTTTCATCATCAACAAAAAGGTGGGCAGTTTTTAAGAAACATGTACCTGGATTATCAGATAAACCCTTGAACAAGGCAAGGTGGGAGTGTCGGATTGATAGCGTTGAAGCTATTCATTATCAGGTTGGAGAAGTATATGATGCACTTGTGGAAATATCAGAGATAACAGATGAGCCCCAGGTAAAAGCAGAGGCTGAATCTTTAGTAAACCAGCTAAAAGACAACATATTTTCAGTTTCTTTGATAATTTGGTGTGAAGTACTTTTTAAAGTTAACTGTGTAAGCGAGGAACTACAAGGAAAACAAAGGACGTTGATGAAGGCTTGGAACCATTTGAAAAGATATTATCATGGCTAAGAATTTATAGAGGAAGGTTTTAATGATGTTCTGGTAGGTGCAAATGAATTGGCTGAAGCTGTTCAATTACCACTGGAGTTAAGATAATTAGAAAAAAAAATACAAAAAATACATAGAAGGAAGACAATGGTTTCATTCGAGATAAGATATCCTTCAGATGATCCAAAAGAAACATAGAGTTCAGTGCTTCAACTTAGTGCTAGACCAAGCTATTCAGTCCATGGAGTGTAGGTTTGAACAACTTAAAAGCCATGTAAAATTACTTGGGTTTATAAATAACTTTCGGAAAGTATACAGAGGGCGGAAATAATGAAACACACAGCAGACCTTAAAGCAGCATAGACACCATAATAAAACAGAGCACTGATGGAGAGGTAGTTACTGAAAAAACTATAGACGTTGATGGCTGTCTGTTGGCTGAAGAACTGGAAGCTCTGAAGACTTTTATTTCCCTCCAGTATCATTAAGCCTCATGCTATATTTGAATACTTGGTAGTAAACAATCGATTTACAGCATTTCCTAATGTTTTCATTGATTTGAGGGTTTACTTAACAATGCCTGTAACACCCGCATCAAGTAAAAGAAGTTTTTAAAAATAAAAAAATTATCAAAACATATGGTCAACAATTTCACAAGAGAAACTAAACATTTTGGCAATGCTATCTATAGAAAATGACTGCTAAAACTTGAAAAATATATCAACTTTGAAAATATTTTGAGAGATTTTGCAAATAAAAAAAGCAAGTCTTTTTCTAAAAGATCTGTGTATAATCAGTTTGGTTGTAATTTCCTTTGTATTAAAAAAGATCAAATTTTCCTATTGTCTCTCAAAATTTTTGTGTAATAAGCATTTATTTTTTAACCCATTCAACTCCGATGACAAGATGTCTTGTCATTTGGTCAAATAAAACAAAAAATCATAAAACACCAAAATGTTTGATCAAACACCAGAAAAATATGACGTCAATCCTCGCTTCGCTGCGAGCGAAGCGAGGATTGACGTCATATTTTTCTGGTGTTTGATCAAACATTTTGGTGTTTTATGATTTTTTGTTTTATTTGACCAAATGACAAGACATCTTGTCATCGGAGTTGAATGGGTTAAAGACGAGCATACAACATAAAATATAAACATACATTTCTACTTTTGTAGAGTAGTGGCCTCGCCATCCGTTTTCTAATTGTGACCCGCGTTTCGTAGCACCGGCCCTGAATACGATCTCATGTCTTGTGCAACCTAGGGGTAGGTTGCAGATGGAAAAGACTAGGCAATTTTTCAAAGGAGTGTTCGCTGTGTCGGTTTGGGGTGGGGTGGGGTGGGAGTGGGTGAAATTTCGGACCGAGACATTCATGTAAAAGAAATCAGGAACAGTTGCAGCAATGCATGACATTCTCAGCTGCAACTAAAATACGGAATGCTGCAGCAAGGAAGCAGGATCGATACGTAATGCTAAAAACCTGCGATGTGTGTTTAGTAGCGAAAGAGGCCATGTATCATAATTCCTGCTATATCCAGTATATTGAGTGCTTGGGACAGAAGAAACCGGAGTAAGTGACAGTCGATGACTTCTTCAACTGTTTTTTTTTTTTTTTTAGAGAAGCAGATAATGAAATGGGAAGAAATATTCAGTATGAACAAACTAATGATTTTTAAAAGGATCGGGATAGAGATAAAAGGGACAGAAACTGGAGCTCCAGAAATTGTCAGTTGAATCGTCGTTTTTGGAAACCCTCTCCGCTGCTTGATTTACTGAAGAAAATCCGCAGAAATTCAAGTGAACTAGTTCTGTGTGAATTCGAAAGTAGACCGAGGTTTCTAGGAGAGGAGATGGAGAATAGTTCCACTAAAACAGAAAATGAAAGCGAGCAAGTGCCTGATTCAGAAGGATCCCTTTCCCAGCTACCAGGACAGTGCCA
Source organism: Oratosquilla oratoria (assembly GCF_046742065.1). NCBI lineage: Eukaryota > Metazoa > Arthropoda > Malacostraca > Stomatopoda > Squillidae > Oratosquilla > Oratosquilla oratoria. Next base: position 15,596,145 of record NC_134788.1, on the reverse strand, counting down.
TTTGTACATGTCTACTCTTAACCCATTAAACTCCGATGACAAGATGTCTTGTCATTTGGTCAAATAAAACAAAAAATCATAAAACACCAAAATGTTTGATCAAACACCAGAAAAATATGACGTCAGTTCTCGCTTCGCTCGCGAGCGAAGCGAGAACTGACGTCATATTTTTCTGGTGTTTGATCAAACATTTTGGTGTTTTATGATTTTTTGTTTTATTTGACCAAATGACAAGACATCTTGTCATCGGAGTTTAATGGGTTAAGCCAAGAAATGCTCTTTCTGAAGTACCACCACCAGAATACCCATGTCCTCCAACTGCATCTTATTTCAACAACAGTGACATTGAAGAACTTATGCCAGAGCCAGCTGTACATGTCTGCTCTTAAGCCAAGAAATGCTCTTTCTGAAGTACCACCACCAGGATACCCATGTCCTCCAACTGCATCTTATTTAAACAACAGTGACATTGAAGAACTTATGCCAGCCGAACTCCTTTTTTTCATGGTGCACTGGTGTAAGTAAGGAAGCTGAATTTGAATGCAGAGTGGATATTGGCCCTGGGGGCAAGAGGAGGTCGCTTTCAACTTGCCAGGATGTCATTTACTTTGCCACGAAAGGAAAAATGCCACCCAAAACATCTAGCACTAGGCATGACAATGAGGCATCTCCCAGGTTCATCACAGATAATTGGTATTCTAATGGATTTGAGCATTCTGTGTCTCGTAGCAAAGTGCTAGAATATGACACTGCCCTGGCTGAGAGGCAGATTAAGTAGTTGGGCAACACATTGCCTGAAGGTTTTGTGGAAGGGAACCAGCGTCGCTGGCGTTTTATAATGACTTTGGGGGAGATACAGAAACAGGGACAGGCACTACTCGCAACACAAATGGAATCATCGTGCAAAGAGTTCAACCATTTGTTATGATTGCCGAGGCAAAAGATCTGGGCATGCAGGAAATACTCTCCTATAGCGGACACCCATACCCACTATGTTTAGATCAACATGGAGGTTTCATCCTCAAGACCAACAAGGCCAAGTTGGCTCGCCACATTGAAAGCCAAAGTCGGTCTAATAATAGCCCAAACCCATCAACTGGCAGTGCATGGATAGTAGATGGTATGACCCTTCTTCAGAAGCTAAAGGACATTCACCCTTTATTTGGGAAGCTTGTTGAAAAAAAACAACTAAAGAATGCAACAGGCTATGAGCAATAGACCCATCCATTTAGATTTTGTAGCTGATTCAGCACCAAATGAGGCTAGATAAAAAAAACCGCCGTGCCAATTTAGGAAATATCTCTCTTGTGGGGAAACCAAGAAGACTCTTGTCGAATTTCCCTTCCAGGTATGGAGCCATGCCATGCCAGAGTAATTTCAAGGTACGACAGTGTATGTATCACGTGGAAATGAATGTCATTCACTTAAACCCTCTGATGGTAGTTTTATAGTAACTAAAATCAATGAACTCTGCTGTGATCATGAGGAAGTGGACACCAGGATGTTTCTGCATGCAAGTCATGCTGCTCAGGATTACAAAGATATCGTCATAAGCAGTGATAACACAGACGTGTTCATTTTGGCTGTTCCCCTTTCCTGGTTTTTTTTTTTTTTTTTTTTTAGTCTATGTTCTATGGGCGGCCATGTCATGGCCCTCTGAGGGATTAATGTACACATTTGCCATCATAAATATTGCATCTTTGTGAAGAGCACCTCTATATACCTAAAAGCAACTAGTTTCTTAATAACATTTCTTCCTGTTGTGTTTTTTGCCATATTTCACCATGCAGTGTGTTCCACTGTGCATAAATTTTATAGCATGTAGAGAGTTAAGGTACGGTTGCACTAGTCAACGGATGGGTTGGATTTCGTCCAACGTTGGAGGATATGGGTTGGAATCCAAGCCTAGGGACGCCCAACGCAATACGTCCACAGTTCAGAAAAGATCCGAAGAAAAGAAACTGAAGATACACGTTAACCCATTCAACTCCGATGACAAGATGTCTTGTCATTTGGTCAAATAAAACAAAAAATCATAAAACACCAAAATGTTTGATCAAACACCAGAAAAATATGACGTCAGTCCTCGCTTCGCTGCGAGCGAAGCGAGGATTGACGTCATATTTTTCTGGTGTTTGATCAAACATTTTGGTGTTTTATGATTTTTTGTTTTATTTGACCAAATGACAAGACATCTTGTCATCGGAGTTGAATGGGTTAAGAGTATTCGTATTTACGACATATTTAACATATGTAATTTATTCAGTTATAAAAGATGAATTATTTAATAGTATAAAATGATCCTAAAATAGAAAATAAAAAATTAAATTTATATTGTGGTAATAATCAAACACTCGTTTGAATACTAATGTATGTATGGAAAAGGTGGTAGAGAAACGCGGGTTAGATTGAGAACACTATATTCATGACGTTTCGACTACAAGTCTTCTGAAGAAGACTTGTAGTCGAAACGTCAGGAATATAGTGTTCTCACTCTAACCCGCGTTTCTCTACCACCTTTTCTATACATACATTAGTATTCAAACGAGTGTTTGATTATTACAACAATATATGTGTCTTACATTCATATCAACTGATGTATGTAAGCATTGGTAATTCTTCTCACGCGCGAAAACTCTTCTCACCATTTGCTTGATATCTACACTTTTCGCCGTGATGTAGTGGAATATTAAAGTTGTCCATGCTCCCGTAGAACAGATACGTCCAAAAGAGGCGTTGGGGGGGTGTGAGGCATCCCAACTATATTAAGAAATAATGATAATATAGTCTCTCACTCACTGAGTCAGTCCTTCAATTAACATTTTCTATGGATGACAAATATCTTCTACCTAGTGCAGTGCTCGATAATATGTGTGTGTATAAGATAGGCAAAAATCGTCAAATATGCATTTTTAAAGAGATTGCGGGTCGTTCAAAGTTAATTGGGATAAAATATTTGAGAAAGTGGCATAGGCGTTGGCTCTGCCAACGAGATTCCTCATTCTGGATAAAGGGTGGGGCTTGCTGTAGATCCTTTCACGTGATTGGTGGGGAACTTTTCTACAAGGCAAGGCTGGATTTAACGTGTAACTTATTGTTGGACGAACGAATGTAAAAGTTGGACTCCAAGCTTATCGACGAGTAGTGTAACCCTACCTTTAGCGTGCAAATATATCCACATGAACATTGTATATTTCAAAAGAGTACCCAAAAAATTACCCCCCCCCCAAAAAAAAAAAACAAAAAACCATCTAATATTTCTTACGTGGATAAATTGTCAAACAAACTTGAAATGTGGTTATTTCTGGTCACGTCCCGTGGCTTATTATGACGCCATGTCGACTGCGAGAACATTTTGAAGAAGTTATTCACACTCATAATAAGATCTCCATAAGAGGAAGAAGTATAGATGTCTCTCCCATGTCTTCTACAGAAGGGGATACCCTAAGAACTCAAGGAACAATAGATAATGATAAAGCTGTGTACTTGAGATAGCCTTATCAGTTAGCAAGTGTTACATGACAAGTGTTTGATTAGACACCTGTAATTTTATTATAGAACTTGTTATAAACTTCACAACGGAATATATATAAAAATATACATCGAGAAAAAGAGAGAATACAAAATTGTCATCAACGCAGAGAAATTTGATTTGTGTTGAATCTGATATCTAACAGTCATGTTACGAAAGAGGGCATACCACATATGGTCTTGATTACACAAAAAGAAGATAAGAATATTATATTTCCCACATTACTAGAGGGTTGCAAGATTGCTTTTTGACGCAAAGGTAATTGAGAACGGAGAAGAGGGAGAAAGGGAAGTGGTGAAAATTACTGAAATGAAAAAGGAAAAAGAGAAAACAGGGATTGGGATTTGGCAGGAAAAATAAAAAAAAAATGTAACCACAAACTTGAAAAGTTGGTTTGCTATCAGGCACTTTTAAGAAAATGCTGTTTGGATCAAATCAAGACCATAAAAAGCTAGAAACGTGCATTTTAGTGTTCCAACTTCTGAGTTATATTTTCATGCATGGAATAACAAAAAGAAATTTAAAACCTTCCTTCCCAGTTGACCTTGAAGTTGTGGAATGCGAGGAAAAGGGTGATCTAGAACACTCTAACGTTTCGTTCGCGTAGAACTTCTTCAGAAGTTCTACGCGAACGAAACGTTAGAGTGTTCTAGATCACCCTTTTCCTCGCATTCCACAACTTCAAGGTCAACTGGGAAGGAAGGTTTTAAATTTCTTTTTGTTATTCCATGCATGAAAATATAACTCAGAAGTTGGAACACTAAAATGCACGTTTCTAGTTTTTTATGGTCTTGATTTGATCCAAACAGTATTTTCTTAAAAGTGCCTGATAGCAAACGAACTTTTCAAGGTTGTGGTTATATTTTCCACCGTTAGGACAACTGATGACGTAACAGTTGTTGTTTACATTCGCAAGCAATACGAAAGTGACTTCACATCGAATGAAGAAGATTTATCGGATTTGGATGCCCTTTCGTGTTCCAATATAGAAAATGAATAATTGTGACAATGCTGTGGTGCTTAACTCAGTTTGCATTAAGGAGAACCTGCGCCCCAATATACGATATATATGTATGTATATATATGTATATATGTATGCGTGTATGTGTGAAAGGTGGAAGGGGAAACACGGGTCCTGATCTGATTCTTGAGTTTATTCCTGACCGTTTTCGCTTTACAGTAGCTTCTTCAGAGGAACGATACTCTGAAGAAGCTACTGTAAAGCGAAACCGGTCAGGAATAAACTCAATAATCGGATCAAGACCCGTGTTTCCCCTTCCACCTATCTCATAATTGTCCCAATGTCTCAACATATATGTATATATTAAATATATATGTATATATAAGCATATGTATAATATATATATATATATAAAAGTATATAATATATATGTATATATGTGCGTGTTGATGTATACATGTATATCATATATATATATATATATATATATATATATATATATATATATATATATATATATATATAAAGTATATGATATATAACATATATATATATAAAGTATATAATATATATATATATATATATAAATATGATATATATATATATATATAAAGTATATGATATATATATATATATATATATATATATATATATATATATATATGTATATATAACATGCTAATAAGAACACGGGTACGTGTGTCCACTTTGATAAGTAGACCACTTGGAAAAAGAAACTAACGAACCATAGCGCTTTCGTATATTGCATCTTTTTGCATTGAAGATGTAATATACGAAAGCGCTCTGCTTCGTTAGTTTCTTTTTCCAAGTGGTCTACTTTACATATATATACAAATATATATATATATATATAATATATATATAGATATATATATAATTGTGTATTTTATCTATTTTCATGCATTCATTTATTTACTTGTACATTCACACACGCACTCGAATTTCTTTTTTCAGCGCGATGTATCGACGAGATTCTAGGCCCGCATGCTGTCGTCGTGGAGAGTGAACAGCTCCTAAGGGGCCCGGTCACCTTCGACCAAGACGATCCCAGGCTCATACAGGTAGTCAGGTTCAGCAACGTGTCTACATATTTAAAGGAAATACACGTATATGTATGTATGGATGGATATATATATACAAATATATATATATAATATATATATATATAATATATATATATATATTCATATACTGTATATATATATGTACATATAATACATATATATAATATATGTATATATATATGCATATATATATGTTTATATGTATATGTATGTATATATATAATATATATATATGTATATATATAAATGTATATATATATATATGTATATATATGTATATATATGTATATATATGTATATATATACATATATGTATATATGTATACATATATATGTATATGTATATATATATGTATATATATATATATATATGTATATATACATATGTATATATACATATATATATATATATATACATATAATGTATATGTATATATGTATATGACACACAGGAACCCACAGTCGGAGAGAATAAACTTCGCATAAAGAAGAATCCTATATTTCGGCTATCAACTGTAGCCCTCTTCAGGAAAGTACATAGAGCAGAGTACAGAGGGGACTTATAAGCTACAGAGAAGAAGAGATGTGGACAGATGACCTCACTCAAGCGCGGGGCAAACTGGGGTGGCGGAGGAGGAGAGGGGGGATTGTAAGGTCCGTACCAACTTGTTAACTGCCGCACGTGAGATGATGTGAGGTGTCCACTGCCCTTTGGAAATATTAATATTAGGGCATTCCTCAATTAATGCCGATTCGACTATTTTCCTCCTGAAACCGTAGTGGGACTTGAACACTAATCTGGCCTTACCCCAGTGTTCCATGATAAATTGAACCAATTGACCCCGAATCTTAAATTTACATATATGTATATACATACATTATATATATACATATATATATACATATATGTATATCACAACTAATATATATATATATATATATATATGTATATATATATATATACATAAGACAATAAGAAAAAGAAAACGACAATACGAAATGAACATCGCTGATAAATCCAAAGAGAATCCCAAAGAATTCTATAGTTACATTATAGATAAAAAGGTTGTTAGGAATCACATTGGTCCACTATTATCTGCTGACGGTCAACTTGAATATTCAAATGAAGGAATGTGTAATATCTTAAACAATTATTTTAGCTCGGTATTCGTAAACGAAACACCTCAAAGTGAATTCCAAACTGAAACTTGTGAAAGGTCTGGGGTAAACCTACTCACTACGGTAAATACAATATAACAAAAGAAAAAAATTAAAAGGTGTATAGACAAACTCAAAGTTAATAAAACACCAGGGCCTGACGGTTGGCATCCAAGAATCTTAAAGGAAATGAAAAATGAGATTGTTGTTCCATTAGAAATTATTTTCAAGAAATCCATCATATCCGGAGATGTCCCAAGAGAATGGAAGCTAGCTAACGTTACTCCCATATTCAAAAAAGGTGACAAAAAGAAACCAAATAACTATAGGCCTATAAGTTTGACTTCAATCGTAGGAAAAATAATGGAAAATATCATCAGAGATGCTATCGAACATCATTTAGAAAGTAACCGTTTGATAAATGATAGCCAGCATGGTTTCAGACGGAAACGTTCTTGCGTGACTAACTTACTCGAATTCTACAACACAGTTATCTCGAATTATGACAAAAGAAACAATATAGATTTAACATATCTAGACTTTGCAAAAGCTTTTGATACCGTCCCACACGAAAGACTACTTACTAAATTAGCTTTGCATGTAATAAGTGGTAGCCTATTAGGTTGGACTAGTAATTGGTTGAAAGGTCGAAAACAGAGAGTTGTTTTAAATGGAAAAACTTCTGGATGGAAAAGTGTTGGAAGTGGAGTTCCTCAGGGTTCCGTTCTTGGGCCATTTCTATTCATAGTATATATGATGATACAAAAGTGTGCGGAGTGGCAAATGATCACTCAAACCAATTAGATATTCAAGAAGATTTAGATAAATTACAGCAATGGTCTGAAAAGTGGCTAATGAAATTTAACACAAGTAAATGCAAGGTAATGCACATAGGTAAAAATAACAGGAAGTACGATTACAAGTTATCTGGAAATTCGTTAACAAAAGTGGATAGTGAAAAAGATCTCGGCGTAATTATCAGTAACGACCTCAAATCATCCAAGCAGTGTATTTCAGCCTCTGAGAAAGCAAATAAGATTCTAGGACTGATTGCGCGATCTTTTCCTTTCAAAAGTCCATCACTCATTAACAAGCTATATAAATCGTTAGTTCGTCCACATTTGGAATATGCTGTTTCCGTATGGTCACCGAATCTCATTAAAGACATTGACAGACTGGAAAAAGTACAACGGCGAGCCACAAAACTGATTCCAAATATCAAAAATAAATCATACGAAAATCGACTAAAACACATGAATCTGTTTTCCCTAAAAAAAAGCGTAGACTCAGAGGTGACTTGATACAGGTCTTTAAAATTCTAAAGGGAATTGACAACATCAAAAGTGACCAAATTTTCACATTGAATGAGAATCAGACAAGAAACAATGGTCTCAAACTGTCCGGAAATAGATTCAATTTGGAAGTAGGTAGAAACAACTTTGCCAACCGTGTAGTTAATGAATGGAATAAACTTCCTGCACAGGTAGTGCAATGTAATTCAGTTCGAAGCTTTAAAAATCATTTAGATAAATACCTAAGTAAGATGCTGTAATGATTATAATTTATCTTATATCATTTGTTTTTGTTTTGTTATCATTTGTCTGTTTGATTTTCATTTATTATTAGTTATATGTCAATTTATTATTATTTACTATTTACCTGTATTTAACTATACCTATGCATTTATTTGTGTATTTTATTTGTTATTTACATTATTATAGTTTTTATGTATTGTTTTATTATCAATATGACTTTTTTTTCTCGCATCCGACCTAGATATGGATCAAAAGGTCTCCTGTCGGCATGCTCCGCCTTTGTAATCCTTTGTAATATATATACATATATACAATATGTATATCTATATATACATATATATATACATATATATACATTATATATATATATACATATATATATATATATGGTTTTTTTTTCTCG
>NC_134788.1:15572471-15579971 GCF_046742065.1 Oratosquilla oratoria | reverse complement strand
ATGGTTCAAGGAGGGAGTCTTAAAGTGTGCAAGGATGGTGTGTGGAACAAGAAGGATAGGGGGAAATAGAAGAAAGGGTAGTGAATGGTGGGATGAGGAAACAAAGAAGGTTGTAGAAGAGAAGAAGCGAGCTTTCACAGACTGGTTACAAAAGAGGACATGGGAGTCATATGAGACGTACAAAGAAAAGAAAAGAGAAGTAAAGCAAAAGGTAAAGGAGGCAAAGAGGAGAGCAGATGTGAAATGGGGTAGGAGTATGACAGAAAATTTTGAAAGTAATAAAAAGATGTTTTGGAAAGAAATTAAGAGAGGAAGAGGAGGCGAATCAAGTAGGGAAGAAAAGGTAAAAGGTACAGATGGAGAGATGATAATGGAAGAGATGGCAGTGAGGGGAAGATGGGCAGAATATTTTAGGGAGTTGCTGAATGTGAAGGAAGATAGGGAAGGAAAGATAGCTGCAGTGGGAAATGCGAAGAAAATGAGTGATGAGTGAGGAGAATGGAGGAGAAATAAGGAAGGATGAGGTGAAGGCAGTTGTAAAGATGATGAAAGCAGGTAAAGCACCTGGTCTGGATGGATGTCATGCAGAATGTCTGAAAAAGGGAGGTTCAGTGATGGTGGACTGGTTGGTGAGGTTATTTAATGTTTGCTGGAGAGAGGGTAGAGTACCGGAGGACTGGAGTAGTGCCTGTATAGTTCCTCTTTACAAGGGAAAAGGGGACAAGAGTGAATGTAGTAATTTCAGAGGGATTAGCCTGTTGAGTGTAGTAGGGAAGGCTTATGGGAGGATCTTAATTGAGAGGATTAGGAGAGGAACAGAAGGAGTAATTGGTGAGGAACAGTGTGGATTTAGGACGGGTAGAGGTTGTGTAGATCAGATCTTTGTGGTAAGACAGATATGTGAGAAAGCTATAGGAAAGGGGAAGGATGCTTTTTGGGCTTTTATGGATCTGGAAAAAGCTTATGATAGGGTAGACAGAAAGGCACTGTGGGAGGTTATGCAGATTTATGGGATAGGAGGAAAGCTTTTGGGAGCTGTCAAGAGTTTTTATGAGAGTAGTAGAGCATGTGTTAGGATTAGAAATGGAGAGAGTGAGTGGTTTGAAGTAAAGGTGGGACTTCGTCAGGGATGCGTTATGTCGCCCTGGCTGTTCAACTTATACATGGATGGGGTGGTGCGAGAGGTGAATGCTAGGGTAGTGAGTCAGGGGTTGGAGATGGTTAAAGAAAATGGAGAAAAGTGGGAGGTGAGCCAGCTGTTGTTTGCGGACGACACTGTGCTTGTGGCAGGGTCAGAGGAGGGATTGAGGAAGCTGGTGGCAGAGTTTGGGAGAGTATGTGATAGAAGAAAGCTAAAGATAAATGTAGGTAAAAGTAAGGTGATGAGATGTACAAGGGGTGAAAGTGGCAGTAGACTGGAAGTGAACATTAAGGGAGAGTGACTGGAGGAAGTGGATAGTTTTAGATACTTGGGTGCAAGTGTAGCAGGAAAAGGTGGAGTGAAGGTGGAGGTAGAATGTAGATTGAGAGAAGCGAGTAAATGCCTTGGTGGTTTAAAGAGTGTAATGAGGAATAGACATTTGGGAATGGATGCGAAGAGGAGACTGTATGAAGGAGTGATTGTGCCAACAGCACTGTATGGGGCAGAAACGTGGAACATAAGAGAAGAAGAGAGAAGGAGTTTGAATGTGTTTGAGATGAGGTGTCTGAGAAGTATGGTGGGGGTTACTAGGCTGGATAGAGTGAGAAATGAGGAGGTGAGGAGGAGAACAGGGGTAAAAAAGGATTTGGGAGATAGGGTTGATGAAAGAATATTAGGATGGTTTGGACACATGGAAAGAATGAGTGAAGAAAGACTAGTAAAAGAGGTATGGAAGGCAGATGTGGAGGGAGTGAACATGAGGGGACGTCCTAGGATGAGGTGGATGGATGGGGTGAAGGGGGTTTTGGGGAAGAGGGGAATGTCTGTTGAGGAAGGAAGGGAGAGGACGGAAGACAGAGGTGAGTGGAGAATGGTTGTATATGGATGATGTTGTGACTGCATGAGGAGGAATGGGCGGGGGGGGTGGGGGTGGGGTAGTATGTGTGAGTAAATTTTGACGCAGCCCGAAGGGATTCCTCCCCGTCCTCGCCTTATATGCAAAGGGGGACGGAGAGGGGGGGTCGCCGATTAAATGAAGCGGCCTTGCTGTGGATGTGCTGTGTCTTGCGGCACTGCTTCTGACCCAGGGCGGTGGGCAGGGTGCAGGGATGACCCGTCATCCAGGAGGTGCTCAGATGAGAGGAAGGGTGGGAGGGGTGTGGAGGGTATTTAGGGATGAAATGGGTGGGAGTGTTTTTATGCCTTTCCCTTTTTGGCTACCTCCCTTGGAAGGGGGAAAAAGCCTTGGTATATATATGTATGTATGTATGTATATATATATATGTATATGTATATATATATATGTATATGTATATATATGTATATATATATGTATATGTATATATATATATGTATATATATATGTATATATATGTATATATATGTATATATATGCATATATATGTATATATATGCATATATATGTATATATATGCATATATATGTATATATATGCATATATATGTATATATATGTATATATATGCATATATATGCATATATATGTATATATATGCATATATATGCATATATATGTATATATATGCATATATATGTATATATATGCATATATATGAATATATGTATATGCATGTATATGCATGTATATGCATATATATGCATATATATGCATATATATGCATATATATACATATATATGCATATATATGCATATATATGCATATATATGTATATATATGCATATATATGCATATATCTGCATATATATGTATATATATGCATATATATACATATATATGCATATATATGTATATGCATATATATGAATATATATATGTATAATATGTGTATATGTATATATATATGTGTATATATGTATATATATGTGTATATATGTATATATATATGTATATGTGTGTATATATGTATATATATATATGTACATATGTACATATATATGTATATATATATGGATGTATGTATATATATATGTATATGTATGAGAGTAGTAGAGCTTGTGTCAGGATTAGAAATGGAGAGAGTGAGTGGTTTGAGGTAAAAGTGGGACTTCGTCAGGGATGCGTTATGTCACCCTGGCTGTTCAACTTATACATGGATGGGGTGGTGCGAGAGGTGAATGCAAGGGTAGTGGGTCAGGGATTGGAGATGGTTAAGGAAAATGGAGAAAAGTGGGAGGTGAGCCAGCTGTTGTTTGCGGACGACACTGCGCTTGTGGCAGGATCGGAGGAGGGATTGAGGAAGCTGGTGACAGAGTTTGGGAGAGTGTGTGATAGAAGAAAGCTGAAGATAAATGTGGGTAAAAGTAAGGTGATGAGATGTACAAGGGGTAAGTGGCAGTAATCTGGAAGTGAGCATTAAGGGAGAGCAACTGCATGAAGTGGATAGTTTTAGATATTTGGGTGCAAATGTGGTATGAAAGGGTGGAGTGAAGGTGGAGGTAGAATGTAGATTGAGAGAAGCGAGTAAATGCCTTGGTGGTTTAAAAAGTGTAATGAGGAATAGGAATCTGGGAATGGATGGTAAGAGGAGACTGTATGAAGGAGTAATTGTGCCAACAGCACTGTATGGAGCAGAAACATGGAACATGAGAGAGGAAGAGAGAAGGAACTTGAATGTGTTTGAGATGAGGTGTCTGAGAAGTATGATGGGGGTTACTAGGCTAGATAGACTGAGAAATGAGGAGGTGAGAAGAAGAACAGGGGTGGAAAGGGAGCTGGGAGATAGGGTGGATGAAAGAGTATTAGGATGGGTTGGGCACATGGAAAGAATGAGTGAAGAAAGACTAGTAAAGGAGGTATGGAAGGCAGATGTGGAGGGAGTGAACATGAGGGGACGTCCTAGGATGAGGTGGATGGATGGGGTGAAGGGGGCTTTGGGGAAGAGGGGAATATCGGTTGAGGAAGGACGGGAGAGGACAGAAGACAGGGGTGAATGGAGAATGGTTGTATATGGAAAATGTTGTGATGCATGAGGTGGATTGGACGGGGGAATGGGGGTGAGGTAGTGTGTGTGAGCAAAAATTTTTGACGCAGCCCGAAGGGATTTCTCCCCGTCCTCTCCTTTATATGGGGGGAAGGAGAGGGGGAGTCGCCGATTTAATGAAGCGGCCTTGCTGTGGATGTGCTGTGTCCTGCGACACATCTTCTGACCCAGGGCAGTGGACAGGATGCAGGGATGACCCGTCATCTAGGAGGTGCTAAGATGGGAGGGAGGGTGGAGGGGTGTGGAGTGTTTTCGGGGATGAAATGGGCAGGAATGTTATTTGTATATATGGTATTTGTATATATATATATATATATATATATATATATATATAATGTGTATATATATGTATATATATAATGTGTATATATATGTATATATATAATGTGTATATATATGTATATATATATATATATATATGTATGAATATGTATATATATATGTATGTATGTATATATATGTATATGTATATATATGTATATGTATATATATATATATATGTATATATATGTATATGTATGTATATATATATGTATATGTATGTATATATATATATGTATATGTATATATATATATGTATATGTGTATATGTATATATATGTATATGTATATATATATATGTATATATATGTATGTATATATATATGTATATATATATATATATATGTAGGTATATATATGTATGTATATATATATATGTATGTATATATATGTGTATATATATATATGTATATATATATATGTAATATAGGTATATGTATGTATATATATGTAATATATACATATATATATATATACATATATGTATATATAATACGTATATATATGTATATATAGTATATGTATATACATATATATGTTTTTATATGTATGTATATATATATATATATATATATGTTTATATATGTATGTATATATATATGTACGTATGTATATATATGTATATGTATGTATTTATATGTATATGTATATATATGTATATGTATATATATGTATGTATATATATGTATGTATATGTATATATATATATTTATTGGTATGTATATATGTATATGTATATATATGTTTATATGTATACAGTATGTATATATGTATATATATATGTATATATATGTTTATATGTATATGTATACATATGTACATATATGTCTATATATGTATATATATATGTATATGTATACATATGTACATATATGTATATGTATATATATGTATATATATATATGTATATATATATGTATATATATATATATATATATATATGTATGTATATATATATATATGTATGTATATGTATATATATATGTGTTTATATATATGTTTATATATATGTATATAAATATGTATTAATATATGTATATATATATATGTATATGACTCTCTTGAACCATCCCCATTCCTCCTCCACACCTAGCTCTACTCTATCCTGATGGTGGACTGGCTGGTGAGGTTATTTAATGTTTGCTGGAGAGAGGGTAGAGTGCCAGAGGACTGGAGGTGCCTGTATAGTTCCTCTTTACAAGAAAAACGGGGACAAGTGTGAATGAAGTAGTTTCAGAGGGATTAGCTTGTAAAGTGTAGGTGGGAAGGCTTATGGGAGGATCTTGATTGAGAGGATTAGGAGAGGAACAGAAGGAGTAATTGGTGAGGAACAGTGTGGATTTAGGACAGGTAGAGGTTGTGTAGATCAGATTTTTGTGGTAAGACAGATATGTGAGAAAGCTATAGGAAAGGGGAAGGATGCTTTTTGGGCTTTTATGGATCTGGAAAAGGCTTATGATAGGGTAGACAGAAAGGCGCTGTGGGAGGTTATGCAGACATATGGGATAGGAGGAAAGCTTCTGAGAGCTGTCAAGAGTTTTTATGAGAGTAGTAGAGCTTGTGTCAGGATTGGAAATGGAGAGAGTGAGTGGTTCGATGTAAAGGTGGGACTTCGTCAAGGATGCGTTATGTCGCCCTGGCTGTTCAACTTATACATGGATGGGGTGGTGCGAGAGGTAAATGCAAGGGTAGTGGGTCAGGGATTGGAGATGGTTAAGGAAAATGGAGAAAAGTGGGAGGTGAGCCAGCTGTTGTTTGCGGACGACACTGTGCTTGTGGCAGTATCGGAGGAGGGACTGAGGAAGTTGGTGGCAGAGTTTGGGAGAGTATGTGATAGAAGAAAGCTAAAGATAAATGTGGGTAAAAGTAAGATGATGAGATGTTCAAGGGGTGAAAGTGGCAGTAGACTGGAAGTGAGCATTAAGGGAGAGCGACTGGAGGAAGTGGATAGTTTTAGATACTTGGGTGCAAATGTGGCAGGAAAAGGGGGTGTGAAGGTGGAGGTAGAATGTAGATTGAGAGAAGCGAGTAAATGCCTTGGTGGATTAAAAAGTGTAATGATGAATAGACATTTGGGAATGGATGCTAAGAGGAGACTGTATGAAGGAGTAATTGTGTCAACAGCACTGTATGGGGCAGAAACGTGGAACATAAGAGAAGAAGACAGAAGGAGTTTGAATATGTTTGAGATGAGGTGTCTGAGAAGTATGATGGGGGTTACTAGGCTAGATAGAGTGAGAAATGAGGAGGTGAGGAGGAGAACAGGGGTGGAAAGGGAGCTGGGAGATATGGTTGATGAAAGAATATTAGGATGGTTTGGACACATGGAAAGAATGAGTGAAGAAAGACTAGTAAAAGAGGTATGGAAGGCAGATGTGGAGGGAGTGAACATGAGGGGACGTCCTAGGATGAGGTGGATGGATGGGGTGAAGGGGGTTTTGGGGAAGAGGGGAATGTCTGTTGAGGAAGGACGGGAGAGGACAGAAGACAGGGGTGAATGGAGAATGGTTGTATATGGATGATGTTGTGATTGCATGAGGTGGAATGGGCAGGGGGATGGGGGGTGAGGTAGTATGTGCGAGCAAAATTTGACGCAGCCCGAGGAGCTTTTTCCCCGTATTCTCCTTTTATGCATGGGGGGACGGAGAGGGGGGCTCGCCGATTTAATGAAGCGGCCTTGCTGTGGATGTGCTGTGTCTTGCGACACTGCTTCTGACCTAGGGTAGTGGACAAGGTGCAGGGATGACCCGTCATCCAGGCGGTGCTGAGATGGGAGGGAGGGTGGAGGGGTGTGGAGTGTGTTCAGGGATAGAATGGGTGGGAGTGATTTGTGCCTTTTCCTTTTTGGCTACCTCCCTAGTAAGGGGGAAAAAGCCTTGGTATATGTATGTATGTATGTATATGTATATATGTATGTATATATATATATACATGTATATATATGTATATATATGTATGTATATGTATGTATATATATGTATTGTATATATATGTATGTATATATATGTATATATATGTGTATATATATGTATATATATGTATGTATATGTATGTATATATATGTATATATATGTA
>NC_134788.1:15557471-15567471 GCF_046742065.1 Oratosquilla oratoria | reverse complement strand
TATGATTTTTTGTTTTATTTGACCAAATGACAAGACATCTTGTCATCGGAGTTGAATGGGATACACTGTATGATCGGTGTATCCCCTAAGTGGCCGATAGCAGTGGGTTCGAATCCTGCATGCGATTGTCAAAAAATGATCGGTTATCATACCTAGTTTCAAAAGGTGTTATGGGGCTATCACCTTACCTCCAACCTCCATTTGAACTTGATTTTAGCTTACAGAAACCTAGACTTCTCTAAGAGCACATCAACAGTGTGCAACATTCGTTCAGCCTTGCTATGACGGAAAGATAACACTGGGGAACACTCATTTTGTTGCATTTAAAAAAAGACTTTTCTATAGTCAACTTGAGTGTGCTGCTGATTTCAAATCTGAAGTCGGGTTTTGTCTGGAAGCTACAGATTTTATGCAATTTGACATTTTTATTTATTTTTTTTAAATTTTCGTTATTATAGGAAATTGGCAATATCAGCCACAATTCTTTTGTTCACTTGAATCTTAAAACAGTATGAAAGCCCATTTCTGTACATTTATTAAGGCAAAAGAAACAGAACATTAACAGAACATCTATCCCAAAGTTAGATTATCCTTCAGAACATCACCACAAGCTGATGGAAGCTTATCAATTTCTTTGTGTATTTTTTTTCAGGCAGGAATTTGAGTTTGTAAATTTTGCTTTTTTACATTTCATCTGGTCAATTTCGTTTAATGCTCCAGCAGTAGTCAGACATCATACTTTTGTCCCAGCGCCCTTGGTAGCGTTCTTCCATGATCTTTAGGTCTTGGTGGAATCGTTCTCCTTGTTTGTCACTCACAGCCCCCAGGTTGTCAGGGAACTGATCAAGGTGGCTGTTCAAAAAATGAAGCTTGATGCTCATGTTGCACCCGAGATCACGAAAAGCGAGGAGCATTCTGTTCACAAGTTCACTGTAGTTCCTCCGCCTTATTGTTTCCAAGGAAGTTCCGACGACTGCCACAAAGGATAACCATGCTGCCCTTTCTAAAGCGGTCATCTTAGCAACAAACTGATCATCACGAATTAGGGTTCGAATCTGGGCCATCAAACACGCCTGCTTTGATCTTCTCAAATGATAACCCTGGTAAAAGCTGTGATGATGTGTTGGAAACATTCACCTTCGGTTTCCAGTGCCTTGACAAATTGTTTCATCAAACCTAATTTGATGTGAAGAGGAGGAAAGATGATCTTATATCTGTTTACAATTGGGTCTTGTATGATATTTGGCATACCTGCTTCAAGGGTGTCACGAATAGGCCAGTCCTTCTGGACCCAATGTCTGTCTCGTGCTCGGCTGTCCCACATACAGAGGAAACATGGAAACTTGGTGAAACCTTTCTGTTGTCCAAGAAGAAAGTTGACCATCTTTAAGTCTACACAAATTATCCAATTGTGCTCATGATACTTTAATAAGTCCATGACCATTCTCATATCATCATAGTCTTCCCGCAAATGCACTGAGTGACCGACAGGTACTGCTCCATAAACATTGCCATTATGTAAAAGAACACACTTTAGACTGCGTTTTGAACTGTCTAAAAAGAGTCTCCATTCAGCAGGACTATAGTAAGGTACACCCAGTTTCTTTGAGAAGCCCTGGGATGTCATGGCAGTAAACAAACTGTCTGTCTTTTGAAAAGAAGGTCACAAAAAGCTGGTCACGCTTTCTGAAATATGATACTTTAACAGTGATCAACAAGATTTCTGCCTTGTAATCTTGATGCCAAAAGCTCTGCTGCTTTCTTTGAAAGACCTAAATCCCGCACTAAATCATTCAGTTCAGGCCTGGGGAAGAGGCTTAGGGACGGGGAAAGGTTCAGTGTCTGAAGAACAGTCCTCCGATTGTGAACACTTTTCTGACAATTCACTGTCACAACTGTCTTGCTGGCTTGTATCATGTCCAATGTCTTTATCGTCCAATGAAGGCAAGCCTTTGAAAACTAGTACAGGTACTTCTTCAGAGTGCGGAACAGGCCAAATAGCTGAGGGAATGTTCGGATACGTAATCTTATGTCGGGGTTTTCTTCCCAACACCCGTTGTGTTTACCATGCAGAAATAACAGTCAGTTACATGGTTGGTGGGTTCGCGCCAAATCATTGGAACTCCAAAAGGCAGACCTTTGCGTTTTCCTTTGGTCCAGTCTCGAAGCATTTCCTCACAACTGTGGCACACAACATGAGGAGCCCATTGCTTGTCTTGATCACCAAGATGAACTTCAAAATATGCCTTGTAGGCACGCTTGACGAACGAGGATATGTTACGTCTCTGACGATTGAGTGTGTAGCATCCACATATGTAGCAGAAGGCATCAGGCCTTGTTTTCTGCAATGATGTCTCATTCTGGAAGCCATGTTTGAACTGAAACAAAAGAAGAATGATCAAAATATTAGAAGCTATCTATATATATGGACGTTAAAATGCTTATACATGGTTTACGCAAGTTCACATATGTACAATTTTCATTAACCTCAAATTGCATACAAACTAGAGCTTGTAGAGAAAAACTAATTTCAGATTTGAAATTAGCGCCCAAAACTCTTTCAAAATCCGTTAAAATATCCAATGCAACTCAAAGTTACTGAAAAAGTGTTCCCCTGTGTAATTTGATATTTGGAGGTTTGAAAAAAAAAATGAAAATGTTGTAACCGATGTCGTTTTCTACTTCAACGCATTTTCAGTTGTCGGCGGCGAATTCGGTGGAAGAGTCTGGTAACCCTTTTAGAGACAAAGTGACAGGTGTTGGATTAATGAACAGTGCAGATGTACAAGAAGATTTAATGGGCTTAGTTTCACTTGGGTGAATGGAGAGGGGTTGTGTGAGGCATGATGGGGAGTGGGTGGGGGATGGGGGGGTGAGGAAGTATGTATGAGAAAAAAATTTGATGCAGCCCGAATGGATTTCTCCCCGACTTCTCCTTTTCTGCGTGGGGGAACGGAGAGAGGGGGTCGCCGAATTTATGAAGCGGCCTTGCTGTAGATGTTGCTGTGTCTTGCGACACTGCTTCTGACCCAGGGCAGTGGACAGGGTGCAGAGATGACCCGTCATCCAGGAGGTGCCAAGATAGGAAGGAGGGAGGAGGGTGGAGGGGAGTGGAAGATATGGGAAATGGAATGGGTGGGAGTGGTTTCTATGACTTTTTCTTTTAGGCTACCCCCCAGATAGGGGGAAGGAGCCTTTGGTATATGTATGTGTGTAATCTCACCTGGAGCAAATTAAGTCCGATGTGGGTTATATATTAGGAAGAAAGATATGTAATGTTCATTATGGTAGTTTTCTTAGGAATATTTAAAGATTTGAAAATATTTATTTTTCTATGTTTATTATTGTTCTTTTATTTTTTATTTGTTTATTTATTTTTGTCATTATATATATATATATATATATATATATATATATATATATATATGTATATACATAATTCTTTTTACTATTTACCTATTTGTTTATTAATTAACTATACCAATGCATTATGTATGTATTTTATTTGTCATTTACATTATTATAGTTTTTATTTATTCGTTTATTATTGTAGTTTTTATTTATTCATTTATTATTATGATTTTTTTTCGCATCCGACCTAGATATGGACCAAAAAAAGGTTTCCTGTCGGCATGCCCCGCCTTTGTAATCCTTTGTAATATACTGTGTGTGTGTATATATATATATATTATATATATATATATATATATATATATATATATATATATATATATATATATTTTTTTTTTTTTTTTTTTTTTTTTTTTTTTACTGTCAGTGGACATGTAATGATTTGTATATCTAATTCTTTCTTGCCTTTTGCAGACACTCTCAGTGGAGTTTATACATGGGAAGGAAGGCAAGGACACCTTGAAAGAATATATGGCCACTAAAGGGTACAGTGTCTACTCGGAAGTTACAAATCCGCACTACTTAGCAAACGATTTCATATTCGTTAAACGGGAAATGCTAGCTAGCATAAAAAGCTAGAAAAGTAGTATTTTTTTTATTCTAGAATATGTAACAAGTGTGTAAAATATTCTATTATTCAGGAGGTGCAGCCTTGAGGGGCTGACATTCGATCGCCGGCCTGAGCATCTCGCACACCGACGCAACCAGTTGCATGAAACCGATCGCAACGGGTGTGTGCACTGTGAAAAGCGAACGTATACTGCTTTCACATCTGTTGCGACCGGTTTCATGCAACTGGTTGGATATTCTGGTCACGTCTGGCAGTGCAGAGGATTGGTTTACGAAGGAAGAGGTTTGGCTTGCCAATTTCTCCTTTTGGTGTTCTTAGATATATCCAGTGGGAAGATGGATAAGGTTATTCCTGGGGCACGGTATGTCATTATTACGCACACGCACACATACACACGACTCGTGGCGCAGTAGCAGAGTTCCTCGCTGCCAATACGTCGGTCCGGGTTCGAATCCCGCCCAGGGCTGAAATAATCTCAGTATCGCTGCGCTGCGGATCGTTACTCCAACTCTCCTGGGCGGGGAGCTGTATGTGTGCGTGTAAGACCACATATAGACGCATAGATCGGTCATAGCTCTGAGCTCTCTTTCGAGATAGAAATTGTCGATCACGAGTCCAACACGTGATCCAGGTCCATGATGGTGAATCACACACACACACACACACACACACACACACACACACACACACACACACACACACACACACACACACACGAAATAACCCATCCTTCAAACCTAGATAACTGATAAGTAAAACACATGTGGACAAATAGCAAGCGAAGAGAACTCTTAAGCATGGAAGAAGGTTGAATTGTACAGAAAAATGGGTGATTGATGCGTTTAAGAAGTTGTACTTGGAGATTGCATGAAGATTGTTTTCTATCATTGACTTGGTTGAAATCTCTTAGACCGTAAGAGGTATAAAGAAAAAACCTAATATTGCCTTTATTTTTAATTTTAATCCCCAAGTTGTGAATGGGACAACTATAGAGGAATTTCAGAGACGTTGAGATTATCTTTCTTGTTCCAGTAATGTTTTCCGATTTGCAATCAATGGTTCATTATTTGGGTTTGGTGGCATCAGCGAGTCTTTCTCCATTTTGCGTTTCGTTAAGTTTTAGATTTTCAGTCTCACAGCTGCGAAAGAGTAATGGCTTGGGTCTGCAGAATCTTTTCATAAAGTGAAATACACAGATGGGCTCCCAGGCTACACAAGTGGTACATACAGTATATGACCGTACACCAAATGGCTTCTCGAATTCCTTTTAGGTTGTCGGTTATATATGATAACCAGTAAATTAATTGCTTATATACAGTATATACATATATATATATGTGTGTGTGTGTGTGTGTGTGTGCGCGCGCGCAAAAAGATCACAAAACCAAAAAAGGAAACCATAAAAGAAACTAACATTCCCAAGCACTTTCGTGATATTTCACATCTCCAGGGGAAACCTGAAGATGTGAAATATCGCGAAAGCGTTTGGGAATTTTAGTTTCTTTTTTTCCGGTTCCCTTTGTGGTTATCAGCAATTTATACATATATATACATATATATATATATATATATATATATATATATATATATATATATATATATATATATATATATATATATATATATATATATATATATATCTTTGTTTGACAACAACAACAACAACAACAAAGTTATATCCTTATAGTGTACCATGATATGGCAACATTCGATTCTCTTTTCTTTTCGTGTGTCAGATTACCAAACTGAAAATGGCGAAGGAGCAACTTTGGTAATGTTTTTAAACTTGTGTTATTATAAGGACGGTAAGTTAGTATCACTTCTACCCTTTTCACTATTATGAATGTATATATTTTCCTCTTTATGCTCAACACCTTTTCCTACCATGTAGACTATATGATCTAACAAAAGGAAAAGTACAAGAAAAATGCTACCCGTCGAGGAGTTAACCCAACGACAAGGACGATGCAGAAGAAAGAATTATTAATTGATACTGTACAAGTCTTGACAGAAATAAAAGAAAATGTATAAATATTTACAATTTTGCCACAACATATCTGAAAAATTATATCTGGCGTAAACATACATAAACAAACGAATAGTTTTGTTGACATTTACAAACATTTGGTTTATCGAATTCATTCCTGCTGGGCCTAGTAGGGAATCGTTCTGTAACATTTGAATATGATATCCACCTTTATGGAGTACTTTTAAGATTCTATGAATCGTCACTAAATATAGATGACGTAAATTAAATATTTCAAAAAGATATCGGAGACTTGGCTAAGGAGATGCAATCTCTCAGTATTCAGTCCCTGTATATTTCTATTTCTGTACTGATGTAGAAAAAAAATTATATATATATATATATATATGTAGTGCTTCTGAAGTTCAATATATCACAGCAAAATATAGATTGTTCGTTCATCTACACCGACAGAGGTCCTCGCTGATTCTACCAGAAAGGAAGACAAAGTTGCCATTCTGTCTGGCTATCATATATTCATTTATCTATTCATCTGCTCATATATTCATTACATACATATATGATTGTTGAATAATCTATTCGTGTATTTGCTTATTAGTTGTATATTTGTCTATCCATTCATTTGATTTGTTACAACAAAAACGAGCGTTTTATTACCCAAGAACAAATAAGGCGTACTACCCACTCCACGCCGTTATTGATCACGATATAGTCCCAAAAATGTGTGTGAGTATATATATATATATATATATATATATATATATATGGGGAGATTTTCTCTTATACATATTTCAATACATATGTTCCTTTGCAAGTGGTCATGTTAGAAAACAAACATGACGACGTGCACTTGCCTAGAGTCAAATCATAAACATTCTGTCAAAGGAACAAAGTCCATAGTAAGAAGTATGGAAAATACATTTAAAAAAGTAATAAATGCACAATTAGCCATCACTTTCAATGATGTATATATATATATATAATATATATATATATACATATATATATATATATATACATATGAGGCAGGGAAGGGAACTGGTCCCCTCCCTTCTGGATTTTTTTTTTTTTTTTTTTTTTTATCTTTTACCAGATTGATGGAGGTTGTTACCAGAAAATGTGGAATCCGAATAATTCCAGTGGGAGAAATGGCCTCCCCCCCCGATGTATATATATATATATATATATATACATATACCCACACATTTTTTCTAAGAGGGCAAGTCAAGATGGCGACGGTCTGATGGTCGCGTTTAAATTTGGAAAGAAAGGACATTGTGTACTGCAATCTGTTCTTCTTTCCAAGAACACATACTTTCAGTGATGACTTACCAACGCTCCAGGTTCGATATCCAGAGGAGGCAGGATCTGGAAGCTGTGGGTTAGTGAGTGACAGTGAATCGTCTCTTGGTGTAAGTTCTTTGACTCTAAAGCGTCATGTCCGACGAGAACGACGGATGTGCTCGTCGGCACTTTCCATTTTGTTGACATCAGCCATACAGACACCAAGTCCATATTAATTGATTCAGTTTTCCGCCGCGAAACTTCCCCCCGCCTTATCAGGAGGCTGGGAAGGTGCCCCTTACAGAGGGCTTTGTAGCGTGGAATTAAAATAACCATGCCCTTAGTCCGACTTGTCGGTGGCAGGTTCAAACCGTCAACACCTCCACATGCATGTAGCGATGCCCTAAAGAGTTCGGCCAGCGAGTATTCACCAAGTAAGCATATTCCCTAATTTTTTTTTTTTTTTTTTTTTTTTTTTTTTTAGCAAATGGTATTTTCATTTATATATTTTATTTTTATTCATTTATTTTTACTGGCTGCAGGCATGATAATTTAGTCTTCATGTTTTACGGAGACTCTTCAGTAGCAGTCCTTAGGTGAGGATTAAAATAATTCAACAAAAAGTTCTCTCATTAGGCCATTTGCATGCAGATATCACTTAGGCTGTATTATAACCTGTAAAAGACAATTTCAAATAACCGGTTCCCGGAGCTCAAGAAATTCCGAGAACAGGTTCGTAAGAATTGGCTGAATCCGTGGTACTACTGGATTGAATGCGCTGAATGGCCTACCGGCTCAGGCGCTTGGCCTTCGAGCCAAAAATTTCATCAATCAATCAATCAATCAACCACTACTGGATTCGAACCCACAACTAAACAAATAAAGACCAACACGCTTCCGATGGCATTCTTTTTGTAATCGATAACTTTGCGCTTAGTATTCGATAACTCTCCAATACTCTCAACTGGAAATATATTGTCCAGTGGTATATTTGTAGAGTATAAGGTATACATTCATGGCTGTGGTATAGACCTCTCCTCTCTCTCCTTGGGTGTGTGCGTGTGTGTGTGTGTATGTGTCGACTGTCGATAAGCTAGGAACACCCACTCGCGCGGGATCAGTAGTTGTAGGAAGGGAAGAGATGTCTGAAGATGAAAATGAAAAGATAGTTGTTGTGTATGAACGAGGTGCTTCTGCCACTGGGTGATTGGGGATATTTATTTCGTGGCGTCTTCGTGGCTTTGGAGGTATGGGGGACAGGAGACTGGGATCAATACGTGTAACCGTTAGGTCACGGATTTATTCTTCTTATCCTCACCCAACAAAGTTAGAAAATGAGTAGGAGGCTTAGTCTTAGGGAAAGATAGAGAAATTGTTAATCATTCTAGTGGTAGGTAAACTGAAATGACAAGATGTAGTAGGAGAGAAAGTTACAAATGAAAATAATATCAGTAGAAGGAAAAGTTTACGTAGATGTTTGTGCATGTAGTTGTGTTATTAGCGAGTAACGGTCATCGTCGTCGTCTTTTATCTCTTTCCTCCCTCCCTCCCAAACATCCGGGCGATAACGAGCATGAAGAATTGACCAAATACGCGCCTGATTCTTTCATATAAATTAAAAAGAATCACTACTTCATACTCAAGCAATCGCACAAGAAATAACTTGTACCTCCTTGTAGAAAGGAACACACACACACACACACACACACACACACACACACACACACACACACACACACACACACACACACACACACACACACACACACACACACACACACACACACACACACACACACACACATACACTCGGTGGCGCGGTTGATAGAGTACTGGACTGCCAGTACGGAGGTGCAGCAGTACCTGGTTCGAATCCTGCCCGGGGCCGAAATTATTTCGGTATCGCTGCACTTCGGGTTGTTACTCCGACTCTCGTGGGCGGGGAGTTGGGTGTGTGTGTGCATTACCCATAGATCGGTCATATGAGCTCTGAGCTCTCTTACGGGAGGGAAATAGCTGTCGATCACGAGTCCAACACGTGATCCAAAGACCAAGGCGAACACACACACACACACACACACACACACACACACACACACACACACACACACACACACACACACACACACACAGTGCAAAAACAATACATGAATTTAAAAACAGTTTAGATATAATGAGATGTGAAGACGGGACACCACGAGCATAGCTCCCCTTCCCGTAAGATACAACTAGGTAAATACACGCATTTGCTCGCTCAGAATCGGTATTTGAGAGAAGAGAAGGAAAATCTGAAGATGGAAGATGGAATGATAGTCGTGTATAAAAGAAGTTGTCGTCACTGGGCACTTGCATGGGATATGTAATAGAGCTAATATCGCGGCTCAGGAGGCCTGGACAGGAGACTTGAACACCAAGGCTTGCATTTAAATCATCCAAAAGCGGGTAAATGGTTGTAGACATTGTTGCAGAGAAAGGAAGAAAAAAACACGTGTTTATGTAAACTGAAGTGATATGTAGTATGTGAGAAAGTTAGAAATGAAGTGACTTTTAGTCAAAGTAAAAAATTTATATTTGTGCAAGTTGGACATGATTTTGATCAAGTTAAGTGTGTGTACATTTCTTAGGAGAAGCAAGTTGAAATCGCTTCCCTTACATGATATAAGAGCTCCCTGCCCCAGTGGCTAATAGATTTTTCCAGCTCCTGTATCCACGGAGCTCAAGTTAAGGCCAACCAATATCTTTTAAGT